>NW_024716951.1:1516345-1698082 GCF_018991925.1 Homarus americanus | reverse complement strand
CTCCACCCCCGTGCGTTTACAGGGGCTCGTCAGGTTTATGGCAGTGTGGCAGCCCTGTGTTTGTTTACATTCAACAGAAAGAAACTCACAATAGTAAACATACTATGGAATCAAACTAAAACAATATTAACACAAATATTCCAATGTTATGATTTATGGAATATTTTATATGACAAGCCCCTGTAAACGCCCTAGTAAAGGGGACTGTTCTTAGACAGTACTGGTATACAGTTGGATAATATTTCCTAACTGATCTGTCATGGTTAGACTGGGTAACCACACTCACACACAGTTACGTCACTTGGTCCAGTTAAACCCCTGAGTGATACAGTCAGTTAGGGAAGGAAGGGAAATCCTCACTTGACCATCTATTCTCTCCCTCTACACCTTCCAGGGCGTGTGAAGGCCCCGTGGTCAGGGCGGAGGAGGGCGTGGTGGGCCCCAGGTGACTCACTAATTACCTCTGTCATTCAAGGGGTATGTATGTATGTATGTATGTATGTATATATATGTATATCAAGTAACTCTTCCGGATTACTTGAAAATTAGACCCCCAGCTTATTTCACCTGAAGATTAACCCCCCTAGCACCAACCCAATCTAATTTAACCTTACCTTGTGTGTGTAATCTCTCTCTCTCTCTCTCTCTTCTTTTCACCGCAGTCTTACTTAATGGGAAAATAAACATAAGAGCCTTTGAGAATCTAGAAGCGGACCTTTAACAAACTCATTACGTAGAAATTGAGGTTAGAATGAGTGGCCTTGTGTGTTGTTGGCGCCGCGGGTTTGACAGACTGACTGCGTGAGACCTTATGCTGTCTCTGGCTTGGGTTAATGTCATCTCCCTGTCATCAGATTTGGCGGTAAAATATTCACATGGTTCGTGTATTTGAGTCAGGTTTTAGGAATCTCTCTCTCAATGTCGCGGCAAAATACTCATATGTGTGTAAGGGAGGTGTGTCTCAAGGCGGTGAAACTACTTCAATGGATTTCTCTCGATATCGCGGGTAAATATTCCATATGTGTCGGATGCTAGTTTTATCCTAGGGTATAAATACATTGATCAACTCTGACCCAGCCCTCACCTAATTCACATGAAGATTAACAACCCTAACGTTACCTGGGGAGAGAGGGGGGAGGGGGTAGAACATAATTAATCAACGCCTCAAGGTACCTCATCATCTTTGTCCTCTAATGCCAACACTTAGAGAACCATGTCACAGTTGTGGGTTTTAGATTAATAATAAGCAGAACGTGATGTTAAAGACAAGCAGATAGACAGACTGACTGACAGATAGACACAGCTGATAACAACACTCTTCTCCATATATAACAATAAATAAATATATATACAATGATTTAAGGGTTATATTGGAGGTTCAAGGTTAGTGTGTGTGTGTGTCTGTGTGTGTGTGTGTATTTTGCACTTCTTGACTCCCTCCCACCCACACACACACCCACACCTCTCCTGCTCCTCCTGCTGCTCCTCCTCCTCTTAACCTAACCTAACCTCTTCACCCACTACCAAAAAAACACAAACCATAACCCCTCGTAACAGTCTAGCTCTAGTGACACAGAAACTAACCTTACTGTACATTACCTCCAGTAGTGTTCTGACAAAGACTCTCTCTACCACACAAGGACACCACAATCACGTCCAGTCTTTAGCGAAGAGCAAAGGTAGATGACTTGTTTTTCAGCTGTCAGGACGAAAGGTCATGTTTTTTTTCTGTTTTCCTTAGCAACAGACAGTGAAATACGTAAGAGTAAGTTCTTTTTTCCTTTGCAACAGACAGGGAAATACGTAAGAGTAAGTTCTTTTTTCCTTTGCAACAGACAGTGAAATACGTAAGAGTAAGTTCTTTTTTCCTTTGCAACAGACAGTGAAATACGTAAGATTTAGTTATTTTCCTTAGCTAAAGAGATAAAATACTTAAAAATATAAATTATTGTCCAGAAGTGTATCATAATACTTACTAAAAAAACCATAGACACATATATATTACAAGATAGAAGTGAAAGTATAGAAACCGAGGCAATATTTTAACATCAGTCAAACAATACTTAAAGTGAAATAATGTTTAAAAATATCCACGACATATGTTTTATCGTCTTGGTCACTTTCACTTCCCTCAAATAACTCCCGGAAGCTTCCAAAACGTCCAGCGTAACGAAATTAACTTCTCAAGGTTCCATTATTTAGGAAGTTATAATATCATGTCCTTGGAGATATAAATTAGCAGTGAAGTTGTCTTGAATGATATCAGGACAAGAAATATTTCCATTACGTCACATGAAGTAAATAAACACTCAAAATGGATGATTTCCTCAAGTAGCAATGTCGGAGTTTACATTACATCATAACAAAGTATAACGCTAAGATATCCTACAATACAAATTGATACTCCAGGTTTGATGATGTGGATGGAGGTCAGGAATTAATGGTGGAGCTTAGTGGTGAGTCCTTCCATGAATGCTGGTGGCGAGTGTTGTGTGTGTGTCGGGTCACGATTGTTAAGGAACTGACAATGGCAGGTATTTTGACATTCAACGGTAGCTCGTAGGATGTGCACTCAGACAAAGGAGTATAGACTTGAGCAAGACAAATCAGGAGTAATTATTTACAATTCATGTAACTATTAAATATTACTTTAACTAAATATAACTAATATTCAATGCATTGTAAATATAACTCCCTAACTAAATTTCTTAAGGTTATATCTATCGTTCAGCTAATCAACATAATAGATTACTAGTTACGTTAAAAGTAAGATACGATAGTTTGTATTTTATAATCATTAATAATTATCTGGTAGAGGAATTTATGGCAACACAACTCGGTAATCCGGTAAAAAGTATTCGAAAAAAACAATTATTTTTTATCTTGTTTGAGTTTTTATGCGTGGGACCTCGTGTTATTCCCGCGTCCGATTCCTTTACTCAGTGTTTGGTGTTTGGGTTGACCTCCTCGTCACCCCTGAACACCTGAGCTACGTGTGTGGTTCAGAAAACATTACCTTGATGTATCAACTCAAATCTACACGGACACCGCAATTGTTCTTTAACGCTTCAGTAATTGTGTCTAATTTATCTTTATAGCTCATTATCACTTTTTTTATTCCCCAAATTGTAGGAAAATTACCCAATCAATGTGGTAGTGTAGATAAGTGTGCAATTTGTCTTTATACTGTGGGTGATGTGTACCTGAGAGGCAGCGTACGAGGACTTGACGTGATGAAATGGCGAGTAAGTTGAGAAACTGTAACGGTTATGAGTAAAATGTGTTACAAAATGTCATCAAGGAGAATCGTCTTCATTTTGATGTAACCTTATCATTGGCATGAACAACAAACAAAATAATATCGAATTATGTCCTTTGCTAAAAACTGACCAGTGAAAGTTAAACTCTGGCACCTTACTGTTACTAGTGATGAAGTATTGTACTTTAAATTTACTAAAATTTTGTCTTCATATTTTGTACAAAATCTGTCAAAAATTACTTTACACGTAATTTCATGTTCGGGCTTACCTGAGAGGGGGCGCCAGAGCCTCATCTAACCTGCCGAGAGAAAAAATGTTGTGGAAGGAGGACTTAAGGTGAGGCATCGGCGGCGGCTGTGTTGGGGTCCACATGTCATGTTTTTTCTTATGTGGTGGGGACCGCATGCGCTGCTTTTTCCTTCTCTAACTTCGTCAGGCGAGCTAGATCCTCATCGTACTTCGCCATGCGGGCTAGAATTTCATCTAACTTCGTCTGGCGAGCGATAACCTCGTCTAAACTCTGCATGCGGGCTAGAACCTCATCCAACTTCCCATCCTTGCCGAGGGAGGACACTGATTTTTCTGGTTGGGTGAGAGTCGCATCTCCCTTCTCGTACGCATGGGGAATAGTCTCCATGCTGAGGGAGGCCAACCTGCTGGTGGTCCACAGGTGGAGGAGGGCGACGTCCGTGTCCTTCAGTTGAGGGAGCGACAAAACACAGTAGCTCGTCACCTCCTCCAAGAGGGTGGGAAGCTCGTCCACCAAGCGGGTAACTTTACGTATATGGGGGAGCACTCGGATGAGGCAGGGCAGCTTCATCCCCTCCTCGAAGGTTGGAACCTCCTCCGCGCGGGGCAAAACCTCCTTGCCGAGGGAGGCCAACCTCTTGGTGCTCCACTCGTGTAGGAAGGCGACCTCCATGGCATTCATGGAGGTGAGCGGCACAATACATTGGTCGTTGGCCGCCACCATCAACACTGTAAAGGCACAAACACCAAGTACTTTTAGACACATATTTAATGAACTACCTGAAATAATAAAATGGTTTTGCTTTAAATTATTGTTTTCCTGTACTGATGGAAGGAGGGCGGGGTGAGCCGAGAGCGATGTTGTCCTGAAGGCCAGTGAGAGATAATGAGACAGAGAAGACAGGTAGAGATAACTATTCAAAAAACGAATAAACCAAAGATATTGAGAGACGTACCACAATACAGTCTCTATTTTTTTAGATAATTTGTGATCGTTTAGTGTGAGAGATAGAAGGAACAAGAGACAGTGAGAGGCTGTTGGCGAGGGGCGTTAACAAGCGTTCAGGCATGAAGTGAGGGTTATCACGTGCTGTACATACAGACCTGTACACAACGATGACATGTACATAACCTGAATATCATTACGTACAACCATTCTAAGTGTGTACATAACCTGGGTGTTGTTATCTTGTACACTTCCTGGTTAACTTGATGTACGCTTTCTGATTCACTATCCTGTACACACCGCACATACACACACCCGCACACCAGCCTGTAAACATCCTGCACACCAGCCTGTAAACATCCTGCACACCATCCTGTAGAAGAAACCGGTTTACTCCTTGCTCAATTCGGTAACCCGGTAATTCGCGTTAATTCCGATTTGCTAATGACACTTAGTTCCTTGAAAGAACTTGGTCTACGTGAACTGAAGGAGGGGTGGGGGTGGGGGGTGGGGGGGGTGGGGGATAGAGGTGGAGAGGAAAGGAGTGTTTGGGAAGGAGGAAAAAGAGCGAAGGAGGGGGTGGGGAGGTGAGGAAGAGTGGAGGATGTGGAGGAGAGAGGTAGGGGGGGGGTGAAGCGAGAACGAGGGAGAGGAAGATAGGTGTGAGGAGAGAAGAGGAGGAGAAGAGGTTAGAGCAGGGGAGTGTGTGAGGGTTATGTGTGGAGGAAGGACTGAGAGAGTTTTGTTGGGGGTTGTAATTCCTGCATTTAACAACTAAGACATTTAAAAGAGTATTGTAGATAAGTAAACAGTTAAAACACAACACAGCAACACAAAAACACAACACAAACACAGCACAAACACAACACAGACACACCCTTCTCTCCTGCTGCCATCTGAACAACACCTCGGGGCAGCGCTGCGGGACCTATAATAATTCTTCAGTAACTATGACATAATATCCAATTTTGGCGACGTATTTATAACATTATTGTGATGAAGAATGACACACACACATGACCAGGTTAACCCCCCTCCCTCCTCGAGACACATTGCTGGCTGAATGCTACAAGTTCACGGATATTTGTCAGTAAATGGCAAGACATCACTCACATGCTTGTAAAAAAACGCACACTCGGACACGCACGCGCACACACACACACGCATACACTATCAACCCACACATTACACATATAAACACGGACACGCACATCCGTCCTTAATTCGGGAATAAAATGAACCATATACAATAAATCACCAACACCTGATCTTGTGTAGGGACTTTACCTGCTGGGAATCCGTCTCGCCAGGGGAACATCAACAATGACGTCAGTAAATCCGGATTACGTCATTGAATCCGGATTGGTTCCTTAGTGTTGTCTTGTGACGTCATAAAGGGAGGGAGAGATGCCAACCAGGAAAATCCCCGGTATTATTTTTTTTTTTTGTTTTAGTCTCTTAAATTATAACTTCTTTAAACTGATATTTGTGTTCGTACTACTGAATGGATTGATAAAGATTGTTTACCTAATATTTTTAGCTCTGATGATGATGATGATGATGAAATAAATAGATGCAAAAAACCTCGCTAAATTCTGTAAAAAAATGGTAATCTCCACTCCCTCCTCTTCCCCCTTTCCCTTTCCTCTCTCCTCTTCCCCTCACCACCCGGATCTTCAACAACAAGACATAAATAAGAGAAAAAATCACGTACAATATCTCTTTATGTCGTTGTTATTTTTTCTTTCATTCCTCCTCAAACACGAACGCAAAATGACTTTACTGAAATGAGATAAAAAATAACTAAAATGACCCCAAACACAAAGTTATTAACAGTAAAACTTTTTGTACTTTTTTTATAATAGAACAAAAGTGGTATTTCTTTCCCCTCCAAGGTTAAATAAGAGTTAAAATATTGCCTAGTTGATATTTAAGTGTGATATGTGAAATAGTAGTCGCGGATTTCAGTAATATGCGAGTTACCCAACATCCGTTTTCTTCTACGCTCTGATGCCTCGTAAGTGTCTCAAGGCTGGGTATTATATGACCTACTTAAATCCAAGTATTTCCCAGCTATTTACATAAAGCTGGGGGGTTTTTAACTATCTTTTTTTTTATTATTTGTCATTTTAATTAGTTTCATCGCTTGTTTGATTTCCTTGATATAATTGTTTTTGTTTTGGTGGACGCGGGGCAATTTTTTTTACATAGAAAACATCATCTTAATTCACTTTTTTTAAGACGAAAAAACAGTTAATTAAATCATTTTACATTGTTTTTATTCATTTTTTTTTCTTTTGTTAAAGGTAAATGTTAAAGAAAAAAAGAGATGCTATTAACTTTATTGTTTTGGGAATGTAATTTAGGCACGTAACTGTTCCTACCACATTTACTTGGAGTTAATAAGATCATATTTTATTACACAAATTTAAACATCACTTCTGTTACTTAAATATACTTAACAGATTACTTTTCTTACTTAAATATACTACTAGTTAACATTGACTTTATTACTGTAATATATTGCTAAAATCGAATAAATTTTAGTGTCTTTTGTGGGAGGAAGGGAAAAGGGCGTCGAATTGTTGAAATACTCAGAAAGGCCACAGACAACCTACCGTTCTTTATGTTAATTCTGCCACTTGTTCCATTAAGTTCAAGTACATGTACTAATTCATCTCCTTCTTAAGAGATATTTCAGATTGCTAATGTATTTTTGAGAAGGAGGAGGAGGGGGGGGGCACGGGGAGATAGAAAGAGGGCAAGAAGAGAAATGTGTAAATATTCAGAGAAACGAGACATGGGAGGAGAGAGAGAGAGGCTGTATGGTGCCGGTAACATCAGTAGATGTTGAATCACGAGTCATCATCCCCTCCTCCTCATCAACCCTCCAAAACGAACCTATTGAATCTGATTCGACACACACACACACACACACACACACACACACACACACACACACACACATTCGGATCATCTTTTAGATAACGTTAACATCCGCCTATGAAGCTTAGTATCAGATTTTTTTAAGCTGATAAAGAAAAATAAGCTTAATTTATGGTTTAGTGATTTTTAAAGTATAATGAATTTGCTTCCAGCTTTGTGGATCAGAATTCAAGTTTGGGTAAAAAAAAAATGGTTCGAATGAATGTGAATCCGTTTCGAATTTATTGCAAATTATCTCCTATTGTTCCTCATTTATTCCCTTGTTCTTTTTGTTCTCTTGTTCTTCTTCTTGTTGTTCTCTTGTCTCTTCCCTCGTTATTTGTTCTTTCGTCCTGGGATGAGTAGAGGAGTTAGGTGGTGGTGGAGGAGTTACAGGAGGTGGTGGAGGAGTTACAGGTGGTGGTGGTGGAGGAGTTCAGGTGGTGGTGGAGGAGTTACAGGTGGTGGTGGAGGAGTTAGGTGGTGGTGGTGGAGGAGTTGCAGGTGGTGGAGGAGTTACAGGTGGTGGTGGAGGTTACAGGAGGTGGTGGAGGAGTTGGGTGGTGGTGGAGTTACAGGTGATGGTGGAGGAGTTACAGGTGGTGGTGGAGGAGTTACAGGTGATGGTGGAGGAGTTACAGGTGGTGGAGGAGGAATTACAGGTGGTGGAGGAGGAGTTACAGGTGGTGGTGGAGGAGTTACAGGAGGTGGTGGAGGAGTTACAGGTGGTGGTGGAGGAGTTACAGGAGGTAGAGGAGTTACAGGTGGTGGTGGAGGAGTTACAGGTGGTGGTGGAGGGAGCAGAGAGATATGGTGGCGAGCAGGAGGTGGTGAGGAGTTGCAGGAGGTGGTGGAGGAGTTGGCAGGTGGTGGTGGAGGAGTTACAGGTGGTGGAGGAGTTACAGGTGGTGGAGGAGCAGGTGGTGGTGGAGGAGTTACAGGTGGTGGTGGAGGAGTTACAGGTGGTGGTGGAGGAGTTGGCAGTGGGTGTGAGAGTTAAGGAGGTGGTGGAGGAGTTGGCAGGTGGTGGTGGAGGAGTTACAGGTGGTGGTGGAGGAGTTGCAGGTGGTGTGGAGGAGTTACAGGGAGGTGGTGGGAGGAGTTACAGGAGGTGGTGGAGGAGTTACAGTGATGTTACAGGAGGTGGTGGAGGAGTTACAGGAGGTGGTGGAGGAGTTACAGGAGGTGGTGGAGGAGTTACAGGTGGTGGTGGAGGAGTTACAGGTGGTGGTGGAGGAGTTACAGGTGGGTTGTGGAGGAGTTACAGGTGGTGGAAGGAGTTACAGGTGGTGGTGGAGAGCAGGTGGTGGAGGAGGAATTACAGGTGGTGGAGGAGGCGCGCAGGTGGTGGAGGAGGAATTACAGGTGGTGGAGGAGGAGTTACAGGTGGTGGAGGAGTTACAGGTGGTGGTGGAGGAGTTACAGGTGGTGGTGGGAGGAGTTACAGGAGGTGGTGGAGGAGCACAGGAGGAGTTACAGGAGGTGGTGGAGGAGTTGCAGGAGGTGGTGGGAGGAGTTACAGGTGGTGAGGAAGCAGGTGGTGGAGGAGTTACAGGTGGTGGTGGAGGGAGTTATGTGGTGGAGGAGTTACAGGTGGTGGTGGAGGAGTTACAGGTGGTGGTGGAGGAGCGCAAGGCAGGTGGTGGAGGAGTTACAGGAGGTGGAGGAGTTACAGGTGGTGGTGAGGAGTTACAGGTGGTGGTGGTGGAGGAGTTGCAGGTGGTGGTGGAGGAGTTACAGGAGGTGGTGGAGGAGTTACAGAGGTGGTGGAGGAGCACAGGAGGAGCAGGAGGTGGTGGAGGAGCAGCAGGAGGTGGTGGAGGAGTTACAGGAGGTGGTGGAGGAGTTGGCAGGTGGTGGTGGAGGAGTTGGCAGGTGGTGGTGGAGGAGTTACAGGTGGGTTGTGGAGGAGCTACAGGTGGTGGTGAAGGAGTTACAGGTGTGGAGGAGCAGGTGGGTGAGGAGGAATTACAGGTGGTGGAGGAGGCGTTACAGGTGGTGGAGGAGGAATTACAGGTGGAGGAGGAGTTACAGGTGGTGGTGGAGGAGTTATGTGTGGTGATGGAGGAGTTACAGGTGGTGGTGGAGGAGCTACAGGTGATGGTGGAGGAGTTATTATGGTGGAGGAGGAATTCACAGGTGGTGGAGGAGGAGTTACAGGTGGTGGAGGAGAATTGGCAGGTGGTGGTGGAGGAGTTGGCATGGTGGTGGAGGAGTTACAGGTGGTGGTGGAGGAGTTGTTACAGGTGGTGGTGGAGGAGTTACAGGTGGTGGTGGAGGAGTTACAGGTGGTGGTGGAGAGCAGGTGGTGGTGGTGAGTTACAGGTGGTGTTGGGGGGGAGTTACAGGTGGTGGTGGAGGAGTTACAGGTGGTGGTGGAGGAGTTGGCAGATGGTGGAGGGAGCAGGTGGTGGTGGAGGAGTTACAGGTGGTGGTGGAGGAGTTACAGGTGGTGGTGGAGAAGTTAAGCAGGTGGTGGTGGAGGAGTTACAGGTGGTGGAGGAGTTAGCAGGTGGTGTTGGGGAGTTATAGATGGTGCTGGTGAGTTACAGGTGGTGGTGGAGGAGTTACAGGTGGTGAGGGAGAGTTGTTGGTGGTGGTGGAGGAGTTACAGGTGATGGTGGAGGAGTTACAGGTGGTGGAGGAGGAATTACAGGTGGTGGAGGAGGAGTTACAGGTGGTGGAGGAGGAATTACAGGTGGTGGGTGGAGGAGCAGGTGGTGTAGGTGGAGGATTTACAGGTGGTGGTGGAGGAGTTACAGGTGGTGGTGGAGGAGCAGGTGGTGGTGGAGGAGTTACAGGTGGTGTTGGAGTTACAGGTGCTGGAGGAGTGTACAGGTGGTGTAGAGAAGCTGGTGGTGGTAGAGAAGTTACAGGTGGTTGTAGAGGTTACAGGCGGTGAAAGGGGTACAGATGGTGCAGGAGAACGTACAGGAGTGATTGCAGGTGGTGGCAGCAGGGGTACAGGTGGTGGTGGTGGTGGTGAGAGTAACAAGGTCGCTGGTGGTGGTGGAGGTGCGGGGTGGGCTTGGCGTGTGTCAGTAAGCGGGAGAGCCTCGCTGTGGCCACAAGGGGGAAGGTCTCTGGAGTGTGTGTGTGTGTGTGTGTGTGTGTGTGGAGACGGTGTTACTGCCGTGCCTATACCTCTCTGTATACTGTGGCTCTGGTGTGCTCACAGATAGGTCAGAGCAACATACACGCCGGCCGGCCCTTCCTTCCTCCTCCTATCCTCTCCGTCCCTTCTCAACATGTGTGTCCATGAAAGGGGAGTGGAGTGATAGGATGATTTTCTGAATATCCAGGAAACGGTGATTTAACCTTGATGGGGAAGGGCGTCGTCTGCCGATGTAGTGAACGAACGAACCAGTGCTGGAATATATGTCATGTGAACCGTATGATTTGCGGAGAAACGTGATGTGTCGTGTAGTGAACTAAACTTGCCCTCTTCCTCATTCCTCCTCCTCCCTCTTCCTCTACGACCACCCAGGAATACGTGCCGTGTATCTATGTACTGATGAACATAATCTAAGGTGATATCCAGTGACTGTATTTGACTGTGTTACTTCAGAAGAATATTGGAAAGGCTTTGTAAAGATCTATCAGCACCACCACCACCACGACCCCTACCGATTCCTCCTCCCCACCCCACAACCACTTATACGCACCAGAACGACGTGTTGATGCAGTGGTCGTAGTGGTGGTCGTTGTGATGTTGACTACTGTATAGTGCACTGATAAACTTGATCAAGTGTGGTTCGGTTTTGCTTTGTCTCTTACCAACAAAGATATGATGTGGGTGGGTGGAGAGGTGGTGGAGTGCTGGAGAATGTTGGAGAGGTGGTGGAGGGTGTTGGAGAATGTTGGTGAGGTGGTGGAGGGTGTTGGAGAATGTTGGAGAATGTTGCAGAGTGGTAGAAAATGTTGGAGAGGGATGGAGAGGGATGACGAGTGGTGGAGAGTGTTGGAAGTGGTGGGTGTGAGAGTATAGATCTATGATGTGGGTGAGGAACCAAGGTCTCCTGCAACCTCGTCAACAACAACACCACCCACCACAACCCAACTACTATAAACCCGACCACTACTACCATAACCCCACCACCATAACCCCACTACCACCACAACGCCCCCCCACCACCACCATCACTCTCACCAAACATGACCACTTTCACCACCACAAGACACTCGCCCTTCACACTCACTCAATAACCATTGTTTCCTTTCGCTGTGGTGGTGGTGGTGGTGGTGGTGGTGGCGGCGTGTTATGGTAGTGTTGTGGTAGTGGTGTTATGGTAGTGTTGTTGTGGTAGTGGTGAGTTGTGACGGCGTGTAGTGATGCAACTCTTTTCCTGTTTGTGTATTACTGTATGTCTCTCTCTCTCTCTCTCTCTCTCTCTCTCTCTCTCTCTCTCTCTCTCTCTCCTGTTTATTGATATATTCATATAGAAATTTATTCTTGTTTACTTCTAGATACAATTAATTGACTGAATAAACGAATTAAGACATAATTACCTCTAGAAATATTATCAAGACCTGAACTGATACTCTGTGTTAATAAATAATGGAATATAAGTAAAATATATCAAATAAGGATATACAGTGAATTAAGTGCCATCTGGAACGTCACAGTGTCACTTGGAACGTCTGAGTGCCACCTACTACGTCATAGTGCCACCTGGAACGTGAAAGTGACAGCATAAATAAAGACGAGGCAAAAGTATCGTATGTTGATGGTTTGCTTTGATCGTACGTCGGTGAACCAAAAAGTGTTATACCTCTAGTGTGTTGTCGTACCTGGTATTAAGTGCAAATACATGATAATACTCGTATATCTAGATAAATAAACGGATAAAATATATATATATATTACTCTAAGTGACTAAAAGAAGGAACTGAATATTCATCCTTTGCTTCTGTCGCTGTATAATCCTACAAAATGAAGATATATGTAAGTATTGAGCAGGAAATCATATTGCTTTGTTTTTAGTGTAGAGAGACGCTATGTAGCTTGCATTTGTGTATTCATAAATCCTCTAAATCCTTCTTCATAAATTATATATTAAGTTGAAGAGGATTGAATTCTCTCTCTAATTTATTTTAATAGAATCCATAAATGCATTCGAGTTTATTTTGACATTTATTATTAAAAACAAAAGAGGGTTCTTGTTTATTGAATCATTTATGCACAAAATATATCATGTTTCTTATACCCAACTTTTTTTGTATACTTTCTGTTAGAATCGATTTTTTTGGGGTATTATTTTGACAAGTGTGTGTGTGTGTGTGTGTGTGTGTGTGTGTGTGTGTGTTAAATCATCGTCATCAAAGAATTATTGATCTCAGAACGTCAACCAAAGTCTTGTACAGTAAAGGAGAGAGAAATATATTTTTTTTCCCTAACACTGACAGGAGAAATAATGTCACAGGGGAACTAATATTTACTCAGGAAATTGTCTTAAGGTCAACTTTCTTGTAACAGCCCAATTATTATTTCTAGTTAAGATGATAAAGGTCAAAGTAACACACCTATTTCCTATCTCAAATTCCACTATTTTTTCTTTAGATTTAACCCAATTTTGTCGTAAAGTTTAAAGCTATTTGATAAAAATTAAATGGTGTTTTTTCTGTGTTTTTGTAAATTAAAATGTGTGTGAATAAACGTACATGATATTAAAGTGTGTGTGTGTGTGTGTGTGTGTGTGTGTGTGTGTGTGTGTGTGTGTCGTGTAAGAACCTCCACATTCCTACAGGCTTCCACGAGGTCACAAAATAACTCCTGCTGGTGGTAGTGGTGATGGTTGGTAGTGGTTGATAGTGGTGATTTATGGTGGTGGCTGGTGGTGAGTAGTGATTGAATGTGGTGATTGATAGTTGTTGATAATGGTTGGGGATGGGGGATGGTGATGGTGGTGGATGATAATGGTGGTTGTGATGGTGGTAGCGATGGTGGTAGTAGTGGTTGGTTGTGCATATTCCAAGTTACTGACGTCATCTTAACCTCACATCCTCCTTCTTCCACCACCAACACACAAACACACACACACACACACACACACACACACACACACATTTCCTCGACTCAATATGGACATGTGAGACAGTAACTCCACCCGTTTCCTCGAGTCATCCTTTAACATACGAGGGAGCTAGACACGCACTACAGACTAGGACACGCAATGTAGATTAACCCATTTCCAAAGTAATATGAAATACGTGTCCTAAGTCATTGAAGCAGACACGTAAAGCTTTATTTCCAGGTTGTAAAAAATAAATAAATAAATAAACAAGACATTGCCTAACTCTCCCGTGTCCCAGAGTACAGCGGGTAGGGTGGGAGGGAGGGTGAGAGGGGGGGGGGGTTACACATTTCCAAGAACGAAAAGGAAATACCTGGACACGTATCAAAGAAGTACATATTCTTTCTCCACTTCAACTACCTCTACCTGTCTCTCTTTTTCCTCCTCCACCACCAATCTTCTGGTCTTTAAACACAGTGTGAGCAATGCTGTAATTTTCTCTCCTCTAAGACATGTAAATTTATATTTGTGTGTGTGTGTGTGTGTGTGTGTGTGCATTTTTCGTGTGCGTGTTAAGAGATATTTCCTTGTGTTCAGGATACAATATGTGCTGAGTCATTTTGTTTATTTTTGTTGTCAAAATGTGTCATGTGTGTTTGTGTGTGTGTGTGTGTGTGTGTGTGTGTGTGTGTGTGTGTGTGTGTCATCTTCATGTTTACTAAACTGTGACATGACAATAATTTTCCACACCAGAAAAACTTATCAAGGTTACTCTATGTACACACAACACAGCAACACGTACACACAACACGGCATCACGTACACACAACACAAAACACGTACATACACTATAGCATCATGTACACACAACACAGCAACACGTACACACAGCAGAGCATCACGTACACATAATATAAAATAAGTACACACAGCACAGCATTACGTACACACAACACAGCATTACGTACACACAACACAGCATCACGTACACACAACACAGCATCACGTACACACAACACGGCATCACGTACACACAACACAGCATTACGTACACACAACACAGCGTCACGTACACAACACGGCATAGTACATCACGTACACACAACATCGGCATCACGTACACACAACACAGCATCACGTACACACAACACAGCATCAATACACACAACACAGCATCACGTACACACAACACAGCATCACGTACACACAACACGGCATCACGTACACACAACACAGCATTACGTACACACAACACAGCATCACGTACACACAACACGGCATCACGTACACACAACACAGCATTACGTACACACAACACAGCATTACGTACACACAACACAGCATTACGTACACACAACACAGCATCACGTACACACAACACAGCATTACATACACACAACACAGCATTACGTACACTCAGCTTGAGACTCATCAGCTAATAATGTTTACAAACAAACATTCCTGGAGCAAGACTGTAAACACTGGCCGGAGGGAATTCGTGACGGGAAGACTAAGGAGGGGAGAGGGGAGGAACAGGAAGAGGAGGAGGGGTGGAAGTGTAAAAGGTGAGGAAAGGAACAGGAGAAAGAGGAAGAGGAATAGAGGAATAAAAAGAAGAGAGAAAGGAAGAGAGAAGAGGAGAGAAGAGGAGAGTGAGAGGTTATATCACCTTTATTAATTCTATCACAGTTCCAAAAGATCAGGTCAAAAGAGGTCATATGACGTCATACAAGAGGTCAACTCAAAGGTCTTATCACACTTCAGGTTATTCCAAATTTGGTTCAAAAATGATTCTAATTCACCCGAGATGTGTTGGTCATCTTTGGGGTCAAACTGGGGTCAAATAAAGATCATCTATCAACTGTATCTATCTATCAACTGGATCTATATATAAACTGTATCTATCTATCAGTGTATTTAACAAGATACAGTGGTCATACACCTCGGGAGTGTCCAGGCTCTTAAAGTACCTGACTGGGCACTTTCTGTAGTCAAGGTTAGCGACAGTGCCAATTATGGTGCCAATAAACTAACGGCTAACAGCAGGTGTGGGGCCAATCGCTCACCTGTGTGTGTCTGTGTGTGTGTGTGTGTCTGTGTGTGTGTGTGTGTGTGTGTGTTTGTGTGTTGTTTCAGAGGCTCCATAGTTGATGTAGGGTGAGAGTGAGAGAAATGTGGGTGATGGGGGGTGAGGGAGAGGATAGGAGTGGGAGTGAGGGAGTGATAGAGGGAAGGAGAGAGGGAGGAGGGGGGGGAGGGGGTAAGGTAGGATATACAGGTAGACAGAGGCAAGGTAGAGGTTTTCCCCAAGGTCGTAATCTTTATCTCACACATTTCTTCACCTCACTCACTCACTCACTCACTCACCTCACTCATTATTATTATTATCATCATCATCATCATCAGCATCACAATAAGTCACCCTTATAATCATCATCATAAAACAATACCAACTATAAGAACATAAGAATGGAGGAAACTGTAGCGGGCCTATTCGCCCATACTGGGCAGTCCCGTTTACACCCAACCCCTATTGCTCATATGAGCATCCAACCTATGTTTGAAGCTATTCAGCGTATTCGAGTTAATGATGATATTTGGTAACTTGTTCCATTCATCCACTACTCTGTTTCCAAACCAGTGTTTACCTATTTCACGCCTAAATCTAAATTTGTCTAATTTAAAACCATTGTTACGAGTTCGCTCCTGGTTGGATAATTTGAGTGCCTTTGTAATGTCCCCTTTGTTTAGCCCTGCCTTCCACTTATACACCTCTATCAGGTCGCCCTTCGCTCTACGTCTCTCAAGGGAGTGCAAATTAAGATGCTTTAACCTGTCTCTCTATACTCAAGGTTCCTAATGCCCAGGATTAGTCTTGTCATTCTCCTCTGAATTCTTTCCAGGATTCTATATCCCGATCTGTAATACGGTGACCAGAACTGAACTCGTAATCCAGGTGTGGTCTCACAAAACTAGAATCCACAGTTTTAGGATGACCTCGCTAGTCTTGTAACTAACACTCCTTTGTATGAACCCAAGTACTTTATTAGCCTTTTTACGAGCAAAAACACATTGTTTACTTGGCTTAAGGTTCCTACTTATCATTACTCCTAAATCTCTCTCGCAGTCGGATTTCTCTATGGCATCGTTGTTCATCTGGTATCTGGTTTCCCTGTTTACATCTCCTATACTGAGTACTTTACATTTGTCCACGTTGAATTTCATCTGCCATTTTCAGACCATTCGAAAAATTTGTTTAGATCTTCCTGTAGTTTTGCGGAGTCCTCGTCCAGATTTGATGCTGCGTCCTATTTTAATGTCATCAGCAAATTTACTTATGTTGCTGTCTATGCCGATATCTATGTCGTTTATGTATATAATAAACAATAATGGTCCAAGTACTGAGCCTTGGGGAACTCCACTTGTGACGTTGCTCCAATGGGACTTAGTGCCGTTAATGCTCACTCGCTGTTTCCTGTCCTGTAACCACGCCCTAATCCATTTAAGGATGTCACCTTTGATGCCATGAGCTTCTACCTTTCTAATTAGTCTTTCGTGGGGGACTCTGTCGAAGGCTTTACTAAAGTCGAGATATACCACATCATAATTGTGCCCCTCGTCCACCGATTCGAAAACTGATGAAAAGAATGTTAATAGATTAGTTAGGCAAGAACGTCCGCTTGTGAAGCCATGCTGGGAATCATTGATCAATCGGTGCTTCTCCAGGTGATTTCGAATAGAGTTTGAAATGATTGCTTCCAGTAATTTGCCTACTATTGATGTTAGACTGATTGGGCAGTAGTTAGAGGATAGTGATCTATCCCCCTTCTTGAAAATCGGTATTACATTCGGTATCCTCCAGGATTCTGGTACTACACCTGTTTTTAAGGACATGTTAAACAACTTTGCTAAGGGCATACTAAGCTCTTCCTTACATTCCTTTAATACTCTGGCAAATATCTCATCGGGACCAGGTGACTTATTAGGCTTTAATTTGTCTATTTGCTTACTAACATCGTTACTAGTCACTACTATCTCACTTAATTTGTTTTCTTCACTATCTCTGAATAGAGTCGGTGCCTCGGGTATTTCACCATTACAACTATCACCATCAACCACCATCATCATAAAACAATACCAACTATAAACATTTCACCATCACCACTACCATAAGACAGTGCTAACTAAACATTTCACTATCACCACTACCATGACCATAAGACAATGCTAACTAAACATTTCACCATCACCACTACCATGACCATAAGACAATGCTAACTAAACATTTCACCATCACCACTACCATGACCATAAGACAATGCTAACTAAACATTTCACTATCACCACTATCAACATCAAAGGCCTAACATTCTTACTAACATTTTACATCACGACAAAAACTAGTAGTATTAAACCCTCGGTCCACATTCTCAACTCAAAGTCGCTCTCATGACATTTTGACTAAAGGCCCAGCGACCCCTTCTATTGTACTGTCCTAGGGTCGTACACGGGTCGATAGGTGGGGTTTATGTCTTATTTCGTAGTTCTGTTTGGGTGTTTGTTATGTTTCGTGATGCAGGTAAAGTTAGTTAGTCATTTAGAAGCGTTGGTGTATCGTCAGTCACTAGTTAAGGTGGATTATTTGTTTTATCGCACGAGTTTCTGAGAATTCGGATACGACGGATCTTGTGTTGAGGAGATGTTGCAATACTTTCGTCAGTCAGTCAGTGTGTGTGTGTGTGTGTGTGTGTGTGTGTGTGTGTGAGGTACAGTACGTATAGGCACAAGATCACAGCAAAACGAGCCGGCCATAAGGTATAAACCACTCACCTTTCACTCCTACTTGCTACTTTCATCACCTTCGTCAGCGTCTTCTGCATTAGCTGTTACGGTAGAGGTCTCGTCTTCCCCATAAAACCGCCGGTATTGACTGTGTTCTCTGAGATAGGGAGCCTCCTACACGAACGACTGCCTCCTACAGTAGTTTCGACGGCTCCTTCTTCACCACCTCCTGCACCAGGGACTGTCTGCTTCCCGGCTCCGGACACTACGTCGAGGTGGACCAGACAGACGGAGTAGAGCAACGTAGGGGACCCAGATCCGGTTTGGCTAATTAGAGATAATTTACGAGCGGTATGTTCGTCCAGGGCGGCCCATTGTGGTGGTTCTTTATTAGCGCTGAGATCCTCCTTACCGCCCCCCCCCCGCCCCGCCCCCCCAGAGGATCCTACACTCCCTCTAGACCTTCCTTTAGGGGGGTGACCACCAGGCAGGTGTAGAGAGGGGTGGAATTAGAAGCAACAAGTGAGGGGCGTGACCACCCTGTCACGGAACTGCTACCTCTCTTACGCCCACCATCCCTAATTACTTAATTTCTTGTAATACTCCCTTTTAGACTCGTCCCTCCGTCCCTCTCTCTCTCCCTTCCATCTCTCTCTCCCTTCGTCCCTTCCTTTCTTTCCTCCTCCTCCTCCTTCTAACATCTGATTTTCACACAATTCACCTCCCTTAGTTACCTCCGTCGACGACATGGCTCCTATTTCTCCACACACCACCTCCAGCCCTATACCTCAGTCAGTCAGTCGTAGCAGTCCGAGTTTTACAAGTCACTAGAAAGAGTCGTGTCTGAGGAGGCCGCCGACATTTGTTATTATTAAGGCGAAAAGATCAAGGGTTAGTTCAGGGTCTCAAAGTTGATATGACAATTATTCTTTTTCAGACTCAAACACAATGTAAATGTCCTCTTCACACACACACACACACACACACACACACACACACACACACAGCTCCCCATTTGATAGATTAAGCGCCCTAAACTAATATAACGCTAACCTAATCTAACCAAACATTAACACATTTATGTCTTGGTGTTAGTTTCGTACTTCTCATTACCGCTAAATCTTTCTCACAATCGCCGTCGTTCATTTGTTTTCATCCCCCGTGGTCGCCTTTTGTTTCTCTCTGAATATATAGATACCAGACTCGTTCAATGCAGATGACAATATTTACATTCTGTTTGGTCACGGCAGCCACCAGCACCTGTATATCTAAACCAATGATAATTCAGTTTGTCTTCATTGCATCTTACAACTGGTTACTCTATGCCTATATCTTGCGCTAGTCAGGCCGCACCTCGATTATGCGGTTCAGTTCTGGTGCCCCTATTATAGAATGGATATAAATTCACTAGAGTCGGTGCAGCGAAGAATGACAAAAATGACTCCGGGACTTAGAAACCTTCCATATCAGGATAGGTTAAAGAAACTAAACTTGCATTCCCTAGAAAGACGAAGAGTGCGGGGAGATATGATAGAAGTATTTAAGTGGGTGAAAGGAATCAATAAAGGGGATATAGATAAAGTTCTTATAATATCCGAGCAGGATAGGACTCGGAGCAACGGATTTAAGTTGGATAAGTTTAGGTTTAGGAGGGAGATAGGAAGAAACTGGTTCACAAATAGGGTGGTGGACGAGTGGAACAAGCTTAGCAACTTTGTAGTAAGTGCGGGAACTCAGGAAAGTTTCAAAAGGAGGTTAGATAGATTCATGGATGATAGAGAGTGGTAGTAACTCTCGACAGGAGCTGCCATGCACAGGCCAACCGGCCTATTGCAGACTCCTTATTTTCTTATGTTTTTATGTTCTTAACAGGAGGTTTTTCTGACTAAAAAAAATATATAGAGAGTTAATATTTTTTCCCAACAGATTTTGTACTTGGCATTGGTGGAAATAATTTAATGATAAGTTTACGAAAATTAATATATTTTCCTTTATTCTAGAACTTAAAATAGTGAACTGACAGTAAAAAATATACACCTTGGTTGTCTTTGTCGTAACTAAAATATCTCTCGAGGTAATTAGGGGTTACGAAACTTGTGGCAAACAGGTTAGATATTGGGCTGTGTGTGTGTGGTTATGAACGTGTGTTGGGGATGGTGTGTGTGTGTGTGTGTGGATACGTCGAGCATAAGTAGAGGATATGAATGATAAATAGAGACTAACAAAGGTAGAAAAAGGCCGAGAGAAGGAATAGATATAGTGATTGACAGAGAAAGACAAAGGCAGAGACACAGAGTTGACACTACCCCGTCACACTGGACAACCTTCACCCCCTTATATAAATCCTGGTAAATCAGACTTATAAAAACAATATTTCAAGGCAATATTTCGTAATAACTTATGTTTTTTTTTTTTTTTTATTGTGTTTGTTGTTATTTCTGGGTACACAAACGTCTTGATTAACCTTTGTGGATTTTTATCGACTGTGTAACCTGTACATATACGTATGACTCATTGCCTAACTAACGACAACACGAAAGCGTTTGATATTCTCAAAATTATTTATTTATTTTGAAAAGAAAGAAGTTTAGGTAAAATAAACAGACAAAATAAGATAATAAGAGAAATAGAATAACAGAATAACAAAAATGATCGAATGGAAAATGTAACGAAAAAACTAAATATTTCTGACATTTGTGAACTCTGGAAAAAAGTAAATCTCAATGACAAAAAGAAAATAATATAAATATCTATATAATTTCACAGTTTTATTTACTTTGACATAAAATATAAAGAAAATATACCGACTAACATTAAAAACATTTAAAAGAAACAAATTTACTAACAGTGAATGTGTCACCAATACAAAAAAAAGTATTCTATGTAACCTGGTATTAAGACAGGGCCGGCGGTTATAAATACGATTCGTAATAATGATAAAAATGGATAAGATTACCGTTTCGTCATCAGGTGTAATAAGCGAGGGAGAGAGAAAGAGGGAGGGAGGGAGGCAGAGAGAAGAGAGAGGGAGGGAGAGGAAGGGAGAGAGAGGGAGGCTAATCTTCATGTGATCCATATTCTAAGCTACACACCATTAAGGGAATCATAGTTCCGTCTCACTGACTCGTGATTTGAAGTAATGACACACGTAGTATATAAAGAAACAGGTGAGAGTAATTAACATAACTTAAAGGTGAGAATAACCAACAGGTGACATATCAAGAACTCACCTGGCGGCTATAGAATAGTATGGTTATATTAGGTAGGAGGAGTAGGAAGAGGAGGGGGAAGAAGAGGAGGAGGAGGAGCTGGGAGGGGGAAGAGGAGGAGAAGAGGAGGAAGAGGAGCGGGAAAGAGGAAGAAGAGGGCGAAGAGGAGGAGAATAGAGGAGGAGGGACTTGGAAGGGGAGGAAGAGGAAGAGGAGAAGGAGCAGGAAAGATGAGAAGGAGCAGGATAAAAAAAGAGGAGAAGGAGGAAGAGCAGGGAAGAGGAGGAGGGGGAAGAAGAGGAAGATGAGCAGGGAGGAAGAAGAAGAGGAAGAGGTAGGGACAGATGGTAACTCAAGTGGACAGAAGAAGGATTTGGGATGATTTACTTGTACTTGGCTGACAGGTGGAGAAACACGGATCTTGATGTCCCTGGTCACACAAGGGGAGGGGGCAGAGAGGGAAAGGGGGAGAGGGGGAGGAGAGGGTAAGGGTGGAAGGTGGGCCTGGAAAGTTAGGAAGGTTTGTGTCGGGGAAAGACGGGAGGAAAGGAAGGGAGAATGAAGGGGAGGTGAAGGGGATGGAAGGGACAGACGGTAAGGGGGTGTGGTTAATAAGGAGGAAGAGGGGCGAGATGAAGGGTAAAACGAGGTTTTAGAAAGGAGGAGAGAAGATAATTGGGGGGCGAAGGGGGAGGGGGGGGACCTCAAATACCCCCCTCCCCCCTTCCCCCTCTCCCCATCCGCTCAGAACCCTTTCGAAATCCGGGTTAGTATAGAAGGGGGGGAGTGGGGGAGGGACAAGGGGAGGGTAAGGGTAAATGAGGGAGGAAGTAGACGGGGAGGTGACAGCCAAATTGGATATGACGGCTGGTTAATGAGTAATAAACATAATGATAGGTGGTAAATGATGGAATGGGGGAGGGAAGGAAGGGAGGGAGGGAAGGGAGAACCAGTACCATGTTGGAGGGTATATACGATGGACGGGAGGAGGGAAACAGTGACAGTCTTCCCTTACACCAGCTACTGACAGTCCGGATCACTCTCTATCTCTCTGTCTTGGTCAGCGTTGAAGTCTCCCGTCTCAACCATGAGGCTCCATCATCTTGTATTTGCTACCGTGAGTTTGACCAAAAATTTTCACTCGTGTTTACAAAAGTTTTTATTCCATTTTATTACTGTTTTTTTAGGGGGGGTGTTTTTATAATTTTATTTGGTGTTTTTAAAAGGTTGTTTTTTTTGTTTTTTATTGTGATGGATTTTAATTTTATTTTTATTTTTATTATTGATTTACGGGATTTTTTTGTGTGTGATAAAACATCAACTAGATTCTTGTTGTTACTTTTGTTTATTGTTTATGTCGTGAGTTGATTTTGTTTATACATATTTTGTGTTTTTGTGAGCCTGTGTGTGTGTGTGTGTGTGTGTGTGTGTGTGTATACGAGTGCGTGTGCGTATCCAGATTTTAATAATATATTCATTTTAACTTTTAGAATAACTCTGTATATGAATAAATTTCCCCCCTGGTGGTGGTAACACTAACCTATATACAAACAAGTTACCAATTATTGATCTAAAGCCACTGGTCCGTATGAACGTCTTAGGGGCGCCACCTACGTCAACAAACTGTGTCAACAAACATCTGCCCTCCCCCCCCCTGCTGAAATCTCTCCCCTTGACTGAAAATTACGACAGGACGCTGAAATACATGATAAACACCTCTGTTGCTCTACTGAAACATAATGTGATTCAGTGAAGTAACATTAATCTCTCTTCTATCCAACACCAGTACCGGAAGACAGAAGAGTTTAGATAGCAATTCTCACGTCTGTCCGGTTGTTGGTTTAACACTGTCCTTCGTAGTATAAACATGGTTAGCATTTTTTCTGAAGATAAAATGACTCGACTCAACAGGACAGCGAATAGCCAACTCAAGACACTCGAGATGAGAGAAAAGAAGGAAGAGAGAGAGACAGAGAGACAGAGATAAGTAGACATTAGACATTAGATAAACACAAACATTAAATTTTGGTTGACATTAAGCGAAATTTCTTCATCCATTACTTCTAATGAAATTTACCACCAGTGAATTTTCTTATCCTCGTCTTTAACAAAAAATCACATTTTTTGTTTTTATAAATCCGAATTTACATTTTTTTAAATATTATCCAGGTTCTGTGTTTATAAGTGGAGTCGAAGGATACGAGACTAAAATAGTTTATAACAGCAAACGAAACTAACTAATCAAACCTAACTTAACCTCACCTACCTAACGAATCCAGGTTAGTTCAGTTAAATTAGGTTATTTTAATTTAGTTTTGGATAAATGTACTGATTAGGTTATGTTTGATTTATATAGATGCAATTTATTCACTTAATCCCAGTCTGATTTTATTTTAGACCCGTAGCCTCAAACCCTATCTATCGTACACACACACACACGGAAAACCCCTCCCGGAACCATTGAAAATTAGGATTAAAATTGCTCAAATATTCAACGCCCACTCCATTTTATATGTACAGAGAGAGAGAGAGAGAGAGAGAGAGAGAGATCTATCACCTCACCAAGGACCCCGGATGTCGCCTGACCCATGTCGACCTAATATGAATATACCAGTTCTATATGTAGGAATTCCCGCCAGACCTCCCATTTCTCTTCTTCCTTAAACAAAAATTATTCGATTTATTCTCGGTAATTTTCTCTCTCTCTCTCTCTCTCTCTCTCTCTCTAACATACACAAGAGCCTCAAGAACCTACTGTTAATGACTCATTGGAAATTACCAGAAAAACAGTTCGGGTTATATTAAAGAAAACTCTCCATTATGAACCGGTTTTAATGTCATAACTCGTTCAGCTGACCTGTTTCTCTAACTCTAGTTTACAATCTTTTAAAAACTATCTTAACGCTGTATCATTCACTTATTACTTGTTTTAAATTCGCTTGGCTTGTAACAATGCTTTGTTTTAAATTTAATATTACCGATAAAACCAGCCAGCGTTTTACAATGACAGGTTTAAGTTTTATTATCTTGTATAAACATTTGGTTTTGCCGTTTCTATTGAGGTCGGGTTTATTTTCTTTACAATTCCTTATAAGAAAATCGTGTCATAGAGCGAGGTTAGGCAATAGTGGTAATAGTTTATACATACAGACATACACCTGTTCACACCTGTTCACACCTGTCCATCTTCATACAGACAGATACACACACACACAAACACATAAACAAAAACCCAACAAATCCACACAAACAAACACAAACACCATCCATTCCCCACTAGTGATTTTTTTAACAATAACATACACCCCCACACCCCTCCCCTTCTACAGGTACACTCAGAACAGGTAAATCAATTAAATAACTCCTTAAGACAAAAAACCCTAACCAAGTACCTCCATTAATATGTATTATCTCATCTGCTTCATAAATTACTAAAGCATTATCGATTAAGAAAGATGAGGAAAAACTGATCGACTAACTTTCACTCTCAGTCAAACACAACAAAAACACTCCGAGCTGTTGCAAAATGTTGATGTCATTGCAAGGAAGGGGTTATGTAGGCTCTCAGGGGTTATGTAGGCTCTCAGGGGTTATGTAGGCTCTCAGGGGTTATGTAGGCTCTCAGGGGTTATGTAGGCTCTCAGGGGTTATGTAGGCTCTCAGGGGTTATGTAGGCTCTCAGGGGTTGGGTTGGCCTCAGGGGTTATGTAGGCCTCAGGGGTTATGTGTAGCCTCAGGGGTTATGTAGGCCTCAGGGTTATGTAGGCCTCAGGGGTTATGTAGGCCTCAGGGCTGGGTGTAGGCCTCTCAGGGGCTAGTGTAGGCCTCAGGGTTGGTGTGTAGGCCTCAGGGTTGGTGTAGGCTCAGGGTTATGTGTTGGCTCTCAGGGGCATGTAGGCCTCAGGGGTTGGTGTAGGCCTCAGGGTTATGTGAGGCCTCAGGGTTATGTTGGCTCTCAGGGTTATGTGTAGGCCTCAGGGTTATGTGTAGGCCTCAGGGGTTATGTAGGCCTCAGGGGTTATGTTGGCCTCAGGGTTAGTGTAGGCCTCAGGTGGGTGTAGGCCTCAGGGGTTGTAGGCCTCAGGGTGGTTGTGTAGGCCTCAGGGCTATGTAGGCCTCAGGGGCTGGTGTAGGCCTCAGGGGTTATGTAGGCCTCAGGCCTCAGGGGTTAGTGCTGGCTCAGGCTATGTTGGCCTCAGGGCTATGTAGGCCTCAGGGGTTGTAGGCCTCAGGAGCTATGTAGGCTCAGGGGTTGGTGTGAGGCTCTCAGGGTTATGTAGGCTCAGGGTTATGTAGGCCTCAGGGTATGTAGGCTCAGGGGTTGGTGTAGGCCTCAGGGGTTATGTGAGGCCCTCAGGGCTATGTAGGCCTCAGGGGATGTAGGCCTCAGGGGCTAGTGTAGGCTCCTCAGGGGTTATGTGTGGCCTCAGGGGTTGGTGTAGGCCTCAGGGTTGGTGTAGGCCTCAGGGTGTGTAGGCCTCAGGGTGTGTACCTCAGGGTATGTAGGCCTCAGGGGTTATGTAGGCCTCAGGGTTAGGTGTAGGCCTCAGGGGTGGTGTAGGCCTCAGGGGTTGTGTTGGCTCAGGGTTGTAGGCTCAGGGTTATGTAGGCTCAGGGGTTATGTAGGCTCTCAGGGGTTGGTGTAGGCCTCAGGGTTATGTAGGCTCAGGGGTATGTAGGCTCTCAGGGGTTATGTAGGCTCAGGGTTATGTAGGCTCAGTTATGTGAGGCTCAGGGCTAATGTTGTTGTTTTGTAGGTATGATAAGGAAGTGGAGGGATGGTAGGAGGGAAGGATGGGGAGGGAAGGAAGGGATGGTAGGGAGGAAGTGGAGGGATGGTAGAGGGAAGTGGGAGGGATGGTGGGGGGAAGGGAGGGATGGTGGGGAGGAGGGAGGGATGGTAGGAGGGAAGTGGAGGGATGGTAGGGAGGGAAGGGAGGGATGGTAGAGGGGAAGGGAGGGATGGTAGAGGGAAGGGAGGGATGGTAGGAGGGAAGTGGGGATGTAGGGAGGGAAGTGGAGGGATGGTAGGAGGGAAGTGGAGGGATGGTGGAGGGAAGTGAGGGATGGTAGGAGGGAAGGGAGGGATGGTAGGAGGGAAGTGGAGGGATGGTAGGAGGGAAGTGGGAGGGATGGTAGGAGGGAAGTGGAGGGATGGTAGGGAGGAAGGAAGGGAAGGAGGAAGTGGAGGATGGTAGGGAGGAAGTGGAGGGGATGGTAGGAGGGAAGTGGAGGGGATGGTAGGAGGGAAGGGAGGGATGGTAGGAGGGAAGTGGAGGGATGGTAGGAGGGAAGTGAGGGATGAGAGGGATGTGGAGGTGGTGGAGGAAGTGGAGGGATGGGAGGGAAGTGGAGGATGGTAGGGAAGGAAGGGAGGGATGGTAGGAAGGAAGTGGAGGGATGGTAGGGAGGGAAGTGGAGGGATGGTAGGGAGGGAAGTGGAGGGGATGGTAGAGGGAAGGAGTGGGATGGTAGGAGGGAAGTGGAGGGGATGGTAGGAAGGAAGTGAGGGATGGTAGAGGGAAGTGGAGGATGGTAGGAGGGAAGTGGAGGGATGGTAGGAGGGGGAGGGATGTAGGAAGGAAGTGGAGGGATAGGAGGGAAGTGGAGGGGATGTAGAGAAGGGAGGGATGGTAGAGTGAAGTGGGAGGGATGGTAGGAGGGAAGTGGAGGGGATGTAGGGAGGGGAAGTGAAGGGATGGTAGGAGGGAAGTGGAGGGATGGTAGGGAAGGAAGTGGAGGATGGTAGGAGGGAAGTGGGAGGGATGGTAGGAGGAAGTGGAGGGATGGTAGGGAAGGAAGTGGAGGATGTAGGAGGGAAGTGGAGGATGGTAGGAGGGAAGTGAAGGGATGGTAGAGGGAAGTGGAGGATGGTAGGGAGGGAAGTGGAGGGATGGTAGGAAGGAAGTGGAGGGACAGAGGGAAGTGGGAGGGATGGTGGAGGGAAGTGGAGGGATGGTAGGGAGGGAAGTGGGAGGGAAGGAAGGAGGGATGGTAGAGGGAGGAGGGATGGTAGGAGGGAAGTGGGAGGGATGGTAGGGAGGAAGTGGAGGGAGAGGGAGGGAAGGGAGGAGGGAGGGAAGGAGGGGATGTAGGGAAGGAGGGAGGGATGGTAGGAGGGAAGGGAGGGATGGTAGGAAGGAAGTGGAGGGATGGTAGGAGGAAGTGGAGGGATGGTAGGAGGGAAGTGGAGGATGGTAGGAGGGAAGTGGAGGGATGGTAGGGAAGGGAAGTGGAGGGATGGTAGGAGGAAGGAGGGATGGTAGGGAGGGAAGTGGGAGGGATGGTAGGGAAGGAAGTGGGAGGGATGGTAGGAGGGAAGTGGAGGGATGGTAGGAGGAAGTGGAGGATGGAGGAAGGAAGTGGAGGGATGGTAGGGAGGGAAGTGGAGGGATGGTGGAGGGAAGGAGGATGGTAGGAGGGAAGTGGAAGGATTGTAGAGGAAGTGGATATAGGAGGGAAGTGGAAGGATGGTAGGAGGGAAGTGGAGGGATAGTAGGAGGGAAGTGGAGGGATGGTAGGAGGGAAGTGGAGGGATGGTAGGAAGGAAGGGAGGGATGGTAGGAGGGAAGGGAGGGATGGTAGGGAAGGAAGTGGAGGGATGGTAGGGAGGGAGTGGGAGGATGGTAGGGAGGGAAGTGGAGGGATGAGGGAAGGAAGTGGAAGGATGGTAGGAGGGAAGGGAGGGAAGGAAGGAAGTGGAGGGATGGTAGGAGGGAAGTGGGAGGGATGGTAGGGAAGGGAAGTGGAGGGGATGGTAGGAGGGAAGTGGGAGGATGGTAGGGAAGGGGGAGGACGGTAGGAGGAAGTGGAGGGATGGTAGGAAGGAGGAGGAGGGAAGTGGAGGGATCATAGGAAGGAAGGAGGGTGGTAGGAAGGAAGGGAGGGATGGTAGAAGGAAGGAGGGGGAGAGGAGGGAAGGGAGGATGGTAGGGAGGGAAGGGAGGGATCATAGGGAAGGAAGGGAGGGGGGGAGGAGGGAAGGAGATGGTAGGAGGGAAGTGGGAGGGATGTAGGAGGGAAGTGGAGAGATGGTAGGAAGGAAGTGGAGGGATGGTAGGAAGGAAGTGGAGGGATGAAAGGAAGTGAGGGATGGTAGGAAGGAAGTGGAGGGATGGTAGGAGGGAAGTGGAGGGATGTAGAGGAGGGAAGTGGAGAGATGGTAGGAAAGAAGTGGAGGGATGGTAGGAGGGAAGGAAGGAGAGAGGAGGTGGGAGAAGGAGATGAAGGGGGAAGGACGGAGCGGAAGAAGGAAAGGAAGAGGGAGGAGAGAAAGAGAGAGAGAGAGAGAGAGAGAGAGAACGATAGTGATAAAACCAGAGTCTCAAACAGACAGACAGATAAAGTTTATATATTTCTTCTGTAACATACAATGGATCACACACACACACACACACACACACACACACACACACACACACAAGATGGTTAGCAACAGAGTAAGAAAAATGCTAACATTCTTCAACCACATCGCCTACAAGGCATCATCGACCAATCAAAATTCAAGAAGTGTTGCCATTGGTTCGTTGAACTTGGGTCATTCACTCAATGGGAATTTTAATTGGTTATCCTCTGCTCCTTCTCGCCAATTAGCAACAGCGGTGAAAATTACTGCTTTAGGGACAGTGTAGGTCAGTGTAGGACAGTGTAGGGCATTGAAGGGCAGTGTAGGACAGTGTAAGGTAGTGTAGGTCAGTGTAGGGCATTGTAGGACAGGGCAGTAAGGTGTAGGGACGTGTAGGTTGTAGGGGCATTAGGCACAGAGGCACAGGGGCAGGACAGGACAGTGTAAGGTAGTGTAGGTCAGTGTAGGCAGTGTAGGGCAGTAAGGTAGTGTAGGCTGTAGGACAGTGTAGGGCAGTGTAGGGCATTGTAGGGCATTGTAGGGCAGGTAAGGAGTGTAGGGACGTGGTGACAGTGTAAGGTAGTGTAGGTCAGTGTAGACAGTGTAGGGCATTGTAGGGCACAGAAAGGTGTAGGTCAGGTAAGGTAGTGTAGGTCAGTGTAGGACAGTGTAGGGCATTGTAGGGCAGTGTAGGCAGTGTAAGGTACAGACAGTGTGTGTAGGCACAGAGGGCAGTGTAGGGACGTGTAGGGACGTGTAGGACAGTGTACAGTAGGCAACAGAAAGGTGTAGGGTGTAAGGTAGTGTAGGTCAGTGTAGGACAGTAGGGCAGTGTAGGGCATTGTAGGGCATTGTAGGGACGTGTAGGTCAGTGTAAGGTAGTGTAGGTCAGTGTAGGGACAGTGTAGGGATTGAAGGCAGTGTAGGGCAGTGTAGGGACGTGTAGGACAATGTAGGTAGTGTAGGTCAGTGTAGGGGACAGTGTAGGGCATTGTAGGGCAGTGTAGGACAGTGTAGAGGACAGGTAAGGGTGAGACAGTGTAAGGTAGTGTAGGTCAGTGTAGGGGCATTGTAGGGCAGTGTAGGACAGTGTGTGGGCAGTGGTATTGTGGACAGTGTAAGGTAGTGTAGGTCAGTGTAGGACAGTGTAGGGCAGTGAAGGTGTAGACAGTGTAAGGTAGTGATGTGAGACAGAAGTATCAGAGAAAGGGTAGTGTAGTCAGTGTAGGACAGTGTAAGGTAGTGTAGGGAGTGTAGGACAGTGTAGGGCATTGTAGGACAGTGTAGGAGGAAAGTGTAAGGTAGTGTAATGTGAAGGCAACAGGGCAGGCAGTGTGGGTTGCAGTAACAGTGTATAGAGTAGTGTAGGACAGTGTAAGGTAGCAGGGGCATTGTAGGGCAGTGTAGGACAGTGTAAGGTAGTGTAGGACAGTGTAGGGCAGTGTAGGGCACAGGAACAGTGTAGGACAGTGTAGGACAGTGTAGGGCATTGTGGGGACAGTGTAGGACAGTGTAAGGTAGTGTGAGGACAGTGTAGACAGTGTGGTGATGTAGGACAGTAAGGTAGTGGTAATAGTGTAGGATGTAGGGCACATGGCAGTAGGACAGTGTAAGGCAGTAGGTCAGCAGGAGGCAGTGTAGGGCATTGTAGGCAGTGTAGGACAGTGTAAGTAGTGAGGTCAGTGTAGGACAGTGTAAGGTAGTGTAGGCAGTGTAGACAGTGGGGTCAGTGTAGGATGACAGTGTAGGGCAGTGTAGGTCAGTGTAGGACAGTAGTATACAGAAAGTGAGGACAGTGTAGGTAGTGTAGGTCAGTGTAGGACAGTGTAGACAGCAGGCGCACAGTGTAGGGCATTGTAGGGATTGTGCGTAGGACAGTGTAAGGTGAGTGTAGTGAAAGTGTAGGTCATGTGTAGGATCAGGTGAGGACAGTGTAGGGCATAATTGTAGGACAGTGTAGGACAGTGTAGGCATTGTAGGCAGCAGTGAGATTGCGTAGGGCAGCTGTAGGACAGTGTAGGGCAGTAAGGGTGAAAGTGTAGGCTCAGTGTAGGGCAGTGAGGTAAGGGCAGGGACAGTGTAGGACAGTGTGGGACAGTGTGGGACAGGTAAGGTAGTGTAAGGGCCTGTGTAGGACAGTGTAGACAGTGTAAGGTAGTGAGGTCAGTGTAGGGCATCAGGGCAGTGTAGGACAGTGTAGACATGTAAGGTAGTGTAGGACAGTGTAGGACAGTGTAGGGCAGTGTAGGACAGTGTAGGACAGTAGAAAGGCGTAGACAGTGTAGGACAAGTGTAGCAGTGTAGACAGTGTAGGCATTGGGGTGGGCAGTGTAGGCAGTGTAAGGGTGTAGGGCAGTGTAGGACAGTGTAAGGTAGTGTAGGACAGTGAGACAGTGTAGGGCAGTGTAGGGCAGTGTAGGGCAGTGTAAGGTAGTGTAGGTCAGTGTAGGACAGTGTAAGGTAGTGTAGGTCAGTGTAGGACAGTGTAAGGTAGTGTAGGTCAGTGTAAGGTGCAGTGTAGGGCAGTGCAGGACAGTGTAGGGCATCATGGCAGTGTAGGACAGTGTAAGGTAGTAGGTCAGTGTAGGACAGTGTAGGGCATCAGAGGACAGTGTAGGGCAGTGTAGTGTAGGCAGTGTAGGCCAGTGTAGGACAGTGTAGGACAGTGGGCAGTAGTGGTATCAGTGTAGGGCATTGTAAGGGAGACAGTGTAGACAGTGTAAGGTAGTGTAGGACAGTGTAGGACAGTGTAGGGCAGTGTAGGACAGTGTAGGGCAATACAGGCAGTGTAGGACAGTGTAAGGTAGTGTAGGTCAGTGTAGGACAGTGTAAGGTAGTGTGAGGGACTGGAAAGTGTAGGACAGTGTAAGGTGTGTAGTCAGAGAGCAGTGTAAGTAGTGTAGGTCAGTGTAGGACAGTGTATGTAGGTCAGTGTAGGACAGTGTGGGCGTAGTGTAGGTCAGTGTAAGGTAGTGTAGGGCAGTGTAGGACAGTGTAGGGCATTGAAGGGCAGTGTAGGACAGTGTAAGGTAGTGTGGTCAGTGTAGGACAGTGAGGGCATTGTAGGCAGTGTAGACAGTGTAAGGTAGTGTATCAGTGTAGGACAGTGTAGGGCATTAGGACGTGTAGGACAGTGTAAGGTAGTGTAGGTCAGTGTAGACAGTCTAGGGCATTGTAGGGTGTAGGACAGTGTAAGGTAGTGTAGGTCAGTGTAGACAGAAGCAGTGTAGGACAGTGTAAGGTAGTGTAGGTCAGTGTAGGACAGTGTAGGGCATTGTAGGGCAGTGTAGGACAGTGTAAGGTAGTGTAGACAGTGTAGGACAGTGTAAGGCAGTGTAGACAGGACAGTGTAGGTAGTGTAGGTCAGTGTAGACAGTGTAGACAGTGTAAGGACGTGTAGGACAGGTGAAGATGATGGTACAGGTGAGAAGAAAGGCTGAAAATAACTGTTTCACATATAGGTGCACCCCCCTCTCCTTCCCTCCTCCAGCGCTATCTTCCCTTCCAGCGCTACTCTCCCTCCAGCACCTCCAGCGCTACCTCCAGCGCTACCTCCAGCTCTACCCTCCTCCAGCTCTACCCTCCCTCCAGCTCACCTCCCTCCAGCTCTACCTCTCCAACGCTACCTCCTCCAGCGCTACCATCCTCCAGCTTACCTCTCCAGCGCTACCTCCTCCAGCTCTACCTCCTCCAGCTCTACCCTCCCTCCAGCTCTACCCTCCAGCGCCACCTCCAGCTCTACCTCCTCCAGCTACCCTCCTCCAGCTCTACCTCCAGCTCTACCCTCCCTCCAGCTCTACCTCCTCCAGCGCTACCTCCTCCCTCCAGCGCTACCTCCCTCCAGCGCTACCTCCTCCAGCTCTACCTCCCCTCCAGCGCTACCCTCCTCCAGCTCTACCCTCCCTCCAGCGCTACCTCCTCCAGCTCTACCCTCCTCCAGCTCTACCCTCCCTCCAGCGCTACCTCCTCCAGCGCTACCTCCTCCAGCTCTAACCTCCTCCAGCGCTACCTCCTCCAACGCTACCTCCCTCCAGCTCTACCTCCCCCAGTGTCCCCCTTCACAATCCACTTTAACGATCCCTTCTACTGGTCTTCCTCATCCTCTTGTTTTTATGCATCCTCTGTGACTGGTGTTTGCCCCCGCCTTACCTTGATCCCTGTGTTCGTTCTCTCTGTCTGTCTCCTGGGAACAGTTCAGAGAAGGTCTTCCACGAGTACCTGTTAAAGTGAGTGAGTGAAAATAAAAGATTTACTCACACTTGATCAGAAAGATTAGAGTACATTAACTTATAAAAGGTAAATAGTACAGGTAAGGTAATTAATATGTACTTCAGGTGATATACGAATGGGAATGTTGGTATGGTACTGCTAATTAAAGGTATTTGCCGAGACAGGTAGACAGGTAAATAGTGTGTGTGTGTGTGTGTGTGTGTGTGTGTGTGTGTGTGTGTAAATCAATGTTTAAATCCCTGAACTGAGGCCTGAGCAAGTTTTCTTTTTACACACACACACACACACAACTACACACACACACACAGAGCGGCATCATATCGAGTTTGACCCCTTGACCCTTGATCTGACCAGTCAAGCAAGGCCTGTTACGTGTTGTGTACCAGATAAAGGGAGTTAGTGGAGATTAATTATTTTAGTTTTTGGTGACCTCTGACCTACTAACCCTTTTCCTCTCCTTCATCCTTACTTCCTTCTCTTCTCCTTCTTTCTCATCTTCCTTCCCCTCCTCCTCTTCCCCTACCTTCCTTTCTTCCCTCTTCCCCATCATCCACTAAGCTAACCTTTCCTTACCTAACATAGTTAACTGAACCTAACCCAACTTGAACTAACCTTAACTGTCCTAACCCAACCTAAGGTAACCTAACTAACCCAAACTAACAAACCCTAACCAAAAATAACCAAATCTAACCTAATCTAACCTAAAATAACCTAACCTAACCAGGAACCAACCAAACGACCCTTCTACCCAGAGTTCCCACGGGTCGACAACTGTCCGTGTCAGTCATATTACCAAGCGCTCGTCCTTGGAAGGGGTGGGGGTGGGAGGGTCTGGGAGGAGGAGGGTCAGAGGTCAGTGGTCAGACCCGCCCATTTGGCACTTGGGGTTTTGCCCCAGCGAGGCCGTGGGTCACGTAGTGCAGGTGGTGACTCTGAGCCCCCCTTCCCCTCTCTTCTCTCTCATCTCTCTCTCCTTCTTCTCCCTCCTTCCCCTGTTGCCCGGTTACCTACTCATCTCCCCTCCCACCTCCCCCTAACACAACTACCCCTCCCCCCTCCCTCCCCTCCCCACCTCTAGTCTTGGGTAGAAGTTATTCGTCCAGTACCAGGGACCCCCCACACACACCTCGGCGCCTTCAGGTGACACACAAAGTTTACTGGTGGCGTGGTGAGTGATGCTGGGGCCTGGCGGCTGCTGATGTATGAAGACTTCTCTATTAGGGCAGAACACCAGCCCCGCCTACTGATATACGAGCTACGACTTGGGAATAATAATGTACACAAGAGTCCATGTTGCTACCACGGTGGAAAACGCCATATGCTCAAAGTTAAACAATGTACCACGAACAGCCCCTCTTTAATTTTTCAATGCTAAATAACTCAATTAAATTTATGTTAATCTCATCAAAAATACTATATAATCCTTAGTTTAGATTATATATGTATACGTAGTTTTACTTGGATTTTTTCCGAAAAGAAATAAAGATAGATTAGTTAGCGAGTCTTTATGTGGTAGTTTTTTAACATTAACTACCTTGCTTTGAAAACATAATTTATGTTTATCACAGAAAACGGATAGTGTCTAGGTCGTAAAATATTTGGGTAACTATTGTACATGACTACTGACGCTCGTTTCAGACCATTGTGTCGGCTTTTAAATTCTTCGACCCTCTTTTGTGTGTGCTAATGTATGGCTAAAAATACAAAATTATCTGTATTTTTGCATATAAATGAATACTTTTTTATACTTTTAAGAAGATTTAATAGGATATCTATGCCACGTCCGTACGATTGCATATAGGGTTAATGATATGCAACTTAAAACATGCAGTGAAAAGCAAAAGTTTAACCCCGCAGAAAGTAAGTTTAGTCTTTGTTCATCTGATCTGAGGGAGACTTGAAGCCCCTTCCTACCTCATTGTAGGTCAGCACGAGGCCATTAGTGTACAGAGGAGCTCATCTAGACTTTAATTGCCTCACAAACAACAAACACATATTGGTTACCAGAGATGGATTTAACTCAACCCGCACACCCACACACACATCACCCCACACCCACACACACTCCTCCTCCCCCCCTATATATCACAGGTCAGCGCCTTTAACGGGGTGTGGAGGATGAGGCCTGTACTTCCCTGACCTTGAACGGTGAAGTGTGGGAAGCCTGCATGAGAGGGTAAACAAGGTTCATTTTCTCAACTCTTATCCCTTTCTTTCCCCACCTTTTCTCCTACACTTCCCTATCCTTATCCCAACCCTCTCTTTCTCATTCCCCCCCACCTTTTCCTCACCCTCTTCCTCATTCCCCACCTTTCCCCAACCTTCTCTCCACCTTTTCCTCCTCACCCTCCTTCCCTAAGACGCGGGAAGAACAACTGAATTCCCTCTGTGTACATCCCAACACCCGGATTTTAGCGACATAACATTAACTTGTATTTTTTTCTCTCCATTCAGTAGAGGCTGTGAGGAGGTGTATATTTCAATAGTGTCAGGGGCTCTTTGTGTTGTGGTGGCACCGTATCCCTGTGAGAATATCACATCACCTGGAGCTATGATTAAGTACTTATGCTACGTATAGGACAGCTTTGTTTGGTTATTTTCGTCGTTTTTAACTTATTGTTTGTATACCTGTACATTGTTTGTATACCTAGACTGTATGTATATTGTTTGTAAGCTTGTTCTGTCTATACACATGCTAATTCAATGCTATCTCACTTTAACAACGACGTCCCTTAGGTTAGGTTACTTTAGGTAAAGACCATTCTCATATCACCAGTTAAACCTGAAAACTAATATATGTTAACAGTTGTAGTCGTGTGTATGTGCCCCAGTCCTTACAGTTAGGGGCGTGACTGTGCAATAACTGTCACTTTTGCTGTCTGACTGGCTTGAGAGGAGAGGACGGGGAGAAAGAAAGGAGGGAGGGAGGAGATGGGGAGGGAGAAGGGAAGAAAAGAGGAGGAGGGTAGAATAGGATTGGTCAAGAATAATAATGCGTTGTATGAAGGACACAATGACGATAGTTAGATGAAGCACTGTAAACAGATGACGCAACGATTATGACGTAACGATACAATACGTCACTTATACAAACATACAGACGTAAACAATTAAGGCGTCACTAAACTACCTTTCCATAAGACTTAATTGACGTCTGAAACATATGCAAATGAACCAGTAACTCCTTCGTGTCAGGTGAGTGTGAGATGATTGTACAGGACACCTCTCATCTACTCACTAATGCATGCAAGGAGAGTTACCTGTCTGCAATAGTAAGAGCCCTGTGCACTTAGACGCTGATAGAGAATGATTTATTGTGAAGGTCATGTGGGAGGGAGGGAGAGGGAAGGAGAGTGGGAGGGAAGGAGAGGAGAGGGAGAGGGAAGGAGAGAGAGTGGGAGGGAAGGAGAGAGAGAGTGGGAGGGAGGAGAGTAATAGGTAGAAGGTAAAATGATGGCGGCTATTTACGTCAGGTGGAGGGTGTGAAGGAGAGAGGGACTTGTGATGGATGGTGTAAAGGAAGTACTAATTTATTCTATTAATTAGTCAAAGTGTAATTCCTACTTAATCAACAAAAACAAATCCTCATTAATAATTAGTCTTAAATACTACACAAACGTTCCCTCTAAAAAATCCAGGAAAATCGACTTTCTTTTAACATCAATCTTTACATAATTGCCTTTGTTGATACTCTTGACGTCACACTACTAACGTCATTCCAATTGCACGAAATATTGAGTAAACGAAGGCCCTAAACTTATTTTTCCCACGAATTAATATTTAGGGTTTTTATGTATTAAATTTCCTTCTTATTGTTGTCTAAATTAAATTATCGAGTGTGAAAAGAAGATTTATATCGCGATTTAGTGTAAACTTGAATGCGAGAAAGTGGGAGAAGGAGAGTAACGGAAGCGACCATGACGATAAATATCAAGTCTATATTTAGATCTCCCTCTCAGCATCCCTCCTCTTTAAGACCCATATTTAGTTACAGTATGTTCTCTCCTCTTCATTCTACAGTTATTATTTATTTATTTTGGTGTTTAATCATTTAATTACCGCCGCTCTATCTACGTCTCCTATACAAATGTCTCTATCCACCATCATCATCCCAGGAGCCAAGCGGGCCATCCTCTCCTTCCTTCCCTCTCCCTCCTGCTGGTCACGCGAGTTCCTTCCTGGGTATTCCCGCGTCGCCTACACCTATCACTTATTGTTTTTTCTTCGTCTATATTTGCATTATTTACTTACCAAGAGAATTAAATACAATTTCAGACTTTGAATTATTGAATCTTATCAGTTTTTTTCTGTATTTTCTTTACTCACTGACGCTATCTATGTATGACTATTTGTAACTGTAACTAACTGTAACTATATATGTATTATACAAGTGTTTATGAGTATACGTATATAGTTAAAACCTGTATGGGCATATTATACTTTCGTTCGTGTTTTAAACCACACCTATAAACCAAATCTTCCTATGTAACTGTAACTACTGTAACTGGTTTAACTCTTACAGGAACACCGCTGTAACTGTGACCTTATTCTTACAGGTGTTGTGGACGGCGCTGAGCCTGGCACTGGGAGTAGAGGTTCAGGGAGATAATCAGAGGTTTGCCCTGCATCAAGTAAATAAACGTGCACCGCCGGTAGTGCGTATCCTCAGTGAGTGCCAGGTAGTGTTTACCTTCAGTGAGGTGCCAGAGTAGTGTTTACCTTCAGTGAGTGCCAAGGTAGTGTTACCTTCAGTGAGTGCCAGGTAGCGTTTACCTTCAGTGAGTGTCAGAGTAGTGTTTACCTTGTGAGTGCCAAGTAGTTTCTCCTCAGTGAGTGCCAGTAGTGTTTACCTTCAGTAGTGCCAAGTACTTCAGTAGTGCAGTAGTGTTTACCTTCAGTGAGTGCAAGTAGTGCCTATCTCAGTGAGTGCCAAGTAGTGTTTACCTTCAGTGAGTGCCAGAGTAGTGCCTATCCTCAGTGAGTGCCAGAGTAGCGTTTACCTTCAGTGAGTGCCAAGGAGTATACTATTTATACATAAGTAGACAATGAGGCGTAGAAAGGTAGATGAATATGTAGATAGTATGTAGCATATAAGTAGATGGAAGTAGATTAATATATTTCTGGTAGATAACTAGTTAGAAAGAGACAAAAATATTAGTATAACATAAAGTAGACGATTTAAGTGGTCAATGTAAATAGACAACCAGTAGCGAAGTAGAAATGAAGGTAGATAAGTAGATTGATTTTGTCTTGTGTTACAGGGAGAAGATAGAGCAGTTTATTGAGGACAACAAGGCTTTGATGAGAAGAATGTATGGCAGTTTCTTCGATAATCTGGACACACTACAACTACAGAGTACTGGCAGTATAGGACAGGTGAGTGCCACTGCCTTACCTGAGTGTCACTGCCTTACCTGAGTGTCACTGTCTTTCCTGGGTGTCACTACTTTACCTGGGTGTCACTGCCTTTCCTGGGTGTCACTGCCTTACCTGGGTGTCACTGCCTTACCTGGGTGTCACTGCTTTACCTGGGTGTCACTATCTTACCTGGGTGTCACTGCCTTACCTGAGTGTCACTGCCTTACCTGGGTGTCACTGCCTTACCTGAGTGTCACTGCCTTTCCTGGGTGTCACTGTCTTTCCTGGGTGTCACTATCTTACCTGGGTGTCACTGCCTTACCTGGGTGTCACCAAGCCTTACCCAAGTGTCACCATCTTACCTGGGTGTCACCGTCTTTACTCCAAAAGGTCTATCTTACCCGTGTTACTGTCTTACCTGGGTGTCATCATCACTGCCTTACCTGGGTGTCACTGCCTTACCTGAGTGTCACTGCCTTACCTGGGTGTCACTGCCTTACCTGGGTGTCACTGCCTTACCTGGGTGTCACTGCCTTACCTGAGTGTCACTATCTTACCTGAGTGTCACTGTCTTACCTAGAACACCACTACCTCTTCCCATCCGACCTCCCCCTCTTCCTCCCACACATCATCACCATCATCATCATCATCATCAGACCAAGAAACTCACCATAAACACAACACACTTCCCTCCCGCACTACAACTTATACACAGGATTTAAAACACTGCCCCCTCCCCTACCCCCAAAAAAGTATCTGAACACTTTAAATTAACTCTTGGTTCCACAGTTTCAGCGATCGCAAGGAGGAGGTGGAGGTGGAGGTGGAGGAGGTGGAGGAGGAGGTGGAGGAACAAGTAGCCGTCCTTTCAGCAGATCAGGACGCTCAGTTGACGCCTATGGGGATCAGATACCAGAGCTTAACACTGATTACCACCCTGATGACAGAAGGGGCGAGTCATACTTCAATCTGATCCGCAAGAAACGGCAATCTTTCCCCGATAATGCTAACGCTAATGCTGACAAGTAGGTGGTCGTATGTCTATCTGTCTGTCTATCTATCTGTCTGTCTGTCTATCTGTCTGTCTGTCTATGTCATTGTGTCTCCCTCTATGTTTTCGTTTATTTTTATATATATTTTTTTTTTTTTTTTTTTTTTTTCATTTATTCTCTTTCTTCTTTCCTACTCCATCTCCTCTTACTACTACTACTATCTGTCATACATACGTGTTAAAGAAACCGTAGGATATGTTAGTTAAGGCATAAAATTACCATAGAGTTATACCACACCAAGAATATATGTTAGCTAGACCTTTACTTTGACTTGTGATTTGATAATATATGAGTTTTCTACCCTCCCTCTCACCTACCTCCCTCCTCACCTCCTCCTCCCACCTACCTCCTCCCTCCACCTACCTCTCACCCACCTCCTCCTCACCTCCCTCCTCACCCACCTCCTCCTCACCTCCACCTCCTCCTCACCTCCTCCTCCACCTCCCTCTCACCTACCTTCCCTCCCTCTCACCTTCCCTCCCTCTCACCTTCCCTCCCTCTCACCTTCCCCTTCTCCTACAGAGTTGATTCCTGTGAGAGTAAGATGGAGATCGTTACTCCCTATTGGGCCACTAACTCTGCAGGCAAGACAAGAGCAGTGATTAATACGAACGAGTTCTCTCAAGCAATCCACCAGGAAGTGTGCGCGTGAGTATTACAGGTGGATGGATGAGTGGATGGACGAGTGGGTGGGTGTAGGTGGGTGGGTGGATATGGATGAGTGGGTGGGTGTAAGTGGGTGGGTGGATATGGATGAGTGGGTGGGTGTGGGTGGGTGTTTTTTTGGATGGGTTGGTGGGTGGATGAACGAATGGGTGGGTGGTTGGATGAATAAGTGGATGAATGTTAATATAGAACTAATTTAAATGAAGATAATTACATAATACAAAGATTTTAAAAATGTTAACTTTCTTACACATTCTTCTAATTAATTATTTCTCATTATATAACATTCATAAACATTATATAAGCATAAATACGTAACAGTAATATACGTACCTAAACAAAACCACATACTCAAACTCTTGAAATAATATGATCCGTTATAATCCGTTATAATCCGTTTTCTTTTTTAAATTCAAATTCAAACTGTTGTGGTAACGGACGTACATGATAACCGTCATAATAGGCGACCATATGTCATCAGCCCTCACCTACTGACTACCGGATGTTGGCTTTGAAGATTATTATGCTTAAGTCTATTTTGTGGACGTGTTCCTAACTCACCTCTGTGTGTGTGTGTGTGTGTGTGTGTGTGTGTGTGTATAAAGTTCATACGCTTATTATGTTGTCTATATATAACCTTATGTACTTAAACATTGTCATCATACACTATACAACCATACACTGTCATCATACACCATACAACCAAGGTTAATTGTCATCATACACTCATACAACCATACACTGTCATCATACACTCATACAACCATACACTGTCATCATACACTCATATAACCATACACTGTCATCATACACTCATACACTGTCATCATACACTCATACAACCATACACTGTCATCATACACTCATATAACCATACACTGTCATCATACACTCATACAACCATACACTGTCATCATACACTCATACAACCATACACTGTCATCATACACTCATACAACCATACACTGTCATCATACATTCATACAACCATACACTGTCATCATACACTCATACAACCATACACTGTCATCATACACTCATACAACCATACACTGTCATCATACACTCATACAACCATACACTGTCATCATACACTCATACAACCATACACTGTCATCATACACTCATACAACCATACACTGTCATCATACACTCATACAACCATACACTGTCATCATACACTCATACAACCATACACTGTCATCATACACTCATACAACCATACACTGTCATCATACAACCATACACTGTCATCATACACTCATACAACCATACACTGTCATCATACACTCATACACTGTCATCATACACTCATACAACCATACACTGTCATCATACACTCATACAACCATACACTGTCATCATACACTCATACACTGTCATCATACACTCATACAATCTCCCCCAACAGGAAACAGTCGACCAAGAGGTGTGGCGGCGACTGTATATGTGATCAGAAGTATAAGTGGCACCGCCTATTGGCTTACGACCCCGACAACGACTGCAGAGGCATCTTCATGGACTGGTTCCTGTTCCCATCCTGCTGTTCCTGCCGCTGTACTCCTCTCTAAGGCTGTCCTCTTGCTGTTCCTGCCGCTGTACTCCTCTCTACGGCGCCCTGCTGCTGTTTCTGTAGCTGTAATACAGTTTAAGGAGGTTTTTTTGCTGTTCTGAAGGCTGTTTTCTTGTCTCTAGCTGCTTCTGTTGCCCTTTTACTGTCTAATGCGGCTCTCTCTCTCTCTCTCTCTCTCTCTCTCAGCTTCAGTGGCCGATATTTTTCCTCTTCTCCTAATTTGTGTCCATTTTATTCCACTTCACTTCCGTTTTTTGTCCTTGTATTCATTCTTACTCCTTTTGTCATTGTCCCTATTCCTCTTTCCTTCGTTTTATCTCGTCTCTTGTCCTCTTGTCATTTCCCATATTCTTCCTTCCTTCTTTTTGTTCCAGATAAAGGCGTCCAATTCCTCTTACCTCCGTCTTTATTCTCATTATCCTTTTTTTGTCATTGAGTATTATTACAGAGACAGAAAAGGTTGCCAATTATTGTTTTGTTTTTTAATTTTATACACAACATGACTGTCCAGGGATCTTTAATATAAAGAGAATATATTGTGAATTTTGTTCCCTGGTATATAGTAAATAATTTGTTCTATGAGGAAATATATATTCTGGGTTTCAGTGAATGAATTAATTTGTGTCAGTTTCATCTATTTAAGTTAAATCATAAGTTAACGTAAAGTGAAAAAAAAAATATCAGTTCTCAATTATTTATTCATGTTTAAAAATATATTAATATTATCTATCTTTGCTTTGTGAGATTAAGCAACATATTGACTCAGACTCTTAGAGCAAATAGTTGTGAGGTAACTGATGTGATCTAACATTATTACCAACTTGTATTCCATGTTTATATTACGCGATGGTTATTTAATATACACAGAATTAATCATCAGGGACTTTTTTTTATTATATTTGTGTTTATAAATCTTTAAATTATCAAAGTAATTAACGATATTAAATGGATCCAGTTGATTGGCGGAGAAAAAAGTAATTAAAAGACACATGTGGTATACATTAGGTTGCTTGACATGGCAACACTGACAAAGGTGACTCCACCCTGACCAGATGTAAACATTATGACCAACAACTGAGGCTACGAACCTAAAACAAATATTTTTTCACATAAATTAAAAAAAAGAATTTGATTTACCATCCCCTCTTAACTTAGTGCTATAAATATGATATAGATAAGTCCTTACATATGATTTATGATAATTGAAATATATCTGAAATTAGACGAAATATACGGAAAAGTATTTGTTTTAGTTCTGGTCTTACTTGGAGTCGCCGAAGTCCCGCCACAAGCCAAGATAAACCCGTAGTTTATTTATTCATTTGTCTCTTTTTATAACTATATAAAACCACTAGAGGTCTTGGGTCTTGTACGCAGTATTTGGTCTCCTGTACAAGAACAAGACCACACATTAATTCAGCCTTATACAACAGAGACAATAATTCCATATTTTTTAATTAATTTCTGTTAACATATTATAGATATATGTATTAAAAAAATATATATAAAAAATACAACTAGATAGATTTTGTCTGTAAATTAGTTTAGGTTATTTAGATGTACATTTATTAAGAGTCCAGTAACACCATTTTTGACCAGTAAGATGTTTTGTATATAAGTTAAATACACTTTTGAGTTTATTCCTGAAAATATCTTAATTTTCTTGACCAATAAAGGGCATTCATTTTGTCTTACGAGCGTTTAATTATTTGTTCCTTTTTCTCTTATATGGTGAAAAAATAACGTATGACAGTTGTTATTGACGGTAAACTGGACAGCAGCTATAACTATAACAAGACACCGTACCACCTATCCACACCTATCCATCATGTCAACTCCTATCCACTCCTATCCACCATAACCACACTGTCCACCCTATCCACACCTATCAACTCCTATCCACTCCTATCCCCCATAACCACACTGTCCACTCTATCCACACCTATCCACCCTATTCACCATGTCAACTCCTATCCACTCCTATCCACCATAACCACACTGTCCACCCTATCCACACCTATCCACCCTATCCACCATGTCAACTCCTATCCACTCCTATCCACACCTATCCACCCTATCCACACCAATCCACACCTATCCACCACCTTTAATAAGACCAATTAGCCTCAATATATTACCAAATGAGTTAAGAATACCATGAGGTGAACAAAATGTGCTCTACGGAGGTGATGAAACACTGAACCCTTTAAGTGAACCAACGAAGCACCACATAAACCCAGGCCTTGAGGTGATGAAACACTGAACCCTTTAAGTGAACCAACGAAGCACCACATAAACCCAGGACTTGAGGTGATGAAACACTGAACCCTTTAAGTGAACCAACGAAGCACCACATAAACCCAGGACTTGAGGTGATGAAACACTGAACCCTTTAAGTGAACCAACGAAGCACCACATAAACCCAGGACTTGAGGTGATGAAACACTGAACCCTTTAAGTGAACCAACGAAGCACCACATAAACCCAGGACTTGAGGTGATGAAACACTGAACCCTTTAAGTGAACCAACGAAGCACCACATAAACCCAGGGACTGAGGTGATGAACACTGAACCCTTTTGAACCAACAAGCAACCCACTGAACCAACGAAGCACCACATAAACCCACTTGAGGTGATGAAACACTGAACCCTGAACCAACGAAGCCTGAGGTGATGAAACACTGAACCCCTTTAATGAAACCCAGGCCTGCACCCCATAAAGTTTACTTGGTGATGAAACGTAACACCACATAAACCCAGACTTGAGGTGATGAAACTGAACCCACAACGTGAACCCCAGTGAACCAAGAAGCACTTGAGGTGATACACTGACTTGAGTGTGTGACGCACCCACCATGAACCCCAGAAGCAGGCTGTGATGAAACACTGAATGAAGCACTGAACCCTTTAAGTGAACCAACGAAGCACCACATAAACCCAGGACTTGAACTTGAACTTGTGGGAACTATAAACACGACATTTCGTGTTTTATCAAAGAAGACGAGTTGGGACGACAGAAGAAAACGACAAAGGGCAACCACGACACAAGGACAACGACACGACACAAGGACAACCACGACATAAGGACAACCACGACACAAGGACAACCACGACGCAAGGACAACCACGACACAAGGACGACAACTACGACAACCACGACACAAGGGCAACCACGACATAAGGACAACCACGACATAAGGACAACCACGACACAAGGACAACCACGAAACAAGGACAACCATGACACAAGGACGACCACGACACAACGACGACCACGACACAGGGACGACCACGACACCCTTCCAATCTTAACAAGTCGTACAAGAGTCTTCGGTAACTATGTGAGGTAAGGAATTGTACAGGTAATAGTAATAGTAATGGTAATAGTAACAGGATTAACTATTGCCAGAAGTGTAATTAGTAGCAATAATTGGTTTGAACAAAATGACAGATTGACAGACAGAATTATAGACTGAGAAACAGACAGACAAGTAGATTGATAGATAAAATGACAAGACAGACACACGGATAGTTAGTATGACAGAGATCAATAGACAGATAAACAGACATAAACTGACAGACAATAGACAGATAAGACTACAAGATAAGACTACAAGATAAACAGACAGATAAGACTACAAGACAAACAGACAGATAAGACTACAAGATAAGACTACAAGATAAACAGACAAACAGACAGATAAGACTACAAGACAAACAGACAGATAGACTACAAGACAAACAGACAGATAAGACTACAAGACAAACAGACAAACAGACAGATAAGACTACAAGACAAACAGACAAACAGACAGATAAGACTACAAGACAAACAGACAGATAAGACTACAAGACAAACAGACAAACAGACAGATAAGACTACAAGACAAACAGACAAACAGACAGATAAGACTACAAGACAAACAGAAAAACAGACAGATAAGACTACAAGACAAACAGACAAACAGACAGATAAGACTACAAGACAAACAGACAGATAAGACTACAAGACAAACAGACAAACAGACAGATAAGACTACAAGACAAACAGACAGACAGGCAGATAAGAATTACAAGACAAACAGACAGATAAGACTACAAGACAAACAGACAGACAGGCAGATAAGACTACAAGACAAACAGACAGACAGGTAGACTACAAGACAAACAGACAGGATAAGACTACAAGACAAACAGACAGACAGGCAGATAAGACTACAAGACAAACAGACAAACAGACAGATAGACTACAAGACAAACAGACAAACAGACAAACAGACAAAGAGGTAAGGAGACTCGAGGTGATTCACAGACCAGTTAATGAGTCATAGGTGAGCTTACCTGGCTAGTGGCTGAGCTGTGTGTGTGTGTGTAGTGTTTTTTATGTGTATGTGTATGTGTATGTCTGTGTCTGTGTGTGGTGTTTTTGTATGTGTATGTGTGTGTCTGTGTATGTGTATGTGTGTGTGTGTGTGTGTGTGTGTAGTGTTTTTGTATGTGTATGTGTGTGTGTGTGGTGTTTTTGTACGTGTATGTGCACCATTTTAGTGTGTGTGTGTGTTAAAGTCGTTCATTCAATAAAACACAGTAAATACCAGAACTCCCCAAACTAACGTATGCATCACCAGCCTGGTCGTCTTCTCTCAACTCCACCCAACAACGTCAGCTAGAGAAGGTACAGAAAAGGGCCTGCAGATTCATACTCGGCGCAGAATACTCCGGCTACACCAACGCTCCCTCCACCCTGGAAATGCCATCCCTCAGTCACCTCCACCACCAAGCACTGGAAAGGTTTGGCAGCCAACTACTGCACCACCCTCGTCATCTCCACCTCCTGCAACCTGCAGCCCCCCACCCAACTCGCGCAGTCCGCTACTACAACAAAATTCAGCCCATAAGAGCCCGCACCGATAGATATAAGAACAGCACCATCCCATCTATTGTTAAAATAATAAACAACTCCTGATTTATGTACTGTACAGCCCTGTAAATGTATTCAACGCATATTATATCATTATGTCTAAATCAAATGTAAGTCTGTATATTTTCAGCCACCGACTGCAACTCTATTAATAAACCGTTTATTATTATTATTATTATTATTATTATTAACTATGAAGATTCGGAAATATTCTCGAACGCTGTGTGTGTGTATGTGTGTGTGTGTGTGTGTGTGTGGTCGTGGTCATGGGCGTGAATGATGCGCCGCACATTACCACTGGATGGGCGTCGCCTAATTGAACCTCAGCAAGTGGATTGTGTAAGTGGGCGTAAGCGACCAATAGAGGCCCCTTATTAGGATGAGCAACATGGTCCATTCAGCTGACTCTGTAATGACATAGTATATGACGTAGTATATGACGTAGTGGCTGACGATATGATGGCATAGTTGAAGACGATGTGGGTTAGAGGTTCAAATCCTATTCTCTGTATGATGACGTTTCAGTGACGCAGTTGGTGAGGTATCCAATCTCTGGCGTGTACAGGTTATGACGTGTCAGTGAGGTAGGCGGCTGTGGTTTTGGACTGGTTTCGTGGTTAAGTTTTGAAGAATGTTGAATGATGTGTTGTCAAGGAAGAGAGTGGTGTTAACTCTCTCTCTCTCTCTCTCTCTCTCTCTCTCTCTCTCTCTCTCATACTGTATGCCTCATCGTTCTTTAAATAAACTTAATTCCTCCTCCTCCTCCCCCTCCTCCTCCTCCTCCTCCTCCTCGATTTTATCATATAATCGACTATGAAAACTTAAATAACAACAACGAACACAAAAACTACATAAACATTAAATAACAAATAAATAAATAAAACAAATACACAGAATTACACAACAAATAACTATACACCAGGATATACACAAAGAAAATTATTAATAACAAAAACTTTCAGGAAATTTAGAGAAAAAAAATAAAAAAAATCCCGTTTCCAAGTCTTACACAAACCCTCCTTCGAGTGACACTTCCGTCCGTATGTCCTCAACTTAGGGGTAATTAATTGTTCTGACGTTGGAAACTAATCTCTTTGTGTTTTACCTGTGTGTGTGTGTTAGTGGTGGCTTCCGCTCTGGTTTCATTTGAGGAAGTACTGTGTTTGTGTAAGTATAGGTGGGGGGAGAGGATAGGTAGGGGGAAGAGAGGGGATAGGTGAGGAAAAGATGGGAATAGGTAGGGAGAAGAAGGGAGGGGGAATAGGGAAAACACGTGGGTTTGTTTACATCAACACATCCAGGTTTCCATCGTGTCTTCCGAATACAAATACAACACTTCCGGTTCACACACTGAGGGCGGAAGACAAGACACGTGTTGGGGTAAGGTGTGTGTGTGTGTGTGTGTGTGTAATAATAATAATATACAGTTTATTAATAAAGTTGCAGCCGGTGGCTGAAAATATACAGACTTACATTTGATTTAGACATAATGATATAATATGCATTGAATACATTTACAGGGCTGTACAGTACATAAATCAGGAGTTGTTTATTATTTTAACAATAGATGGGATGGTGCTGTTCTTATATCTATCGGTGCGGGCTCTTATGGGCTGAATTTTGTTGAAGTGGCGGACTGAGCGAGGTGGGCGGGGGACTGCAGGTGGCAGGAGGTGGAGATGACGAGGGTGGTGCAGTAGTTGGCTGCCAAACATTTCCAGTGCTTGGTGGTGGAGGTCACTGAGGGATAGCATTTCCAGGGTGGAGAGAGCGTTGGTGTAGCCGGAGTATTCTGCGCCGAGCATGATTCTGCAGGCCCTTTTCTGTACCTTCTCTAGCTGACGTTGTTGGGTGGAGTTGAGAGAAGACGACCAGGCTGGTGACGCATACGTTAGTTTGGGGAGAATAAAGGCGTTGTAGATAGTCCTCAGCTCTGGCGTGGGTGTCCCAAGTTACTTAAGTCGTCGTAGCATGTAGAGACGGTACGAGGCTGCCTTGACTGTGTTATTTACATGGGCCTTCCAGTCAAGTTTGTTGTCTATAATTACACCCAGGAGTTTGGCAGACTGCACCAGCTGGAGAGGATGGGCACCCACTGTGACTGCTGGGGCTTGCACTGGAGTGGTGGCGGTGTGTGTGTGTGTGTGTGTGTGTGTGTGTGTGTGTGTGTGTGCGTGTGTGCCTAAAAATCGTAAACATTAAAAAAAAATAAAGTTATCTCTTCTTTTTACACACACACACACACACACACACACACCTAATATGACTCGTTAAGGTATAAGATAAAAATTTCATGAGTTAGAATAAACGCGTTAATTTAACCAGAATTTCCCGCCAACTTGTAAACAAATTAACATATTATAACCTATGAACGCACGCCACCTTCCGGCCAAAGTACGAGTTAAGTGACGTAACTATGACGTGCATCCTCCTCCTTGACGTCTTGACTGATGATGACGTCACTACTCTGGAAAGGGGGCGTTGTCTATAGGTGACGAAATAACCAATGATAGTTTATTTCTTCATTACGTCACAGAGGAAAGAGATGAGGTTAGGAGTGACGATATTTCCTAGACGTCATTGGACAGCATTTGGACCCAGTGATGACGACACGACCAATCATATTATATTTCTTAGCCCATGATGTCACTGGAAGAATGTGAGGAACCAATGATAACAACTATTAGTATTACAAGTTGGAGTTACTGGAGATCAAGTGGACCCAATGATAGCGAGACAACCAATCATATCATATTTCTCTGCCCGTGACGACACTAGAAGGTTACGAGGAACCAATGATAACGACTATCAGTAACACGAATTCCACTATCTATGACGTCACGTGAAAGTGGGTGGAGCCAGTGAGAACGAGAAAACCAATGATATCGGTCCTGTATCCGTGACGTCACTGGGAACGGGAGAGGGCCTACGATGACACCATGAATAGCTGATGACTGACCTCAGAGGGCACGTCCGGGGTCAGAGGGAGGAGGGGGAGGAGGCGCTGAAGGGGAGGAAGAAGAGGAAGAGAAGGAGAAGGGAAGGAGGAAAAGGGGTGGAGAGGAGGAGAGGAAGGGGAGGACGACTAGGCACTGGAGGGGAGGGGTGAGGTGGAAGATGAGTAAGGCGCACAGTACAGTACAAGGCAAGAGGATAATTAGCCCCGACAAATCTACTACCAAGGAAAATGATGACGAATAAAAATAAAGGAAAATTCGGAAACAATGACGTAGTGTTTATACGAAATTTACGTCACATAACAGAATATTTTAAGGTCACTCATTTATTACCTGTACCTGGAGGAAATTAGAAGATATTGTGTAATTAAGGACAAGTAAATCAAAACATGTAGGAATGTTCTACTCATTGCCACCAGACGTGACTCAATCTAACTTTACCAAAGCTAATTTAACGTAAATTAACTTAACCTAATCAAATATAACTTAACCAACTGTTGCATAACTCTCTTGAGGGGGATGTGTATGTCTCGTGAGTATATTAGGGAGAGGGAGGAGAGAGGGGTAAATGAGTGGGAATAAAGGGGGTAAATGAGAGGGAAGAAGAGTGATAAATGAGAGGAGGAGGAGGAGGAGGTAGGGATAATATGGTGGAAAGGTTAGGAGAGGGAGAGATAGAAAAGAGATAAACGAGAAGAAAAGACAGAGAGAAGAGATGGGACATTAGCGGAGTCCCCCAAGGCAGTGTTCTCTACCCTACCCCATTATAATCATCTACACTAATGCCACCTCACATCCTTATTAACCTAATGGCCACGCGAGTAGAGGTGGCCATACTGAGGGAAGGACTCCAGTAGCCAGTGTAGGATCTCTATATTGCTCTTGATAGTCTCGTCTTGGGTTGTGTAAAGAATTATTTCCTTATGTTCCTTCTGTATGATAACTTGGCGAGCTGTAGTTATGTCCCCTCGTGTTGGTGGTGTGTGACATCACAAATAACGTCCCGGGTTCATGTTTTCCTCTGTTGTCTTGTCTGAAGGGTTGTTAGTTCTAAGGCCCTCACTCTACTTGGGTATAATCTAGTTGACAGTTCAGGAGTTAGCTTAGTTGCTCTGTGTTGCATCATCTATAGGGATGTTGAACAGCTGTACCGGAAGAATAGGAAGAGGAGGAGGAGGAGGAGGAGGAGGAGGAGGAGGAGGAGGAGGCGGAGGAGGAGGGAGGAGGAGGAGGAGGAGGAGGAGGAGGAGGAGGAGGAGGAGGGAGGAGGGAGGAGGAGGCGGAGGAGGAGGAGGAGGAGGAGGAGGAGGAGGAGGAGGAGGAGGAGGAGGAGGAGAAGAGGAGGAGGAGGAGGAAGAAGAGAAGAGCAGGAGGAAGAGGAGGAAGCGGAGAAGAGGAGGAGGAGGAGGAGGAGGAGGAGGAGGAGAGGAGAAGAGGAGGAGGAGGAGGAAGAAGAAGAAGAGCAGGAGGAAGAGGAGGAAGAGGAGAAGAGGAGGAGGAAGAAGAAGAGCAGGAGGAAGAGGAGAAGAGGAGGAGGAGGAAGAAGAAGAAGAAGAGCAGGAGGAAGAGGAGAAGAGGAGGAGGAGGAAGAAGAAGAAGAAGAGCAGGAGGAAGAAGAGGAGGAGGAGGAGGAAGTGGAGGGGTAGAGAGTGGAATGATGAGGGTGGACTCAGTGAGTGAGAAGGAGGGATAGTGAACAGCTGTACCGGAAGGATAGGAGGAGGAGGGGGAGGGAGAGGAGGAGGGGGAGAAGAGGTATGAGTGTTAACGAGTGCCACGCCATCCTGTTTATCGTTTGGTTTACTTCATAAGTCTGCCTGAGTCAACCCTGCCTCTTACTGTCCCCATTATTGTGTCTTCTTCTGTGTCTTCTTCGTCTTCTTTGTCGTCTTCTTCTTCTTTTTCGTCTTCTTCTTCTCCTCTTTCTACTGCTTCTTCTTGTCTTTCTTTTTCTTCTTATTATTATTTATATCTAAATTATTGTCATATGGATATAATCTATTCAGCACACACAGAGAGAGAGAGAGAGAGAGAGAGAGAGAGAGAGAGAGAGAACACACGTAACCAAGCAATAAAAAAATGATTCACAATTTACCTGAAACATTCCTTACATAGTGTTATCTTAACTTTTAAGTGACACACCAACAACTATGACTCCAGTGCTTCGTGTGTGTGGGAGGGGGCGTGGGGGGGCGCGGTGCGTGTATTGGTATGCATCAGGGTAGGCGTGGTAAGGCGTGTGTGGATGTATGCTGGTATGATAGGCGTGTAGACAGTGGATGAAGTTAGATTGACATTGAAACAATTTATTTAGACAAACTAATTACAGATACAAATTAAACAACACTAATATTGGCACTAATGACCCAAGGCACTCTTAATGGCACTCCTAATGACACTCTTAATGGCACTCCTAATGGCACTCTTAATGGCACTCCTAATGGCACTCTTAATGGCACTCCTAATGGCACCTTTAATGGCACCTATTATATATTGTACATTTATCTTACGGAAATTATCATGACTAAACGGATGAATGAACGAACGACATTATTTAAGAGACCGGGGAACTAAAACAAATAGATTTAACGAGCAGTACTTCCCGCTGTTACTGTTGACAAATCGTTCTGGAAAAATGATATTAAATCCTCATTGCGTTGTGGATTTTCTAAACGTCATAACCTCCTTCCGTGTATATATTATGAAAGATTACCTGTAAATATTTGTAATTGAAGTGTAATGATTGCTTTTTTTTTTTTTATAGGTTTAATGTTCGTGAATGATATATTGGAATGACAGTGACGTTATACAGATTTCCACGAACGATGATTTGGATGTTGCGATTCGTGTAATTTCATCCTCCAGGTGTAAACGAGCTGCAGCGTGACCTTGTGCTACCTGGTGTTCAATATTTAGCTCTGTTCTTCGATCTCTTTTCTCTGGAAATACTGTTTTACCTTTGTTCTTTATTTTGTTATGTTGTTTCACTTTTTTTTTTCATTTTCTCACACTATTTCATCTTTGTTCTTCACTTATACATACCGTGTTCTGTTTGTTCTTCGTGTTCTGTTCCCTGGAAATGCAAATCACTGTTCACAAGGGCCTACAAGTCATATCACAAGTACCACATGTATTTCCTTGTGTGTGTGTGTGTGTGTGTGTGTGTGTCTGTGTGTTTTACTGACGAGACCAAAACATGACCTTATTAGTATATGTTCATCTTCTGCATCACCCCTCCCCACCTCCCCCTCCCCACCTCCCCCTCCCCACCTCCCCCCCCCCAGGGCTCAAATATCAAGTTATCTTAAGTGACAATCCATTGGTGAGTCTCCCCCCCTCCTCTTTCTCCCCTCCTCCTTCTTCCCTCCCATCCTCTCCTTCCCCGCCCACTACACTTTTCCCTTCCCTTTCCTCCTTCCTCCCTCCGTCCGTCCTTTTCCGTCCCTCCTCCCCTTCCTTCCTTCCCCTTCCTCCACTGCCCATTCTCTCTCCCTCTTCTCTCCACTTCAACCTTCCCTCCTCTTTCTTTCCTTCCCCTTCTTTCTCCCTTCGCATCCCTTCCTCCCTCCGTCCCTTCTTCCCTGCCTCCCCTCCACCCGTTTCCTTCTCCTCCCCTTCCCCTCCCTTCCCCTCCCCTTTTCTCCCCCTCTCCCCTATCGTAACACCCCTGCCACTGACCTCTTGTCACCCCAGGATGTATGCCCTACCACTATCACTACTACTATCAGTACTACCACCACCACAACTACTACCATGCTTATGGGCCAATGGAACTCTCTCTCTCTCTCTCTCTCTCTCTCTCTCTAATCCTGCCCACCAAACAGACGCTAAGGCCAGTATTTCCAAAGACGGAGCGAGGAAGGGGTGAAAAGAGAATAAGAGAAGGGAGTGAAAGAGAAAGGGAGGGATGGGGACTGAAGGGAAGGCGCGAAGAGGGAAAGAAGGGAATAAGGGAGGAAAGAAGAGAAAAAAGAGGGAGGAGACAGGGGAGTGAGGGAGAGAAGGAGAGAAGACGGGAATGAGGGAGGAAGGGGAGAAGGAGAGGGGGGAAGGAAGGTATGGAGTGTCGGGTACTAATGAGTGCCACTGCCTTGTTGCTACCGTAGACTGGCACCCCTTTCCCTCTATCCTGGTGGTGGTGCCAAGGAGATAGACAGTGCCATTATGATCAAGGAAGGAGGACAGTGCTAGAAGGGGACATTGGGTCGGTGTTACGTGACAATAAGACAGTAATAAGGCAGTAAGTAATGCCTACGTGAGAAAGTAAGGGGTACTTAGCGATGACTGGTGAGGAGCGGGAGACTATCCCTCTCCCTGTGACAGTTGAGGACCTCCCTGACGGTGTTGGAGAGACGTGAGCTTCTGTGAAGTCGTGACGCAGAACTCGTGACGTCACGCCTCACAACAACAGGCATTTCAATCAGTGACGTCATAATAGTTTTCTCCCCCCCCCCTCCTCCCCATTTTCTCATCTTACCAACACCACGTAGGTAATTCTCTCTTTCTTCCTCTTCCTGAAGTAGAAACAAACACCTTCAGTACTACTCCTGGATGATTGTGACACGTGGGTCCATAACGCACACCCAAATTTAGCCGTGCTGGGCCTGGTATACGCAACCGGAAACTGACAACAGACGCCCTGACCACCACAGTGACACCGGCCCCTCTTGCGACCCCTGGCAGCCTCCTCCACCATCACATATAAGCCGACCTCACCGGCAGTAAGTCGCTTGTGTTTGCAGTGTCCTCACAGGAGCACTACTAGTGAAGAGTGATCAAGACGGCCTGCTGAGTGCTTTATACAGCTTGATCCTCAGGAGAAGACATATTCGGCATTACTTTTGGACTCACACGTTTGTTGACAAATACCAAGACGTCGAGGAAGATGATGAAGTTGGCTGTGTTGTTGGCCATGGTGGGCGCCGCCCTCACCGCTCCCCAAGGTAAGATTCTGCTGCCTTCCCTACGCCCACGGCCTTCTGACGGAGTCGCAGAAGGTTCATAATCTACCAGTATATTATATCACACTTATATCGACGGGCAGTGGGTGAGACCATTTGATTAACGAACACAAACACTAATCTTGATAAACTCACAAACCTGTAGTCATTTGTACACTTTCATAAACAAATACATACTGTAACTTGTGTGCATATTCAAACACACACGAACACAGTCATAAACACGGTTACATACACACATACTTACACAATATATATATATATATATATATATATATATATATATATATATATATATATATATATATATATATATATATATATATATATATATATACAGTATATATAGCCATGCAGATACACAAGTGAACATCCGCACACACACACACACACGCTGGCGAGTGTTGGGTTACACAAGAGGGCCAGCTTTTGTTTTATGTGCTAGATAAATCCGCTCACGCCCACTCCCCCACACTCCCTCCTACACCTACACTCCATCCCTCTCACACACATCTCCCCTTCCCCCTTCCCTTCTCCTCCTCCTCCTTACGCCTCTTACTGTTCCCATTCCATCCCACGCCTCTTTCTCTCCTCTCTTCCCTTCATCTTCCCCCTTCCCCTGCCCACAATATATTCCCCTCCTCCTTCTCCCTCCTCCCCAGAAATGTCTTCTTCTCTCTCTGCTCCCTCACAATGTTTTCCCTACACTCCCTCCCCCTCCTATCCCTATTCATTCCCCTAATCCCCTCACAGAAACATCCCCCACCCTCTTCTTTCTCCGTGGGCTGTTTATACCTGCCCCCCCCGCCACACACAATCCCCTCTGCCACGCCCCACCACCCAAGCGTCCTACGTAATGATATCAAGGATGGATGGAGGACACTTAAGTTTCCCGAGGGCGAGCGATGACTCACTCTGAGCGTCCTTCAGCCACAGTCAGCGTCCTTCGTTATCCTTAATGTTATTGTGTGAAGGAGTCCTTATGTTTTTCTATGTTGGTGTTCCTCAAAAAACAAAAACCCATCATTGTTATTCACGTAATCCTTAACTTTCCTTTTTGATACAATTCTGGTTCTCTTTAAAGTTAACCCAACCCAACCCAAGCCCAACCCAGCCCAGCCCAGCCCAACCCAACCCAGCCCAGCCCAGCCCAGCCCAGCCCAGCCCAGCCCCAACCCAACCCAACCCAGCCCAGCCCAGCCCAACCCAACCCAACCTCTCCCTCTCTTGTCTAAGTTACTATCATCACCCCCCCTTCCCCCTCGCTTCCCCTCAGGGTTTAATCCCGAAGCCGAGGTGATCTCTGTGGATCCCAGGGACCAGGGGCGCGGGCCTACTGACGGAGGAGATGGATTCTTCGAGATCATTCCTTTTCGGCCCGGTCAGGGAGAGTCCATAATTAGGACACTCCTAAGAGGTATAATGAAATTAATTGTCGTAATTGGCACTATATGAACCTGCACTGTGATTGGTTCTAATATCTGGACTGTGGTTGGCACTATATGAACCTGCACTGTGATTAGCACCATTTGTCACTTGCACTATGATTAGCACTGTTTTCCACCTATAGTGATTGTCACTATATTCACAGCACTGTTATTAGCACTATTTTTGCACCTGTACTATGATTAGCACTGTTTTCCACCTACAGTGATTGGCACTATATTCACAGCATTGTAATTCGCCCTATTTTTCACTATAATTCACTGTAATGTGCAAGTAATTTAATTCTTTATAATAATGAAGAATAAACAGGTAAACGGTATTCGAATCTCCTTCCAGAATAGAAACTTTACACTGTTAAGGAATTCAATGCCGTAACTAATACCTTGTTTCCTCGAATATTTTCCACTTATTGCTTCCCCCCTGAGAATGTCCTTGTACGCTCCCATGACTGTCAACTACACCCTCCACCTTCCGCCCTCTATATTGTCTCCTCATACGCGCTATTATGCCATTTTCTTTGGATATTTGTCATTATAACCTGATTTTTATGTTATTGTAGTCGAAAGCGCCATTGGAATTTCGGCGGGAGATTTCAGTATATTTTATCATCGTTTTCCCCGCCACTCTGATTCCCTATTCACTCTAGAACGTCTTAAATGTCAATAATGCACTTTCTTTTGTTTTTCTTTGGAGTTTTTGCTTCGTAATTGTTAATTTTAGAGAAGATTTTAACACATTAGTTGGTGATAGGCATGCCACTTCTACTCAGTGTTTTTCTTTACATTTCTCTACGTGTGATATTTTCTCGTTTATTCACCAAATAATCATTATATTGGGGAACTTGGTCAATATTTAAAAGGAATGTAGTTTAAAACGTAAAATAAGACACAATTACTTCGTAGTTCTGTAAGTATAAGGGATATTAGCTCTTATATTCGTAGTTAAGTGCATCAATAATTACTCCTCGCCACACCTGATACTCCGGGAAACCTGAGTTGAGAGGAAGTTGCATGTCTCTTTTGTCCTACACAGCTCATTGGCCTGTGACCGACGCCATTGTGAAGGACGATTGTTATTACCACACTTTTGTTTATGTATTGTAGCGGGGAGTCAGGAGCCATACAATAGGTTTTTTTTTATTTACTTGTTATTGTTTTTGTTGATCGACGTGTGTGGGGGGGGGAGGGGGTTGAAGGAAGTCACGTGATCACCGACAACTGCCAGATATATGGTGTAGACTGGAAGGTCATCACACGGCAATACTATAAATAACATCACCCAGGTGGTTTATCTTACACATCTTTTGCTCCTTCCAGAACTGTTTGGTGTGAGAAGAACACCTGAGACAGAAGGCGTGGCACCCTCTGACACTGATCCCACTACTGACGACTTTCCGCTGGTTATCTTCGACGTTCCGTTCTTTACCGACGTCTCCTTCCCGAGCTTCGATTCAGATGGCTTCCCGGGCTTTGACGTGGACCTGCCCAGCGATCTTCCACCCAACTATGACAACTCTACCCACGAGGTGAAGGTTGTAAACGGCTCCCGTGTGGAGGTGAACAGCACCATCAGCAAGACGACTCATGAAGGTGGAGTGGTCGTGGTTCACACCCACATCGTCAGAAAGCTACCAGAAGACTCAGGCACCGAGGATTCTGTCCCTACTGCCGGCGATGATGCCCAAGAACCTGCTGCAGGAGAGAACGAACAACCAGCTGAAGGCGAGGCAGCAGAACAGCCCAACGTCGCAGACAACCAGGTGCAACCCTACGAGGATTTCGGGGTAAGTTCTTGAGAAAGTGACACAGGTCGAGCCGGCAAACATCGCCAACAATAATCAGCTTAAGCTTTTCCATTTAACTGCTTTATACAACGTCAGATCCATATATGTGTGCCCGTCTGTATGCTTCTAATACTACATAATAATCTCGCTATAACCCCAAAACCTTATAACCATCCAGCCTTAATCATATTCTGCCTCTGTTAAGACGCCAGAATAAAGCTGTCATTAATGAACGTTTGTTTTATTGACCTACGTCACTCCCTCAGCTAACAGGTGAACTAATGTGTAAATACGTGTTACTAAACCTTTACCAATATCCAACTTGTAATGTCCTCAGACCAGCTTTGTCCTCAGCTAACAAAGTTAATCCCAAACCACAGCTAACCATCATTGTTAAAACCCCACATCTACAGCTAACTCAAAAGCTCTCGTAAACACAAAGGTAAGTGCCACAGACCGCTAGTTGGAGCTTTATAATATACATCGTGTTTCTGCTTTAACAATCCGCTGTAACAAATTGGAATATATTGTGTATCATATTTATGGAGGAATATCGTGTCTTATATCCTCTTAAATCTTCTCCTAAATTAATGTTATGTCTCCTTAACACAGTTTGTTTCTCGAGTCCCAACATCTCGTAATCGCCGATGGATTCTGAATTGGCTCTCCAACACCTTCAAGCGTTCCCCCTCCCCCATCAACACCAACACCCTGGACGACAACACCCACCGCTACCACCATAATAACCAATACGATAACACCCTCTTCGGTAACACCCACCACGACAACACCCACCACGACAACACCCTCTTCGACAACACCCACCACGACAACACTCTCTTCGGCAACACCCACCACGACAACACCCTCGAACTCCCTAACGACAAGGACGCCTACGAATTCAACCCTGAACCAGTACCTGAGGTGGCAAGGGAGTTTGAAACCGCCCACGACGAAGCCTTCACGCCCACCTCCAACGATATTATCCCCATCAGGAACCATGACGACATCGCCGTTAACTACATCGGTGCTTTTCCTCGTCCAGCCAACCCTGATGCCGAGATATTTGACATCGATCTTATTAGAGAAAATGAGCGCCAGTTCTTCGAGGGGCGATCCCAGCCAATAAGATCACAGCCACTTATGTCCCAGCCAATAAGATCACAGCCACTTATGTCCCAGCCAATGCGATCAGAACCAATCATGTCCCAGCCAATGAGATCACAACCAATCATGTCCCAGTCAATGAGATCACAACCAATCATGTCCCAGTCAATGCTATCAGAGCCAATCATGTCCCAGCCAATGAGGTCACAGCCAATCAGGTCACAACCCATTAGATTATAAAATCCCCCTTCCTCCCTTCCTCTTCCGTACAAAAACCCACAAGAAAACATATCAGTGTTCCTATCCCACAAAACCTCTCCCTCCCTACCCCCCCCCCCTCCCATAACCCTTACCAAAAAAACCCAACAGTTGCCAAATGTAAGCTTTACGTCACCAAGATTCCCTCGTGTGTTAGCAAGTGTTTGCTCGATCGTATTTGGCTTCATCCTTCGTTATATTCAGGTTAATTCGTGAAGGAGCAGCTTTAGGTAATAGTTTAGAAGTGTGGTGCTTGGATGATGTGTCGGTACAACTGGGTGGTATTGACAGCCATCCAGAATCACACACTCATACACATAAAACATACACGGACTGAAACATACTTAAATACACTCAAAATACAATACATACCCACACACTTACTGTATACTGAAACACACATATACACCCATACACTCCTACAATACTCATCTGTACAATGAAAACGCGATGTATAATGTATAGAATATATGTATAGATTAAAAGAATTATTGTGTATGGATCTTGTAATGTATTTTTTATTCATCTGTTTATGTAAGGTAAATATTCATAAAAATTCTATGTTTTACGTTAGATACACACTTTGTTTACCAGCTCCTACTGCCTATATAAAATACCAAAGACTATGAGCCTATACTTATTCTCTAGGCTAAATTTTGTTTCAACTTTTGTCTAGATGTAATTGTGTGAATGACTGTCTGGATAGTGTTTACTATTTATGTATTATTATTATTTAATAAATGAACTAGTTTTGGTAGATTTTGTTTTTATTTAAATTCTAATACCCTAAATAATAGTCCAAATTAGATTTTTTGTTTTCATTCTCACTTGTTCATGTCTTTTAAACGTTTATTATAAGATTTTCTCTGTTATTTTTTACAATAATTTATCCATATATTATCCCTAAATTCGTGGTGATTTAACCTCAAGATAAGGCATTGAAGAAGTTACAAACAAATCGATAATAACATGGAAGGGAAACGATAATAAATTTTGCTGAATACGTCAATAGATTTTAGTTGGCAGACAGACAGAAAGACTTAAATAATTTTGGTTGATAAGTAAAGATCGTGTATATATTACTTAAGATATTATAAAGTAAATATCATCACTGTGGTGTTAATGGTCATAACAAACAAGCACAACGATCAGTACATAGCCCAACACCTTGTTCCTAAGCTCCCCCCCCCCCACTCATGACATCACATTCAAGGCCTCGCGAAACACCAAGGATTCGAATTATTTCAAGAACGAAGCTTCGAATCAGGAGTCATGGAGTTGTACACCTAGTACACGGGGGTACACTATACAGCACCTAGTACACGGGGGCACACTATACAGCACATCGTACAGGGGGTACACTACACAACACCTAGTACAGGGGGACACTATACAGCACCTAGTACACGGGGGTACACTACACAACACCTAGTACACGGGGGACACTATACAGCACCTAGTACACGGGGGTACACTATACAGTACATCGTACAGGGGGACACTACACAACACCTAGTACACGGGGTACACTACACAACACCTAGTACAGGGGGTACACTACACAGCACCTAGTACACGGGGGTGCACACCACGGGGGTACACTACACAGCACCTACTACACGGGGGTACACTATACAGCACCTAGTACACGGGGGTACTATACAGCACCTACTACACGGGGTACACTACACAGCACCTACTACACGGGGTACACTACACAGCACCTAGTACACGGGGGTACACTACACAGCACCTAGTACACGGGGTACACTACACAGCACCTAGTACACGGGGCACACTACACAGCACCTACTACACGGGGGCACACTATACAGCACCTACTACACGGGGGGCACACTACACAGCACCTACTACACGGGGTACACTACACAACACCTACTACACGGGGGTACACTACACAGCACCTACTACACGGGGTACTAATACAGCACCTAGTACACGGGGGTACACTCACAGCACCTAGTACACGGGGCACACTACACAGCACCTACTACACGGGGGTACACTATACAGCACCTAGTACAGGGGTACACTATACAGCACCTAGTACACGGGGGTACACTACACAACACCTAGTACACGGGGGTACACTACACGGGGGTACACTACACAGCACCTACTACACGGGGTACACTATACAGCACCTAGTACACAGGGTACTATACAGCACCCACACGGGGTACACTACACAGCACCGAGTACACGGGGTACACTACACGGCACCTACTACACGGGGTACACTATACAGCACCTAGTACACGGGGGTACACTACATACACCTAGTACACGGGGCACACTACACAGCACCTACTACACGGGGGCACACTATACAGCACCTAGTACACGGGGGCACTACACAGCACCTAGTACACGGGGGTACACTACACAGCACCTACTACACGGGGCACTACACAGCACCTAGTACACGGGGTACACTACACAACACCTACTACACGGGGGTACACTATAGCACCTAGTACACGGGGTACACTACACAACACCTAGTACACGGGGTACACTACAAGCACCTAGTACACGGGGGGCACACTATACAGCACCTACTACACGGGGTACACTATACAGCACCTAGTACACGGGGCACTACACAACACCTAGTACACGGGGGTACACTACACGGGGGTACACTACACAGCACCTACACACGGGGGACACTACACAGCACCTAGCACGGGGGCACACTATACAGCACCTATACACGGGGTACACTACACAACACCTAGTACAGGGGTACACTACACAGCACCTAGTGCACGGGGGACACTACACAACACCTACTACACGGGGGTACACTATACAGCACCTACTACACGGGGTACACTACACAACACCTACTACACGGGGGTACACTATACAGCACCTAGTACACGGGGGCACACTACACAACACCTAGTACACGGGGGTGCACTACACGGGGGTACACTACACAGCACCTACTACACGGGAGTACACTACACAGCACCTACTACACGGGGCACTACACAGCACCTAGTACAGGCACACACACAGCACCTACTACACGGGGGCACACCACACAGCACCCAGTACAGGGGTACACTATATCAGGTACTAGGTGTATAGGTGTACCTTGTTGTACTGCAGTAGGTGTTGTAGTAATTTCACAGCTGTGTTGTAGTACCTCTGTGTAGTAGTGAAAGGCCGGTAGTAGGTGCTGTGACCATACACACCTAGTACATGGGGTACACTATACAGCACCTACTACACGGGGTATACTACACAGCACTTAGTACACGGGGGTACACTACACAGCACCTAGTACACGGGGGTACACTATACAGCACCTAGTACACGGGGTACACTACAACACCTACTACACGGGGTACACTACACAACACCTAGTACACGGGGGTACACTATACAGCACCTAGTACACGGGGGGTACACTATACAGCACCTAGTACACGGGGGTACACTACACAGCACCTACTACACGGGGTACACTACACAACACCTACTACACGGGGTACACTACACAGCACCTAGTACACGGGGTACACTACACAGCACCTACTTCACGGGGTACACTACACAGCACCTACTACACGGGGATACACTTCACAGACACACACGGGGTACACTACACAACACCTAGTACACGGGGGTACACTATACAGCACCTACTACACGGGGTACACTACACAACACCTAGTACACGGGGTACACTACACAGCACCTAGTACACGGGGTACACTATACAGCACCTACTACACGGGGGACACTACACAGCACCTACTACACGGGGGCATACCACAACACCTAGTACACGGGGCATACTACAAGCACCTAGTACACGGGGGTACACTATACAGCACCTAGTACACGGGGGACACTATACAGCACCTAGTACACGGGGGTACAATACACAGCACCTACTACACCGGGGGTACACTACACAACACCCAGTACACGGGGGTACACTATACAGCACCTAGTACACGGGGGTACACTACAGCACCTAGTACACGGGGGTACACTGCACAACACCTAGTACACGGGGGTACACTATAGCACCTAGTACAGGGGGTACACTATACAGCACCTAGTACACGGGGGGACACTACACAACACCTAGTACACGGGGGTACACTACACGGGGGTACACTACACAACACCTACTACACGGGGGACACTATACAGCACCTACTACACGGGGATACACTACACGGGGGACACTACACAACACCTACTACACGGGGGCACACTATACAGCACCTACTACACGGGGGTACACTACACGGGGTACACTACACAACACCTATTACACGGGGGTACACTATACAGCACCTACTACACGGGATACACTACACAACACCTACTACACGGGGGTACACTGCACAACACCTAGTACACGGGGGGTACACTATACAGCACCTAGTACAGGGGGTACACTACAGCACCTAGTACACGGGGGTACACTACACAACACCTAGTACACGGGGTACACTACACGGGGGTACACTACACAGCACCTACTACACGGGGTGCACTACACAACACCTACTACACGGGGGTACACTGCACAACACCTAGTACACGGGGGTACACTATACACCTAGTACAGGGGGTACACTATACAGCACCTAGTACACGGGGTACACTACACAACACACCTAGTACACGGGGGTGCACTACCCGGGGTACACTACACAACACCTACTACACGGGGGTACACTATACAGCACCTACTACACGGGGTACAATACACAGCACCTACTACACGGGGTACACTACACAGCACCTACTACACGGGGCCTCACAGCACCTACTACACGGGGTGCACTACACAGCACCTACTACGGGGTACACTACACAGCACCTACTACACGGGGTGCACTACACAGCACCTAGTACACGGGGTTCCTATACAGCACCTAGTACACGGGGTGCACCAGACAACACCTAGTACACGGGGTACCTATACAGCACCTACACGGGGGTACACTACACAACACTTATACACGGGGTACACTATACAGCACCTAGTACACGGGGTACACTACACAGCACCTAGTACACGGGGTTACACTACACAACACCTAGTACAGGGGGTACACTACACAACACCACTACGGGGTTACACTATACAGCACCTAGTACACGGGTGCACTATACAGCACCTAGTACGGGGGTGCACACACAACACCTAGTACACGGGGTACACTACACAACACCTAGTTACGGGGGTACACTACACAACACCTAGTACACGGGGGTACTATACAGCACCTAGTACACGGGGATACACTATACAGCACCTACTACACGGGGTACACTACACAGCACCTAGTACACGGTGCACTACACAACACCTAGTACAGGGGTACACTACACAACACCTACTACGGGGTACACTATACAGCACCTAGTACACGGGGGTACACTACACAACACCTAGTACACGGGGGTACACTATACAGCACCTAGTACACGGGGGTACACTATACAGCACCTACTACACGGTGCACTACACAACACCTAGTACACGGGGTGCACTACACAGCACCTACTACACGGTACACTACACAACACCTAGTACGGGGTACACTACATAACACCTAGTACGAGGGTGCACTACACAACACCTACTACACGGGGGTACTATACAGCACCTAGTACACGGGGTACACTACACAACACCTAGTACACAGGGGTACACTATACAGCACCTAGTACACGGGGGTACACTATACAGCACCTACTACACGGGGTACACTACACAACACCTAGTACAGGGGTACACTACACAGCACCTACTACACGGGGGTACATTACACAACACCCTAGTACACGGGGTACACTACATAACACCTAGTACACGGTTACTACACAGCACCTACTACACGGGGTGCACTACACAGCACCTACTACACGGGGTACACTATACAGCACCTACTACGGGGTGCACTACACAAGCACCTACTACACGGGGTACACTACACAACACCTAGTACACGGGGTACACTACACAACACCTAGTACACGGGGGACACTACACAGCACCTAGTACACGGGGGTACACTACACAGCACCTAGTACACGGGATTTGCTACACAACACCCTACTACACGGGTACACTACACGGGGGTACACTACACAGCACCTACTACACGGGGGTACACTATACAGCACCTAGTACACGGGGGTACACTACACAACACCTACTACACGGGGTGCACTACACGGGGTACACTATACAGCACCTAGTACACGGAATTTACACAGCACCTAGTACACGGGGTGCACTACAACACCTACTACACGGGGTGCACACTGCGGGGTACACTATACAGCACCTAGTACACGGGGGTACACTACACAGCACCTAGTACACGGGGTACACTACACAACACCACCGGGGTACACTACACAACACCTAGTACGGGGGTACACTACACAGCACCTAGTACAGGTGCTACACAACACCTACTACACGGGGTGCACTACAACACCCGCGGGGGTACACTACACAACACCTACTACGGGTGCTACACAACACCTAGTACACGGGGTTTACACTACACAACACCTAGTACACGGGGTACACTACACAGCACCTAGTACACGGGTGCACTACACAACACCTACTACACGGGGTGCACTACACAACACCTAGTACACGGGGGTGCACTACACAACACCTACTACACGGGGTACACTACACAACACCTAGTACACGGGGGTGCACTACACAACACCTAGTACGGGGTGCACTACACAGCACCTAGTACACGGGGGTACACTACACAACACCTACTACACGGGGTACACTACACAACACCTACTACACGGGGATTTCCACACAACACCTACTACGGGGGTACACTACACAACACCTAGTACACGGGGTACACTACACAACACCTAGTACACGGGGGTACACTACACAGCACCTAGTACGGGGGTACACTACACAGCACCTAGTACACGGGGTACACTATACAGCACCTAGTACACGGGGGTACACTACACAACACCCTACTACACGGGGGTACACTATACAGCACCTACTACACGGGGTACATTACACAACACCTAGTACACGGGGTGCACTACACAGCACCTAGTACGGGGTACACTACACAACACCTAGTACACGGGGGTACACTACACAGCACCTAGTACACGGGGGTACATACACAACACCTAGTACACGGGGGTACTATACAGCACCTACTACACGGGGGTACACTACACAACACCTAGTACGGGGTACACTACTTTAATGACAACAGTTAGGGTGAACTAACGTAAACTAGTAATATATGCCTATACCTATACACTAATGAGTTTTGCCTTTAACCTTAACTATCAGCCGGTAATATACGTCAGCACTCACCAATGTCAGCCGTCAGCAGCCAGTAGACGCCAGCAGAGTTACCTTTCGGCATTAGCAGTAACCGTCAGCACTCAGCGCAAGTCCTCAGTAGCAGTAGCAGCAGTAGACACAACACTCAGCGCAAGTCCTCAGTAGCAGTAGCAGCAGTAGACACAACACTCAGCGCAAGTCCTCAGTAGCAGTAGCAGCAGTAGACACAAACTGAGAAAGCCAAGCGTATGTCAGCTCCAACCTAACCTCTGTATGAGGGCGTGTGACTGAGGCTTCGACTCCCCCATACTCAACCATCAACCATCACAACCACCAACCACAGAATCAAAATAACAATTAACTTAATTAACCCTAATTACTTAATTTATTACTTTCAACCATCGAGGGATTTGTTTGTGTCCGAGGCTTGAGTCAGTAGAGACGTCATCAGTGGGCGGGGTTAGTGAACGAGGTATTTGGACTATCAATTGTCTATTATATTTAATTGAATTATTTATATGACAATAGAGGAAAGTGATGATAATATAACTATGATATACTTGGTTTATGGGAAGTTTACTGTCATGATCTTAATTTGATGTTTGTTTTAATACTGTACAAAGACTGTGACCATGTGAAGATTAGACACACCAGCGTAAGATTAGTCAGAGTAAGTATACAAACACTCGTAAACAGTACGTTGATAAGGATAAACCACTAACGACCTTAAAAGCTTCTTATCTCCGCTTGTATTAACAGTATGTGTGTGAAAACGTGTAATATAGGAGGTGCAGTACATTACGCTAATTGTCTTACCACACTCTTTTGGCAATTTCTGAAACAGTGCGTGTAATTCCCGTAGACTATATAAAATAACACCAGAGAAAACTATAAAAGTCTTTTGTAGGAGTAACTATCCTAATAACTTGCAACTACCATAATACACGTTAAGATACATACACCGTTAATACAAGTGGAGATAAGAAGCTTTTAATGTATTTATTTGTTTATCTTTGACTGATAGACTTACTGAGACCACGAAACAACCTTGTAAAGAAATACTAGCATGGTTTTATGTCAAGACGGTCCACGCTCCCCTTGACACAATTCCTTACTTTACTTTTTATTTTATCCTCTTCGTTACTGATCGACCTGTGAGCCGCTTGGACGATTGGTCACGCCTCTGTCACGCACTGTTGGCAAGTAATGGGCATGCACAAGGTGTTTAATCTTCAGATGAGGTAACCTGTGGGCTAATCTTCAGGTGAATTTAAAGGAAAGCCAACTCATACAGACGTGAGAGCAAACAGACAAAGAGTGAATTCATATATTTCCTCAACACTCGTGATGGGGCGTAATATAAACGGAAAATTATGTTGCTTATATGTCACATTCAGGAATAGATTATGGAAATAGCCTTGCTGGTGTTTACTTCTGGGGAAAAAACAAGGTTAAATTGATCATTAACTTATTCACCCTGGAAATAAAACGCTTGTAGCATGACAAACCGACCTTCATCTTAGAACTAAAAGGAGTTGTATCCAGCAACAATTTCTCTTTTATTCCTGACTCACATACGCACGTTCAATTCACCCATTGTTGCGCTCATCTCGGCAACAATCATGTGTACAATCAGTTAATCCGCCGTTCATTCTGAAACCACACACACACAAACAGCCATCAGTGTCTCGTTTATTCTGTGATAGTAATGAATGGTCCTGTGCCCTCGGATGCCTCGTTCAAGATAATTAACAAACTTCCCATGTCTCATAACACTACCTGGAATTCTGTTATATTATATATTACACCCGGTCTTGAATATATTTGGGGTCGAAATTTTGCTCAGAATCTCAGTATAGATTAAACTGCACATCGACGACGACCTGTATTGAGATTTTGAGTAAAATGAATCTTTCGACGCCAAAAAATATTCCCGAGTCTCTCCTTGAATACTTCCTGGTCAAGGTATAAAGACTATAAAGGATAAATATCACTAAATTATTCAACCATAATACTTCTGGAACCCGGATGCTAGAAATGAAAAGTTATGTATAATTCGTATTTCAACAAAAGCTTCTGAATTTTTTGTTTACCTCATAATACACTTTTATTTATCTATACATCAATATATTTCATCATTTTTGTCAGAATATACAAATGTTTGGATAGAGAGAAATAGTGAAATTATCGTGATTTTAGATAATAAAACATTTATATGAGTCACGGCGGGATGAGGAGGGTGGGGGAGTTTGGTCACGGGGCCAGACACAAACACAGGAAGGAGGGAGGGACGGAAGGAGATAGAACACGTAACAACAGTGATGGAGGATCGTACACACACACACACACACACACACACACACACACACACACACACATTCCTTCAATATTATTCATCATTTCTACGAACTCAGGGAATTCTCTTAAGCGTAGTTTGGCGACATGAGTGTGCCTGTTCCGTGAATATTTTCGTCAACACGCAATCCTACTTCCCTTTAGTCATATTATAATCCTTTGTTACACTCATTACTTGTTGTTTATGCTGTTTTTGTTGTATTTGTTATTGCTTATTTACATGCGTCTCTGTGGTGTTGGGATCTGAAGGACTAAGTTACCCAATAATATCTCTTATTTTTGTTATGTGTGACGTATGTAAATTATTACAGCATATTCATGTATAGAAATATGTAGATATCTTAAAATGTACATACATACATACATACATACATACATACATCTGGCCAGTTCTCACCCTCACCTGACGAAGAGGAGTGACGTGTAGTTCAGAAGTCGACGACGAGGAATGGCAAGACTACTGCAGACGGACGAGAGGCAACACGAGGAGCTTAATGATCCAGACAGATAATGATGAGTTAGTTGATGCAAGGGGTGTAGCGAATGGCACGGCCTACACTCATACATTCGACTGTGTTACGTAGCTGGTTTATATCCTATCAGACGAAGGTATAGCCGGCCTCCTATGACTGCTGGCTGTATCGATGTCGTAAAAGATATAGAGGCTATTTTTCCTGTTTGGAGTGTTGGCCTATGTACAGTAGGTATCGTCTGTTTTCCCTTGTTTAGCATCTCTCATCTTGCAGTAGGGGAGAGAGGCTTCTGAATAATGTTCTTCCGTCATACTACCAACAGGACAGGGGTGCACCTTCTCACCTGTGTCGCCCACCTGTGATTATGGGGATTCCTACAGTAACTTATTGTAGGTCTTGTTGATGATGATAGTGATCTGGATGACTAGGTGGGAATTGATTACTACGGTGAGATAGATGTGGTCATGCCGCCTCTGTGTTTACTAGACCAGCGGCACACCACACGTGACAGCATCAAGTGAGGAGAGGAAAGTGTTGCAAGGGACATCCTATAGACCAGTTGGGTTGAGTTCCCCCTTTACGGTCATGTCCATTGTGCATTATCTTCATCCGCCCTTGTGGTTGATGAGTTTCCATGTTACTCATCATCTCTTCCGCCATTTTCTCCCCATGCCGCCATTGACACGGACAAAAACGTTGGGATTTTACAGCAGGAGTTCCCAGAAGATGTGTCTGCCCACCAGCTACCTCACGGCAACCCAAGCTGGGAAGGTACGAAATTACAGAGCGTCTGAGCTAACATGCTATTCACAACTCGACTCCCAATCGTCTATATTCCATTCACCATCAATTTTACAAATTTTTTTTCCACTAAACATGTATTTTAAGGTGAAGCCAGATGGTAGATTAGCTTTTGTTTATGGGAGAATGTTACTATATTTGGAATGTTCAATAGAGGATTCAGGTGGTGGTGAAACGATTTTTTTTTTACCATATCAATGAACTGTACCTCTGTGGAGTATATGGGGTAGGAGGAACACGTGTATGTGACCTCTCTCTCTCTCTCTCTCTTACCGTGTAGATCCCGTCCACGAATTTATCAGACGTACCAAGGCTATACTCCCTTGACCTCCTATCACGCAACCCTCGGAAACCACAGTGACACAACCTAACCTCGACTCCCTCACAGCCACCCACCAAATTCTCCAAAGCACATCCCTCCTTTCCCTCACCTTGTAAACACATCCCTTAGAGCTATTGTACAGAATATTTCCGCTGTTAAGGAGAATTTTAGGTAATGTTTGACGTAAGGCCATCATGTAGAAACTGGTTGGATCTGTTAAATGTGGTTTGTCTGGAATCAGTTATGGCATCCGGTACAATGTGTGTCTTATCGGCGAAGGCTTAACATTTAGTAGCGTCCTGTTAGGCTTTATCCATTACTGTTTTTGAATGTGGGTTAATGTCTATGGTTGGTTAGGAAGTTGTGTATTGCATTTAGGAGTCTATATCTTGTACATACATGAATACATACAAATACGCACACACACACACACACACGCATACATACATGCCTACAGAAGCACACACGAACATGCCTACACACGCACACACACACATGCCTACACAAGCGCACACACACACATGCCTAAACAAGCACACACACGTCTACACAAGCACACACTTTCCCTTCCTCCATTTCTCTCTCCTCCCTCATTCTTTCCCTCTCTCTATTAATTAAACACTCTCCATCAATGAAACTCTCTCTCTCTCTCTCTCTCTCTATCTGTCTAGCTAACATCCGGACTGACTGACAGAGAGAGCAGAAGCGCTTGTCGACCTTGACTATATCGACACGAGAGAACTTTCGTCATCAACTCACTCCCATTATCACACATTTCAGTAGACGTCGCCACTACTGACCCACAGAGCTCTTCTGACGCGGGAGACGAGACCTTGAGATTTTTGTCATGGGGAAATCGCTGGGGCTTTTAACTGACACCAACTCACGTGTGTGTTGATGAAGAGAATACTGAATTACGTGTTTTTAAAATGTATCTTAAGTGTTTTAGTTATTATGGTAATTTTTGGGGTGTTAGTTTTTTGTTACTAATGGATTTTATTTATTTGATGTTTGTAGTGGTTGTGTGTTTTGAAGTGTGATGTCTTGAGATATGTGTTTTTTTAGTGGTGTTCATGGTAGTAGTTGTGGTGGTAGTAGTGATGGTAGTGGTGGTTTTACTAATAGTGGTTGTAGTAGTAGTTGTCAATGTAGTAATAGTAGTAACAGAAGTCATAATATTAATAATAGCAGTACCTGTACAGGGTAAAAGTAGTAGAAGTATTAATTAAGCAGTAGTCATCATAGTAGTAGTAGAAGTAGTAATTAAGTAGTAGATGTCATAGTAGTAATAATAGTAGTAATTAAGTAGTAGTCGTCATAATAGTTATAATTGTAGTAGTAGAAGTAGTGAGAGTTGTGAACTCTTGGAACAATCTACCAGAAAGTACTGTGACGGCACCAAGTGTAAGCTCTTTCAAGACCAGACTTGACCAACACTGGAGCAGGTTCAGGTACATTCAGGAGCCGGTGCATGCCCAGTACTTGCCAACAGTGCGTAACAGAGACGTGACCGATCGCCCAAGCGACTAACGAGCCGATCAGTGGCGAAGAGGATTAAAGTAAAAGTAGTAATTAAGTAGCAGACATCGTAGAAGTAGTTATATTAGGAGTAATAGATTAAAGCAACTTCTAGTTCAAAATTCCACTTAAAGACCAAATCATCTTTAATTTCTTTACGGCCCAAAAGGTACAGATATATATAATCATTTTAAAGACATGTTTATTCCAAAGATAATTGCACTTACAGAATTCACACACAGACAGCATTTTGATGTACACAGCAAATAGGTGTCAAGAGAACGTTCTGAGAGACTATTTACATATACTGTAATATACAGGTAGGCGTAGAGAGATGATTCCTGGCTACCAACTGAGCAATTGACCAAAATAAATAAGAGTTTAGATATTCTAAAGTCTTCATTTCCTGTTTTTGTCGTTGAAAAATAAATCAATTCTGGATTATTTACGTATCCAAAATACGTTAAAATAAATCCCATATCTCATAAATTCCAGCACTTTCTTAAATTTGATAAAACAAGGAAATGTAACTTTACATATTTCTGCTTTTAGTTCTTAGATGTTCCAGATAAGACTAAAACGCTTAGACTAAGAAAGGGAGGTTCAGTACTTCCTGTTTTGAGGGTAACAAGCAAAGTGTAGAAAATGGGAAGTGATATTTATCTTCTTTTTTTTTCCCAGGACTAACTTAAGTTTTGTTCCATTTATATTTACAATGACACACTTCTTTTTCTTTTACAGTCGCTGTTTTATTTCAAGGATACACTGCAAACCTGTTGTATCTTGGCATTATAGAAATTATTGTAACCATATCAAACTAAATTACAAGAATTCTAGGTAATGGTTTTAATATGATGAAAATTATATAGCATACAGAATATACAGTATACTTGTGTACCTGTATATTTTGAGTATGATACCTTGTCGAGAAATTACTTCAAAGCTTTATCAAATTCATCTCAAAGAGTACAGTATAATTTATCTTACTACAAAATCATAAATGGCAAAACAGGGCTGCAGTGTACTTAATATTTTAGGTTATAGAAAAAAGCCTACCGTAAGACAGCCATTTTTGAAAAGTAATGAAGCCCTGAATTGACAAGTCCTTCAGAGCATTACGATAAATAGACACTTGCGTTATAATTAGTATAGCACAATGAAACCTCTATATCAATGGACTATATGAGAGAGGGTAGTTCGTTATACAGTATATGAAACCTCCTTTTAACGAACTAGTACATGAGAGAGGTTAGACCGTTTGATCGAAGTTCATTATATGGAGGTTTCACTGTAGTGGAAATCAAATAATGCTCTAACTGTAGGCCTAGGTACAAGGGGCAGTACAGAATTTCAAAATCTCACTCTAAATTCTTTAGTAGTTACAGCAGCTTGTATCCATACCTGTAACTTGTATATTTACAGCATAAAACAAGAGTCTAAGCCCATTGCAACAAGGTTTAAATCACAACCTCAAGAAATATGTCCTTATTTTTTCTCTTTAAATATCTAAGAAACACTTAAGGCTCTATTGTTGCTATTTCTAAAAAGAGTCGACAGAACTAGAGAGCATAAATCACAAGGTATGGTAAACAAAACTCAAAATGTGAACACCATAAACCCTAGAGCTTGCTTCTCGTCATATTTCTTCTTTCATACTAACTTGGCAAATATATATTACCCTGTATCACCCACTCGTGTAGGTGTTGATGAGTGACCGCTATGTACCAGACCCTATACTGTGCTTACTATATATAAATACTATAACAAAACAGAAGGAAGCAACCCCTTGTATATACTATCACAAGCTAACATATTCTGCATAGACTATAAATACTTTAATCTGTATAAAGAAATAATATTAAGTTTCAAACATATTCCTGATTTTCTTAAATGTAATTGCTAATATCTACAAAGTGAAAGGGGGCAGAATATTTTGTACTAGAATAAAAAAAAAAGACTAAATATTGATGTTAGGTAAGTCACAGAAACTCCTCGTCATCACAACAGTATTCCTACCCATAACTGGAAGACATCTGGGTCTAATCTACAGCAAAAGTTGGGTAACATTTCATGATGATTTTTTTTGTCTTTGTAATCAGGGAAGATCACTTACTCAAATAATCAGATCCAATCTTCAGCGTTACACTACGGAGAAATTCATGTACTTTATTGCTATTGATGAAAAAGAAATTATGTATATGTTAAAGAATGTAAGCCAGAGTGAATTGTACACCAAGTGAGTGGAGAGACTTCCTTACAACAGACACAGCAATGACTAAGGTTTCACAGTGAAGGAGGGAGGGGAACACTTTAGAAGGTTAGGAAATTTGTGCCAGCTTCATGCTGAGTTCCTATACTACTCTACTATATCACCATAACTAACATAGATCCTCATTTTACAGTACATGCACTGCAGAAAATTATTTCTAAACTAGTTTTTACTGTAACAGTATACGTACAGTATACTCTATACTGATGTCTGTGTGGGGTTTCACATATGTCAAAAGTTTTTAAAAAGCATTCAATATTCAAAATATATTAATTTCTTTTATGATGTTGGGAACACTTGGAAATTTGCAATTGTTACACAAGTGGCATATTACTCCTGTTTCTTGACTTTAAACACGGTGATTTACTTCAGGAAACTGACAGGTGTCGCTATCCAAACATTTTTCACAACTACAACTACAAATGGTTTTATAACACATTAAAAAAGTTGAGCTTACTGTACTTACAAACTCTGGCAAAATGTACAAGGTAAGCCAATCTATGCAAAACAGAATTTCAACAACACGACCCTTGTCTAGTACTGTACCAGCATCCTGACTATACAATGAAGACAAGTGCTACCACAAAATGACTAATTAAACTATCTTGTTGACTACTCCTGGTAAAACCTTCATCCATTACAGCTGTTCTTTTACTCAACTTATTTTTTTAATGCAGATGTTTCAGGAAGCTCTGGGACTCTAAAAAAATGGAAGCCAACTTTCTCATACAGTACAGTGTGAATGCCTCAGGTCAGCATCTATGAGTACCAACACCAAACTACCAGTACAATGCCAGGAATTCTTTGAGTAAATATGAATGCCTGTAACTCTTCAAATGCCAACCACTTCACACCCACACTGCCTGAATGTTTTACCAGTGTACAAACTCAGGAATATACATGATCCAAGAACAACTATTTGATTGGCTTCATGTTTTTAAGTCTTGAAGGATCGTGTTCTTCTGTAGCAGCTTCAGAGAATATTATGATCCTCGGGAAATATATCAGTACAGCACCTTACATTAACGTCCCCATTGACTTGCATTATACATTAAGCCACCATTAATTCTAACTTGTAATTAAGATTATTTGTGAAGAATCTATATAAAGCTACAAAGCCACTAATGTGAACAATACATACATTCTTGAATCAACCAGTATAACCTCACTTATAAACTGATATAAACCAACTCCCACTTAACCTCTGATATTTTATATGCCTTTATCCATATGGCCAGCTTGTACTCTCTAAACACTCGTCATTCTTCACATTCTCAGCACTTATTCTCCATTTTAATCCTTTTCCAAATAATCTTAACTCATTAGTCATAGCCAGCCTTTCCATTTAGTTTTGAAGTAGATCACTAGATAGGAATACAGTACCGTACTACAAAAGAAGAGAACAGCCCCTCCTATCAGCTGGGGACATAAACATAATATTTCATAATACCAAGAAATTGCCATTCCTATACTTAATGGACCATAACAGTGTTTAGTGATAGATAAAAGCATTGATTATCTGGAAGAAATAGTTGGCTCAGCTTATAAAGGACATCTGTATCAGTTTTACTACCAGCTCCTTGAAAATAATAAAGGCTACATTATATGTTGATCCGTGACCTCTACTTCAGTGCTTCTCTGGATCGTTTAAATATTTTTGCTACCTGGGAGACATGATCAGTGCTGGAGGTAATGCTAAGGCCTGCTCAGTTGCAAGAGGAAGTGGATAGGGAGTTGTATAATAGTGAAACATTTGCACTTGAAGAGAATGACATACATAGGCTTGAGTGAGCTGAAATGACAATGGCGATATGAATATGTATCGTGACATTGAAAGATGGAAACCCTGTTCAGAGGTAAGAGTACTGGCATTGTGGTAGATTGAGACGGTTCAGGCATGTAGAGTGTTAACATATAGCTACCTGAGACTGAATGTGGAGGGTAGGTTGTAAGAAATGACCTCAAAGATAAGAACCTGCACTGTGGAGAGCTGCCATCAGGTACTGTAATCACAGCTAACCAAAGCAATCATGGAAAATAGCCATAACATGATGGTGATGGTAATGATGGTGGTGATGGTGAAGGTGGTAGTGAAGATAAGGCTTGGTGAATGTGTACAGTATGAAACCCTTCAAGTCCATTCTCCTTATTGCATCAAAACTGTTTCTTACTTCAGTCAGCTCTATACAATTGTATATAAATACAGATGTGAAAGACTAATAGCAAAATGAACTAATACTGTAATAATGCATGAACAAAAAAAGATGTTATTGTACTTGTATTGTAAAAAAAATATATATTCTGATAATCAACCTCTACACATGGGACCAATTAGCAGTGTACCTGAAATTAAATGTTCTCTTCTGTCATTAAAAGTAACAGCTGTAATGTACTGTGTAAGATTTAGTTTAGATTAGGTTGTAGTTAATAACAGAATATATTATCAACCCTCTATATATAACAGCTATGCGAGTTTTGGGCACAGATTAGTGTGGATAAACCCAAGAAAACGAAAAAAATAAAAAATAAATCATGTAGTTGCCATCTGCAGTGGTACTTGTTTTACCTAATTATATATGAAAAACTATCTTATTTCAATGCTGTTATTCCTGGAGGTTTTTTTCCTCAAAAAGGTTTACACATCTTTGGTCCATTTTGAGGCATTCCCAACACATACTGTATATCCAAAATGCTTTCATCAAAAACAGCAGTGTGTCACTGTATATTCTGTCGGGTTATTTATGAGCTAACAGTTAAGTAGGGGAGCCATACAAGAAAGCCACACAGCAGTATAATCACATATTGGGTATCCACTAACAGATTTCATTTCTCTTGTGCGTCATCCGAGAACTGTCTGGTTAGTCTGCTGTACTGATGGGGTCTACCTAAATATATTTCAGTTTCCTTTGACCTCTAACCTATCCTTTCTTTACTTTCTTGTATCTCTTCAATTTTACCCCGACAAATAAAAATCCTGTACTCCTCTCTCGGTACGTCTGTTTCCTAATAGAACCGGGTAGTTCCATCCTGTCTAACTACCGGTAGTCTTTCACCCACGTGTTATTTCTCATACAACCTATGATATTGCAGGAGTCGTAGACCCTCAGCAATTTGGCAACATGAAAACTTCCTCCACCACTCACTGTCTTGTCAGCTTTCTCAATTACATATACCGCCATCTCGAGAAACGAAAAACGTCTGTAGCTGTCGCCTTCATTGATTTCATTAAAGCATTCGACCTAGTCGACCACAATATAATCATCAACAAAGCTATTGACCTCGGGCTTCGGAGAAGTCTTATACCATGGCTTACAGACTTCCTCAGTGACCGATGCCAAGCTGTACGCTTCCGAGGGGCTGTCTCCACCTTTCAGTCACTCACCTGTGGCGTCCCCCAAGGCACCAAGATGGGACCACTCTGCTTCCTTATGCTCATCAATGATGCCCTAAGAGAAACCCCTGCTCGCTGGAAATGTGTCGACGACTCCACCATTGGGATCAGCGTCAACAATTCTGCTCCCAACTATACCGCCCTTCAGGATTTATTGAACAGTCTCCAAAACTGGGCCACCAACAACCATGTCACCATCAACCATACCAAGACCATGGTTATGCACATCAACCTCTCCTCCGACATTGTCCCACCTCCTTCCATTACTTTAGGTCCGAACACACTCCAGGTTGTAGATTCTACGAAGCTCCTCGGCGTCACCATAGACAACAAACTAAATTGGAAACCACACGTCAGTGAAGTTGTCAAATCCTCCAGTTTCCGTCTCCACCTCCTCCGCCGACTCAAGTCCCTCGGAGTTCCTGCACCCGAGCTCCTCAGTGTTTACACAACATTCATACTTCCCAAGCTCACCTATGCCTCCCCCACCTGGTCTTCCTCCCTAAATGCCACACAACGTAAACACCTAGAAAAAGGCAAAAGAGGGCATGCAAGATTATTCTCTCCCCTTCCTACTCCACATATCAAGAAGCGCTCAACACACTGACCCTTTCGACTCTCACTGACCATCACCACGACCTCATCTGCAAATTTGGTAAGAAGCTTCTACACCATCCCCGACACCGGCTCCTACTACCACCTGAGATCCCTAGCCCGAGAATTGCTGTTCGACACCACAACCGCATCCAGCCCATACGTGCACGAACTGATCGCTATAAGAACAGCCCAGTCCCAACCATTGTAAAATTATCAATAACTTGTAATAAACCAGTGTATTCACTCCCAGTAAACACTACTTCTTGCACTGTCACTATGTTGAAATGAACTGTAGTTTGAGCTTTTCCCCATCTAGTTATTATATGTCTTATTTGTGTCACTTATGTTACTTGTATATTATTTGTAATTCGTAACCCATTCCCCAAATATGTAACTGTATATTTTCAGCCTTCTGGCTGCCAAGCTCTTTCAATAAACCGTTAATTATTATTATTATTACAACCTTAACAGAAATATAGTTAACATTTAGATGTCTCACATTTGCTCCTTTGTTTATGTTTATAGCATAGTATTCTGTCTCTCTGTCTTACTCTCTATCTCTAAACATGGCATTATCTCTCTGTCTTACTCTCTATCTCTAAACATGGCATTATCTCTCTGTCTTACTCTCTGTCTCTAAACATGGCATTATCTCTCTGTCTTACTCTCTATCTATCCACGTAAAACTTCGGTTAATTTTTTGGGGGGTGTAATTTGCATTGTTTCCTCCAAGACTACAGCATTTTGCACCATTCACTTGATTTTGTATTTAATGGCTTTTTTATAATATTCACGTGTTATGTAGACCAAAATTCTTGGCTGTCCTCCCACATAAATGAAATATTGCCATGAGGGACACACTGACTGACACACACACAAGCATACACACCCTTGATGCATATAAATAATAACATAATATGAATCTGGAAGTCATTCATTTTATTTTGCATATGACTTTAAAACATGGTAGTGCAGTACATGTAATTTTATTGTAACTGCAAGGTCCTTTTACTATAGTCTAGTATATAAAACACATATTGTATAAATGTGTGTATGTGTCTGTGGGTGAATGTAGCAAGAGTTTTATTATCCAACATTTACCTTACCCTTGTACGGGTAAACCATAACAGGTGACATTAGTACTGTACACATATCCAAGACACTTTAGTTATAATTTTCTTTTTTAAAGTTGTATACAGTCAACCCTCACTTTACGCGGTCCCACATTCGCGTTTCCACGTTTACGGTACCCTGCCAGAACCCGGGATGCTCACATTCCGCGGTGTGTGTACCCCTTTACGCGGGAGAAGTATAATTTTTTTATTTAGCTCATAAAATTCATACAAATTATCCGGCCAGAATATAATTTACATTGCTGGAATTCTTACAATTTGATGATCATTTTGAATATAAGCATCATAGATTTTGCATTAGACATACAAATTTTAGATCTAATGCAAGTATTTTGTTTACTCAGAGCAAATATGTTATCTTTTGTGCAAAATATATGAAGTGTATATTCAAAATATTCCTGGTCTTGCAAGGAATCCAGCAATGTCAATTATATTATCCTAACTTTAGTCTGAGGTATTATTTATTACTAAAAGTTAAAATCTAGTTTTTTCACCCAACATTTCTCTGGTAGGGAGGGAAGGTGGGGGGTGGGGGGGAGGGTTGGGACCGACCGACCATCTGGCGCGGTTGGAAGAGGGGGGGAGGCAAGGTGGGGTACTTTGATTGACAGATAGTGTTGTGAAGAATATTTTTTTTTTATTAACTGAAGATATTTGTTTTAGCTCATAAAATTCATACAAATTACCCGGCCAGAATATAATTTACATTGCTGGAATTCTTACAATTTGATGATCATTTTGAATATAAACATCATAGATTTTGCATTAGACATACAAATTTTAGATCTAATGTAAGTATTTTGTTTACTCTGAGTAAATATGTTATCTTTTGTGCAAAATATATGACATTTATATTCAAAATATTCCTGGTCTTACAAGGAATCCAGCAATGTCAATTACATTATCCTAACTTTAGTTTGAGGTTTTATTTATTACTATACCTTAAAATCTAGTGGTTTTCCCCAAAAAATTTCTCAGAGAGGGAAGAGCCAGCGAGTGTAGTGTGAGAAGAGGGGGAGGGAGTTGAGTCCATTTCAGTGACCCCTCGTTTAACGAACACCTCGGTTAACATAATTTCGATTAACGAACTGCCTTCCATAAGGATCTTCAATTCGGTTAACGAAGTTCTTACGAACCGACCTCAACATGTTTTCGCTTGCACTGACCGGGCAACCAGCTTTAGTATCAGTCCGCCAATACATTAATCGGTTCTAGGGCTTAAATTCCTCACTATTTTAGTAAATATCAAGAAGTTTATACTATTCAATAGTTTTAAAAGTTTAATATTCAATTTTTTAGTCATTTTAACAATTATTGAACATAATTGAAGGTAAAGTGACTAGTTTAATGCGCGGCATCCAGCCTCTTAACACAGCAAACAGGCGTTAGTCTCTCTCTGTTTTCACTGGAGGTAACATCTTGCTTGAGACTCTCTTCAACTAAATGCTTTTTTTCTGTGTTCCAAGCAAATTATTGGTCATTTTGAAATATATTTTATATATTGACAATATATAATGCAGTGCAGTGTTGATTTAAAGAAAATAATCTTGAATTACACCAGAGAGCTAAAATTTTATGGGTGAAATGGCACCATGGGGTGACTTCTCTTCCACCCCAATGCCTTCTCTTCTTCCTTCTCCTCCACCCCCATTCTAAATCCCATCATCATCATCATCATCAGGAGCCTTCTACATACACACCTCAAAGTAAGTGAACTTTTCTACCATTTTTGTTGAATTTAGGAAGTTTTCGGTGAGCTGGAACCAATTACCCAAAAACCCATTGAAACAATGGTTTCGTTTAACGAACTTTTCGGTTAACGAACGACCTTCTGGAACGGATTGAGTTCGTTAACGGAGGGGTCACTGTATTTGAATGGACATTAACTTGGCGACTGTATTTCTCTATTTCTCTTAAGTATTAATTGTGTGCATGTACCATCATAAAATTAAGATGTTATTTTTACTAGAACATAGGTATTGTGTTGGAAAAAGTGGAGTTTGGGGGTCAGCCGGTCTCTATTTCAATTAATCCCATATGTTATGTTGTTCACTTTACGCGTTTCTCACTTTCCGCGGTACCCTGTGGGTTGAATTAACCGCTTAAAGTGAGGGTTGACTGTACTTTTTTTTTTACAATATTTACTATTTTCTAAAACTGCTATTATTATTATTATTATTATACTTACAGAAATTCATTGCATTAGATCAGTAAAACAATATAAAAAATCTTCCCAATAAAATATCTAGGAAACTGCTCTTTGTAAATGACATAACCTCACACACACCCAGCCAGCACCGTCTAGGTCTGGCAGATGCTGGATAATAAAGCCATTACAGAACTCCATATTAGTTGCCAATTTACATCAGTTCTCTTTTTGTGTTGTCTCCATTAAACTTCAGTAAAGACATCACTGCTACAACACTGGCACCAGCTTGGTGTTCGAATTGGCATCGCTACACCCCATCCTTAAATTCATCTCAGTTTGGCAATCTTGTAAATGACCCTCAAGTTAAGAATTCTGGTGGATAATGTCCTACAAGTACTACACCTGCCAGAAGAACCAATATTTTATCATACTGTACTGGACAATAAAGTAAATTTTATTATAAACTTCTATCAACACCTACTTCAAGCCCTGTGCATCAGCCCCATCAAAAGCACTTGAAACTTCACCAGATGTCGAGGCAACAAAACATCAAGCACAACACAGCTCCGTACAGTAACTCCTCCACTGTCCACCCTCATCTCTCCTGCTCTGCCTAGACACACACACACAATCTCAGTTTAATTTCAGTGAGTACCCAGGTATCTTGTGTTCATTTAATTGTCTATTTATAAATTTACTTTGTGTTTTGTTTTATTTTTGTCCCTAAAATTTAATTAAGTGAGGTTTAGGTTAGGTTACGGTGGCCAAACATTTCACTCTGGACTGTTTATCCCAACTACAAGTCTCTGAGAAGAGTGTGACCTATCTACATTGGTCCTATTTACATCAAGTTTACTAAGAACAAATCTTATGTAAATTGGCAACGTACAATATACAGGTATAGATAGCTATATATACTGTACGTATACTATATAAATTAAACAAATAATAAACATGCATACCAGGTAGCTCATAGAAGTAACGGCAGTGTTTATTTGCCAATAAATAAGAGTAAACTCCATGCTCAAATACTGCAAAAAAAAAAACAAAAAAAAAACAACTAAACCTTATTTACATTAACATGATTTGCACATTTTTAAAAACAAGAAAAAATTTGTATTCCTGTACAATAACCACATCACCAAGACCACCATATGTACACCCAGGTTCTGTTAACACCTAAACAATGACTTATAATAATATATTTTAAAATAGTATCTAAGTATAAAAAAAAATTACTTTTTATTGAATGTCTCTATTCAATGTTAATATGAGCAACAACTCTGAGAAAGAACATTTTACAGTTAACACAAAAGCCTCTGTATAATACAAGGTTATTAACACATCTTCATATCTTTCTCCTAGTGATGATTACTTCAAGAAAAAGTATCTTGAAACATCATCATTAAGTACTATCCTAAAAAAAAAAAAAAACCTAAATAAATAAAAATAGCATTTATCACAAATAAAATAATAACTGCAACTACTACATAAAAGAACACAAAAAATATTAGAATGAACATCAGTACACTACAGTACAGTACAGTGCATGCTATTGGTCAAACTGCTTGATGCAACAAAGAATCTTTCAGCTCACACAGAGACAATCTAATCATACTTTTTTGAATGGTTATATCATCACGCACACTATACAGGGGTAAAACCAACCAACCTAAAAGTAACTACTGTACTGTACTAGCTGTATTTTTAGACCAAACTTTTGATACGAAACTTCTACTTTCATAGAAGTCCAAATAAGAGAAAAAATAATATTAAATAAAGGCTGGGATATCAAACTTTACGGTCCCTTTTGTGTGTAGTATTACTGTACTCCCCGCCCTTGAGATTTCTGTTTCCCTCGATCCACTTGCAATGTTTTGGACAAATGTAGTGAAGTCTGATCAATTATATTCAGTTCTGACGATCCTTCTAAATATAAATGTATAAATTGGATTAATCTCTCATTAGTACTTCGAACTTGGTGAAAAAATACGTAGTACAACTAATAATAAACTCATAATCATGAAATTCAAATCGCTAAACTTCCGTCACTCCAATATCGACATAACTACCAGGTACAGTAATTGGTCTCTTAATGCCCCCACAATAAAACATAAAACTAAGAAATTGCCCAATTTACTCCACTCACTCGTATCCAAAATTAGAAAATGTGGATGGGAATAATTCATTATATACTGTATACGCAATACAGAAGATACCATTTCATAGCATACAGTAAAAAACTAAATAAAACATACACAGTAATGCAAATAATATCATGAACCTTATAGAACACTTGCTACACTGCCAAATCAAAATGAATAAGTGTAATATTTGAACAAAACAAACAATGATTGAGAGAAAGGCTTCTTATTATGAAATATTATTGGCTATCACAGTAATCTTCTATAGCTTTTCTTTTTCTTCATGCTATTAAACAACAATTAGGTTTGTTTAGGTGCAACTTTATACATTGCTATTTTTTTTCTACTACACAATTACACACTCATTTCATAATCTATATAAAAAATATCAAGCATTATTTTCTCCATTTTGATTCTGCTAAAATTCAGAAAACAAAAATTACTCTTCACAAAGGCAGGCAAAGACAAAACTAACACAAATTCCTTAAATACTGTAATGTTAAAAAAAATATATATATATTTATCTTCTCATTTTTAAGGCAGATATTTCTTAAATTTCACAAACTCAAAATTTGAAAACATATGATTTTATTTTAAGAATAATATGTCAATTTTGAAGGAATACAGTGAAATCTCTATTCAACGGACTATAAGGAGGGGAAAATCCATTATATATCGAGGGCCCGTTAGATGTGAAACTCCCATCTAACGAACAATATAGATATGAAAGTCCATTATATCAAGGGTCCGTTAGACGTGAAACTCCCATCTAACGTATTACATTATGGAGAGAGAAGTCCGTTATATGGAGGTTTTACTGTATATATCAGATCCACTCACTTCTCGATCACAAACCAAAGCCATGGTACTGTACACACTTATTACACTGAACAATGCATCAACCTCACAGTACTGTATGGGTTTATGTTAAAGAAAGGGCTGGTGCTAAATTCACTCTGTATACTGTACATCATAGTAATGTTACAGGAGAGTTAAAATGATCATCACAGTGCTGCCCCAATCAGTCAATACTAGATTAAGAGATACATGCCAAGCCAGAACAGTACTGTATACACGTATCTATATTGAGTAGCAGTCACACCATCAATGAATTCTCTCTCAGATTGGAGGCTTATATCATGTTACCAAGACTTCCTGTACTGTACTATACCCTTAAATCATATATCCTGGCACAATACGAGCCTATCTTCTTCATAAATTAATTCATAAACCTTTAAATGGAAGTTTGGTTCCTCTAGCTGGAACCAATTCATTCTCACTCATTCACCCGGTCTTAAAAACATTCTTCACTACAGGGCAGCGTAGCCAGAATCCCAAACATCGTAAATTCTCCCCATAACTGTTCGTCATCCACTCTTTCCCAAATACCAATTAAGATAAGTTACTACTTTGTTTATATCCTCTTACAATAAGCTGCCAATCACAAAAAAAAAATGGAATACATGGGACTATCCTAAGCTCTTGGGAAAAATCTGTGCATCCATGTGATAATATAAGAGTAACCATCCTCTCCCTCAAGAGTGGCAGATAAGAATCAGCATGGAAACCACATTTGAGGATGACATGTTCATAAAATTTCAGAGAATTTAATACTCGACCATAACACAAAGTCAATCAGTAGGTTAAAACAGAGAACCACATTTTTTACCTGATAACATACTGTACATACACTCACATTCCACCTTTTGGCCACTCAGGAATTCAATATGAATTTTGGGATTTTTTTTTAAGGCATAAGTGAATGTGATTTCTTTTTAAAGATTTATATGAGCTGTTCCACCACCCACGGCTCATAATAGAGTATGATCCATCGAGCAAGACAATCTTACCCAGTAATTATGTAACTATCTTATTTTTTTACCTCTAAATACAAGATGTTCACCAGGTGGCTCTTGTTACTGCACTGGCTAATTCTGGAAACTTAGTCATTAGGTCAATCTCCTCAACAGCTGCCTTAAGCACCATAGGCCGTGCTACCTATAATGCGGGACAATTAAATAACGAGTGGGACTTTTTAAATTTGTAAATATAAAGTATTGATATTTCTGATTTCCTTGAACAGTATTTACAATTTCCTGTGATTTTAGCTGAACAGAGAGAACTGCTGCATATTATATTTGTGTACAGTACCTAAATACAGTAACTATATTCCAATGGTGAAGGGATAACAATAAAATGATGGACTCTCTAGCAGCAGAAGAAATGCTGTTTCTAAGGGAGAAAACGGAGTTGGCAATATTGTATTCCCTATATTCCTTCCTACTAATGTTTGGAAAAGAGGAACACTGTAGCCTGAGACAATATAGAATTCAAAGACCATGCAAAACAAAAAGTCAATGACTAACCTCTGCACGTACAGTAAAATTAAATGAAATAATATGAGTGTACAGGGTATATGACCTGTTTAAAGCACAGGTAAGTTAACCCTTCACTATGGGGACACCACTTTTAATATTTCATTTGGTTAATGCCAGATAATTTTATTCAGCTCAGATGGGAGCCCATACACAAGGGGGTTAGAGATGTGAGTAAGTATGTGGATATTTCTACTTGTTCTCTTAGCCCTTTCTTGTATGTAACTTTCTATTCAAGTCTTACCTCAGTCTTCTTTACTGTTCCCCCCTCGTCCCCCTATGAGATTTCTAATTTCATGAACTACTAATTAACCTAACACAAAATTTGGAGAGAAGCAAAGATAATGAAAATGGAATTATATTAAACTAAAAAAAATATATGTCAGTGTTGGAATCATTTCAGACTGTGAAAATTTAAATTATGCACCAAAATATAGTAAACACCGGGAAGCTCTCCATAAAGAACAAGTATGAGTAATATTCTTAGACTAGTGACCTCCCCAATAAATATAAATACAAAATATGAGCACAATTGCATTATCTATCGTTTAAAAATAAAAAATAAAAATGCAAACAGATAAGAAAGGATAAATTCTAATTCTGACTATGTACTAACTCCATTTTTGAACTCAAAGGAATAATTATTGGTAGCTAATTAGTCACCTATCATTCCAAGGATAATGTTTATAAGTTCAGATGCACTACCTCTCAGTCACACCTAGTTAATACTGTCACAGCGGCTAAAACTTTATAATCATTAAATCTGTATACAGCACTTTGCTATTGGTTCAAAGTGTGTCAAAAAACAGAGTAGAAATTTGTTGATATTAATTTAACAGTATGCATAATCCCTAGCTACATGGAACAACAGGTGATTTTAACCGGGCTTGGGAAACTTTCACTCAGTTGACATTTTTTTAGTACACGAGTCTTTTGATAAACAACATACAGTAGAATGCCACAAGTACGTGTACCCATGGGACTGAAAAAGTGAGAAATATTACAGTTTTGTGAAGTAAAGATTATAGCCTGGGTTCAGATGTTAACAGGGTCTCATTCCCCAACCATCAGGCAGGTACTGTACCACACTTTATATGGTCAGAACATAATCTATTGTCTGAGATAACTTGATACAATGTTTGTACTGTTTTTTCTCATCATATTACTCCAGAGAAAATATACTGTGATACACCTTGAAATATATCAGCCAGTTGTATGTACAGGTAATATGAATTAAATTTTCTATGAGACATCTCCACTGCCATAGTATATACTTGGGATAAGAGCAGTAACTACATAATTCCAGCATCAACTCTCTTTAAACTACAGTACACTATCATTGATGTTTGGTTCTCCCATATGAGCCTTTCACAAGGTCTTTCTTTAGCTCCCATCACTGCACACATTGCTCATAAAATCTAGACTTTTCTTAATATTGTAAACAGTATGTACAGAAGCACCATATTCTTCTAACAGTGGTCTAGTTAACTTTCATTTATCAAGTACAGTGTAATGCTAATTAATCTTGTAATAATAAGTAACCCTCCCTTTTATGTGGGGTAGCACCAGAAATAGTGGAAAACTTGTACTCATTGGCTATAGTACTGTTATACAGCCTTAAATGTGGATTAATATTTCAAGCACAGTGTGACAACATTGAAAGCCACGAACACCTCGCTGGAATCCTGTGATGCAGCTGAGTGAATGGTTCTCATGAGCTCAAGTGAGTTTTATTATTTCTTCAATATTTTTTATTAATTTCTTGTGTTTATCCTCAAATTTTCACATTACAGTTGCTTGAAGAACACAAACTAACACAATCTTTGGAAAGTTTAACACAGGTTGAACCATGAGTGAAGTCGGTGCATAGTAAACAACTCATAAAGCCTTGGTAAATGATCTTGTGGTATTTTACTGTATGTGTGCAGTTTGAAGAAGACAATAGAGATAGAGTCCTGAAAAATTCCATATCCAGTATGCACAAGCTGAAGTCTCCTATGGTAATGGCAGTATATAACTATGAATGAGGGAAATTTTCTTGTTATACTGGTTAATTCAAAACAAAAAAGAACTTTCCCTTTGATCTTAGAAGACAACAATATCGAGTGCAAGCAGACAAAATAGCATATTTCTCACTCACTCACACACACACACTAATTGCCATCCTCGGTAAAAATCACAGAGTTTCACAATATACCGTACACGATTCTGACTCTTACAGCTCTTATTTACTATATTCAGATATACACACAAATTGTTAGTTTCTTAAGGATAGTGTAGTGTTTAACTGTATCTTATCTTTGCTGTTTTGGTAATAATTTGAAATTGACATTCTACTACTAACTGAGATCTAATGATAAGACATCTGAGAACACATACACAAGTGAATTTATGGGAGGATTCAAATTTCAGGAACGACTGACTCCCCTCTCAGGGTTAAAGACATTCCTACAACTTTCACCCTCGCTGTGAATGTCATCAAGCATTCATTCAATAAACTTTTAATAATGGCTGCTGCTAAAGAGTGAATCAAAAAGTATATCATCAAATATTTTTTTCTTTTTACAGAATTATCACAGCCGTTCATTCATTAAACCTGACATATCGACTAATACATCAACAACATCTAATAGGGAGATATATATACTAAAACTCTACAATGCAGATATCACCATCTCACGGCTCATTAAATTATCCAACACGATATAAATTGTTTGTCCAGTTATTCTACTAGGTGACGTCTGTATACAGTACAAAAAAACAACTTTTAATAATAACAACTGTAACAATGGGCGATGCACAAGATAGTAACAACACTCGTCACTTGGGGTTGAGACTAGCATATCGTCATTCTCAAATGGATGTTTGTTTATCCCAGATTATTCAATAAATACATCAACATGCCAGTCTCCAAACTTCTCTTAATTAAGGTTCTTTTTTGTTCAGTTCAATAAAGGAATAATCACCATGAAACAGTCTTCAACAACAGAAAAATGTTTTTTTTGTTTTTTAGAGAAATCTTATACAGTAATTACCAATATATTCTAATTTCCAGCTCATCCTACAGCCTCTTGTCCTCACCTCATTCATCTAAAGTAACGATGGGGAAAATTTTGTATCAGATACTTTCTCACATCAAGAAAATGGAGATATATAACAATAACTTAAGTGGAATAAGTTACCTACCTTGCACCAACAGTTCTCTACGCACGCTCGCTCCAAATAGTATCTTTACTGAGGGGCCCGACGAATTTCAAAATGAACAAAGAGACTCCTGTCGTCACGGTTAGGTTGTCAAAATCCTTTGACTGCTGTCGGTATTGTCTCTCACAAAATCGTAATGACACTTTTTGGAGCGAGCGTACACCCTTTTTGCTAGTTAAGATCTAGAACACGGCCCACGAGCCACAGTGACATGGTACTCAAAAAGTTCCAATGGTTTAACAATGTGAACACAACTGAACAATACTGAAGAGAGCTCGCTCATTATGAAATGTTTAGTTCCCTCTAAAGACTACATTATGTACACAAATTGCATATTGTATAAATAACTTCTTACAGTGAAGCAATCTTGAAACAATTACAACCAAAGCCTTACTGATGTCAAACCTTCACATGTAGACTGTAACTTAGCATACGTCCACAGATGCCATTAATATAAAACCAATAATGGCACAGGACCGTACTCTTATTAATGTTTTATTATTTCTAATAAGTCGTCTTTGAAACAAAAAGAAAATATCAAAGTAACAACACTAACCAAATTAGGAAAAGCAAACCAAAGATTAATTCATTAAAAATGTAAATATTCAAATATGAAACTATACTTGGAGACCTACAAGAACGAACATTTTTACAAGAGAATGTAAAATAAGGAAAATAAAAATTTTAACTGCTGACAAAGAGATTGAGAGAAAATGGACGACCTCTACCAACACACATCACATCAGTACGCCAGGTTGATGGACTGACTAACTTGAAAATGGTTTCATCTGTTCCAGTTGCATTTCAAGGGCAATTCTCTCTTCCATCACCTGAAAAATACAAAGGCTTAAATTTCGTTGTAACTGCAATTAACATTGCACCAAAATATGGAAGTCTATTTGGTAAAAAGAATAAATAAAAGAAAAATATAAATAGTTAAATAAAATAATAATAATAATAATAATAATAATAATAATAAATGCCTGAATATTATGTTTGTGCCATGAAACAAACCTCATGATTTTACCATTGGTTCTTAAGACAGAGGCATCTGTTTGACAAAAAAAATTAATAAAATAACAGTATGCCTGTCTCAAAGGGATTAATTCAATAAAGTTTCACAATGAATTTTGAATGATGCCACATCTTAATATGCAATATGAATACTGTACCGGCATGCCTCTTAGAACACTGTTTCAATATTATACTCATTGTTCTGAAAGAAATTTTTACTAATAAACAAAATAAAAAAAATTATTAAAATACTATAATCACATTGAACAATTAGTGTAAAATGAGGGCAGTGACTGATAGAATTACCACAGGATGGGTCCTAGTACAGTGTCCCAGCGCTTCCCCAATTTATTGGACATCATAGATAATTATGGGACATTGCAAAGATATCATTCACGGACAATCAGAAATATGTAATGGTTGATAGAGTCACACACACAAGGAATTGCATTTAATGGCTAACTGAACAAGTTGCAGCACAATCACACACTTGAGATTTACAAAGATACTGACAGAGAATGATTACCTCAATAAAACTCTGAAACTAGATGATACAATACTGAACTGTATATTGAAATGTTTGTATCTTCTCACCAGGAACATGACATCATTGTACAACTTAAAGTGTTCCTCAAACACAACCTAATACTCTTCTAGATAACACACGTGTTGTTGCTAATTAGCTTCATGATTACCTTGAGTTGCTGTATCACTGGAAGGCTTGATGTTTGCTCTATTAAACCAACTTTTCAGGTTCTTTGTGTTGGAGAACCAGTAATTAGAACTTTACAATGACTTTATAAGCATAATCAGTTTGATCTCTCCCACAGTACAGTCACAACTGAGTGAGTGTCACCAAAGCACTGATGTCAACAAAACCCATAAGGGAACACAACACAGAGAGTTGCCCAATGAGCAATTTCCTTACTAGAGTTAGATAGTCTTCATCTAGTGACATATTTTGGCATTTAGAGGCATAAACTGCACAATTGCCTACAATTTGTGATGCAAACAAATAAAAAAGTAAGAGGAAAGCAGATCTACTGAAGAAACTTATTGTGTTACCAACTGAAATTAGACATGACCACCGAAGGCTACACTAACACGAGTGTAACAGAGCTCCCAGGTATATGGTGCACTCCCACATAACCTCACAGTAACACGAGATGTATTACAGTATTTGAAAATTTTATGTGACAAATGACACAGGACACGTACCTACCAGAATCACAGTGAGAGTAAATTCTGATAATCAATATCACAAGATTATGATATTGAATAAGATGAAGAATGACTCATAATAAGGCTTGTAATAGTGATTGATTCTTTACACATGAAGGATTTTTTATGGGGGGAGGGGAGGGATCAGCTAAGTTGGTGTGTATCAACCTAAACAATACAGGGAAACAAAGAGTGTAAACAGAGTACAGTACTCACCCTGCCTACAGCTCCAGAGAATACCCTCCATCATGTCAGGGATTTCCTGTCTGGCAACACAGTGATGTGTGTAAACCATGGGTGGCGGGGGAGGAAATAAGGGGGGTGGGGGAGGGGGTTAGAGGGCTGTATATACACGGGCTCACCACTTCATATTAAATATTAAAACCTATATGTATTGGCTCATGACTCGAGCTCATAGAGCCCAGTGAAGTCTTAATGATCCCGGGGAAACTTTTATCATAATCTAATGCAGACTTAATACAGTACTCTGCTAATGAGTAAATAGGCTCTGCTCTCCTCTACACCAGCCCATACTATGACTCCACATTACAGGTTTTATCCTGTAAGGTATTTTTCAAAGTCCAACACTTTTCTCCACCTACACAACCATACAGCTTCACCCATCTTTCACTTGTCACATCACAACAGAATAATTAAATAATGAAAATTGAGACAGTTCCTATACATATTAGTCAAGCAAGATATGAATGCAGTTTATGTTGTGGAAAAGAAGAGAAATTACTACTACAGTATGCCCCAACAGTGGGCACAGTACCAAGCAACATACAACATCAAACTGTATATCAATACTGTATATCAACCTGTGTCTTGACTTCAATCTATAACAAATTCTGTGACAATTAAGATTTTCTAGTCATTCCAGATGAAGATGTACTGTACATAGTCATGGACTCCTTAAATGTTCTCTGACTGAGAACATTCCTACCAAGTTTCATCAATACAGAATTTAAAGGAAACAACTTGTGTACTTACAGGATCTAAGTTTACAAACAGACAGACAATGTTGTAAATATTCTTATACAGTATTACAGTCTCATCATTTCACCCCGAGACAAAAACCAGGGCAATATAAATTTTAGATACACCTTGAGCAGCAACAAGATTAATATGCAGTCCATCATGTTTACCTTTGACAGTATTATCCTCCTCCAATTGTCCCATCACAACAAGTACCTCATGTACCTTATTTCTCTAACTAAAACTGCACTACTCTTATCAAATTCTGAAACAACTAGATCAAGGGGCAATGGAATTTCTCCATCTTGTTTACTTCTTACACACTTAATTCAAGTTTTGGATGACCTACCTCTGCTAATTCTTGATTGAGTTCAGAATTTAATCTTGTTAATATTGTGTTCTTCTCTGTTGTTGTCCTAATAGATGCCTGAATCTCTCTTTTGTCCTTTGGTCTAAAGAGGAATAAATAAGACAAGAGTTATTCAATGGATCACAAACCTGCACCCAAGACTCTATGAAAAATAGTTGACAGAAGTAGTGCAACCCTACCATTTATTGTTCTATCTAGAAAAAATAAATTTTTTCTTCTTTCCAACTAAAGTGTTTGTTATTCAGCCACCTTGAGCCTCAAACCATGTCATTACACAGATACAAATATTAAAACAGTAAAACATATAAACAAATCATGATTAATTGTGCACTCCTTAGCATTCATTAAGTGTATGCTCCTGACAGTCTATCTTGGGCAGCCAATAAGCAACAAAACTTCGGTGTTGATATGGGCAAAAGCTATAGATAACAGACATTTGTTGCTACCCAAAATGTGTAAGATAAAAATTTACTGTAATATAAAATAAACGTACCTGGCTCCTGTCGACAAATGTCGTACTCTTTCTTCCTCCTCTCCCCGCTGACCTGAGACTCTCTCAAACGCAGACCCAAGTTCTGTAAAACATTCATCTTCAATAAGTATAAAAAAGTTATTATTTATCATGAACCTCATTGAACTCTCAAACACTGTGATATAATTAATATTTCGAGTGGTTTTTACACATACCTTGGTGTGGCTTGCGATAGACCTCGAAAGCCGAGTTGCGAGCGTGTTCCACAACTGGCCGAGCCTCCAGGGGGTAAATTCCATCCTCACCCTGGCTGGCCTCTATTCCAGCCATGTCCCCATCACTCTTCTGGTATATTAGTTTCTTTGGTGAACTCTGAGGAAGATATATCTCTTTATAATATATAACCAGATGTAGGGAGAGAGAAAATATGCATTTTTTTCCTTAACTCCTACGTGGTGTGGGGCGTAGATTAATGCCCGCTAAGATAAGGGACTCCCAGGTTTAGAGTGTATATCAACGTCTTGAAATTTTTTAAATTTCCACTAACTCTATGAGCCCTAGAACTATAAATAAACATCTTGAGTTGTCTGGAATTCACCCCGGCAGGCAATCACTTGACTAGACCTCGTGCTTCTTGGCAACACGCCAGTACCTTCGTCTGTCCCACTCTGTAAGGATGCTTTCACATTGTACTATCAGTGATGCTGAAATAAACTCTCTCTTTGATGAGGATGCTCCTTGTGATGCTGAGGAGCCATTAGGAATGAACAGTGATTTGAGTGATTCTGATGATGTCAATGACCCTGATTACCCACCAGACAAGTGAGAGAGAGTGATGTTGATGACCCTGACACCATACACCCGACTCCATCACCCACAACGTCGACTCCAAGACCAGGATGAGACTCTACAAGCCACACCGTGTCCTTAACACATCTCCAACATGTGTCTGGTTGACAAGTCTGACAGCACGATCTCTAGTATAGATTGTGGACGTAAGACCATGAAATGGTACAAAAAACTATTCTTCAATCTTTTGGACATATCCCTTCTGAATGCACACATTCTTTATTTCGCGAAGACAGGTAAAAAACCTACACTGTACGAGTTTTCATTGAATGTGGTAAGGCAGCTTTTGGAGACCAATGCAGTACCTCGTCAGAGGCCTGGAGGTCGTCGCACAGCTGGTGGTGAACTCCCTTTGTGACTGACTGCTCAACAATTCCCTACAGTGATTCCTTCCACTGGGGAAAAGCAGTATTCCCATAAAAAATGTTATGTGTGCTGTATGAGTGAAATCCATGTCAAAGTACACAAAGACACTCGCTATCAGTGTACTTAGTCTGACATTGCTCTGTGCCTGATTTCATGCTACCAACAATATCACACCCTTCATACGTACTAAAACACAGGAAAGACTTTGTAAATACAGCAGTGTAAATATATATAATTTCTCATTATTTTAGGGTACCAACACAACATGATTTGGCAGTGGCAGTGTGACAGAATATTGGTGTCAAAACTGTACCGTACAAATTTATGCCCTACCTGATAGCATATGTCATGTGTCAACTCCTAAAACTTGCCTCAGTGAATAATGCCTACATATTTGAGTCCAATAAATAGTAAAATTAGTGGAGAATTATGTATATGTAAGATGTTTTATGTAAGTCATGTCTGAAACTCACCGCAGTATGTTTGCGAGTTGGTGAGTAATTAGCATTGAAAAATGTCATTAAATTTTCCAAGTGTTATTACGACCACTAATTACCCCGCTTAATGCACATCACAGTAAATTGTGCCCTGCCAACCTTACCTGGCCAAGGTCCTGAACCCTCAACAGAATCAAAAGAGCTATCAACTGAACTATGGTGCAGAGTAATAATATATTTGGGATACGTCACATACTTCAGATCAGTGAGATAAGAAAATAATTCATGAATAATGATATGCTTTGTGCGTGAGTGCCAGGATATGTGTGTAAGTGAACCACAGGTGAAAAGCACAAGCTTATCATTAACTTTAAAAGAAAACTTATCAAAATCTTTAGCATTAAAATTATTCAATAAAAACAACAAAACAATCATATCAGAGTAAATATTTAAAGTACAGTGTGGTTATCATATTTATCATACATGTAAATAACAAAAAATCACTAACGTCTGCTAGAATAATGTACAGTCACCACCACTTATACCTGGTACAGTGTCTGGCTGGTGCATTTTGTGAGATGTGGCAACTCTGTGGAATGCTTATCTAGTATCCTTAGTCTGGTTACTATTGCAAGGTTCCTTAGGGCCATTCTGGGAGTTTTAATAGCCATGTAAACAAACACAGATTTGCCACATCTCACAAAACATGCCAGCCACTGTACCAGGTATGAATGCAGGAACATACACAAAGGTTTCCCCCAAAATCTGGTCCTACAAATTAGATGTTAGTATCTGTTGAAATTAAATGCCATGCAATTGTTACTACATGTCGCCTGCTCACACAATGAGGTACCAGTTCTGTATAAAGATGGGCAGTGATAATCAAATGCCAAGTAGTTTTAACTTCTATTGATATACAGTATTGTCAAAAATCTAAGGGACCAGACTCTTAGGACACCCTGTTGTATAAATAGACTAAATAAGATACTTTTGTACACTACTGTAACTTGAAAAAATGTACATAAATCTGTTTACTATTGGGATACTGTTTGATAATACAGTAATTGTTTCTATATGTCAGGAAGCTTTAAAAGAACTACACCTGTTACTACAGTACTATATTTTCTCATTTTAGTAGCAAAGATTTGAGTTATTACCTGCAACAATTAATCTATTATCATTTAAAAAAATATTTTTGTTATACATCCAAAGGATAAAGAAGATTTTAAAGAAATCAAAGTATTTCTCCAGCTACCTTGTGACCTAAAGCTTTACTAGGTATCGAAAAGGTAAAAATTAAAGGTAAGTTCCCCCCAAAAAAAGTTATCGAGGTTTACAGTAACTTGACCAAGAAAATAAATATATGAAAATAAAAATTAACATATGAAAGGTAAAAAAAAAAAATAAATAAATAAAATTTGTTTTCATTACATTCTTAAATCAAGAAACCTAAGAAGGTAACATCAAGTTCAAAAATGGTGTATTGATCCTAAAAATCTCTACAGTGTTAATCCCCAGATGACACTGAAACAACGGCAGCTTGAACTCATCCAGAGCTTAAGATAATACTGTTCCATTACAGTCATAGCCCTTACAGAGGTTACAGAGGTTGTCACTTAGCAGAGAGGTGCCAACTCTTCATGTTACGTATCCTGTGTGCAACGTAAAACTCGCCTGTCATTATCTGTTGGTCCTGTTTAAGGGCTACGGTTGTGATGGGAACATACCTCGGGATTAGTACAAGCCACCACCGTCTAGTAGGAGTCTTAACACTGTACACGTGGCTGCAGGATTATACACGAGTCTCCTAGCATGGAATTAAGCAGTAAACAAGTGAATACGTTTAATGTTAATCAGAACCAACACACTTACATGTCTTCTTATGGTGTCAGTCAAGTTACTATAAACACAATTATTTTTTATATAGCTAAACCTTACTATCTTGTTAAAAACCTTTCCTCTAATAGCTAGTCATATATAAAACAAAAATAACTTTGAAAGGAAACGTAATTCATTCAGGGACTCTCTTGCAAAATCTGTGACCCGAGACATGCAATGTACCATTTCCCAGTTGCAGCAAGAAATTCCAAAAACCTTGAAAAAGCCGTCAATAAGAGTTAGCAACCGTGTCCAGTACTCAGGTGGAAAGAGATGCATACACCTCATTACTTACCCTGATGGGGGGGAGCTCTCTCTGTACAGTACACGTGGTAGTGGGGAGGCAAGGGAAACACCCAGTTATACATACATAGTATACATGTAATATACATAATAAACACTGCAAGACAATTCAAACAAAATAATAACTCGCACATTCTCCACAGGGGAAAAAACATACTAATACATACACAATGTATATAAATTTAACATAATACAGCACACACACACACACACTGCAAAACATAATTCATATGGTACAATGAACAACTCATTTTCAAACATTCTAGATACATGGAGTTAAAGAAAGTATCAAAAGGGTTCTTTAATATCTCGGACACAGAGGACTGTTCTAGTGAAATTTCTGATTTATTTTTCATTTCTTGGTGTGGTTAAATATAACTACTGTATGCAGTATCTTGTACCAAGTGTTATGAGTGCTGGTAATCACTCCAACACTGATATGTACTGGGATGAAAACCAAGAGCCAATGGCCCTGTAATTCTTTAAGGCTGGTACTAAAAAAATGTGATTCAAGCCACAAAATTCTCCATATGCATATTTTGAGTACCAATAGCCTTCATCTCTCACAATTTAAAAATTAATGGATGTGGCCATTTTAAATATTATTTTTCTCTTTTCAACCTATAGAGGATTCATATCAATTTTTTTTCGTATATACCTATTATAATTTTCAGAAAATTAAACTTTGAGAACAGTAACTTTAGTTTTCACATATTTCCCATAAAAAAAATAATAAAACTGTAAAAAATCTTGAAGTGATTTAAGCTACTACAATACAGTAATACATTAGCATGCATATTATACTAAAAGTGGATCTACATCAATGACAAATGCCTTAAGAGCTGTAGTATTCAGTTGGAGCTCCTTAACAAACAAACAAACAAAATTACCATACACTACAATATCTTAACTACACATGAAAGATTAATTAAGAAATGTGACAATGCCCTGAGATCAGATACAGAAAAACCTGCCATACTTACAGCTCCAGGGGAGGCTCGAGGCGGGACTGCTGGGGGAGCTCCTAGGAAGCTGCTCCGATCTGTACACCAATGCAAAAGAGCATTAGAAATAGTAAATAAAATGTATATCAGGTTGAGTGAGGTTTTCAGGCCACGGGGTACACTGAGGACGTACCATCTGACGGAAACTAAGAGACACCCTTATGGATAATAATATACATAAATATTAGTAAGGATACTAAATCTTTTCAGCTGTAAACTGGTATACCTACGTTCTTGTCTTGTTCTATCTATTACGTCTCACTCCTCCACAACACAAATTTCTAGGCCACCCCATTACTGCACAAGTCCCTTTCTTCCTCCATTTTCCCTATCCACTCCCTAATTCCCTCCTTAACCCATTAAAGGAGAAATAAAGGGATCAACAGAACTGTGCCGAGTTCTTACTTGGGAACTAAATAAAGCAATGTTCTCGTTCCACCTCGCACCTTGAACTGAAAAGCATCCTTACAGCCTGTAAACACAGATCCTCACCTCACCTAACCCTTTACATAAAATTTGATATATTGTACAACATTACAAGAAGTCTGTAGAGGAAAAAATCCAAAAAAGCTACATGAATAACTTACTAAATTTATTGAGGTCAAGGGAAGATGAGCGTGTGTGAGTTCTGGCGGGTCGCGGGGGTGGTGGCGGCGGTGGCTCCTTCTTCCCACCAGGTAAAGGAGCACTTGGTATCATAGGCAAACTTGTAGGACCGTACATCCTGCAATAAATATCCCATTCTTGACAACGTCTTTACAATTATGAAAAATAAATAAAATAAATAAAAAAGATATGGAGTATTTTGATAACATGATCAATATTATTATTTCAGTTCGAACAATTTAAACTTACACGAAGGGATAATTAATTTATTTAAAACTATATCTAATCTTCTTTATTTCAAATTAAGTAAAATTCCATAAATTGGTACTAAAGTGCAAAATAAAATAAATCCTATGTAATTCAAATCCAAAAGGGTAAGCCGTGACAACATGAGCACGGCTAAAATGTTCAGTGATCGGAGGAAACATCTCCTGGCTGCTTTGTTTGAAAGTGACAACAGCTGACACATTTACAACTCTTCCTGTTGTGATGTCCTTGCTGGCCTGTGACAAACTGTGATAACTGAAGCACCCTACCAAGATATAGAGTTTAATTAGCTTTCTACTACATAACAAACTATGATATTTGATACTTCTGGTCCTGATGTAATGAAATTTTATGCAAACTGATTTAAAAACAATAAGTTGTCTCATTAAGAAGCCTCACCCATTGTCTTCAGGTGGAGTGCCTACGGATGACTGGGGTGGGGGCGGGAGAACTCCAGACGACGAACCTGTTATAGGGACTGTGTCATTATTTGTTATATCCATCGTAAAAAATACTTATGAAAAACAACACCTGCAAAAAAAGTAGTAAGTAATAAAATGTGAGGACAAGTAGTGACATCAGTTTATCAACTTTTTAAAATAATTCTGAGTTTCCAAGCCAATAAAAATCCTTTACATACCAAAATAGACAAATACATCAAAATTACCTGCAGGTTTTCTTGGAAGAGGTCGTTGAATTGGTTTTATATCTTGTCCTTCCTGAGATTTCTTGGGACTGCCTTGTGTAGTTCCTGACCCAGAGGAAGTTGTGGATTGTCCGGGCTGGAGGTCTGAGGACGTCGTCGAGGAGTTTAATTCGTTCGAGGTTAACGCTGGGTCGGGGCTAAAGGACGCTGGACCATCTACTTCCGTAACTTCTAGTCTTTTTGATTCTGGTGTTAATCTCACTGCTTTTGGGTGAAAGATCTTTGGGTCCTGTGAATGAAAAAATTATCCTGGGTAAAAAACACAAATACATCACTCTATCTACAATGTTGTTCCCAGGTTTAATAAAAAGGCTTGGCTAATGTTAGATCTCTATTAAAAATACAGTCATGTATAATTTTGTAATCTGCCAAATATCCAAATAATAATTTTTTCATTTTAAGTACAGGTCCCCCATACAGGTGGTGTAATTTACTTGTACTGTACTTTACTTCCTAAACATTTCAGTAATCCCGTCATAAGTTCCAACTTCTCAAGAATCTCACCAAGTCTGAGAGAGTATTATTTTAACGTCTCATCCATAATGCCTTCAGGTATAAGGTTTAATGAATTCTCAGGTACGTATATCATTCTTTCTGAGATATGGGTAGGAATGGGACAGGAAATTATATTTATTTCTAAGTACTGTACCTATATTGTGGTACCATCTAGCGATACACAGCGACTCCTTTTTATACCTCACATCTCTGTTAAATATCTCACCCTTTATACAGTGAGTATATAACTCTCACACAATTACCAGTAGTATACAATAAAACACGTGATCTCATAGTGTCAGTTCATGTGTAGGAGCAAATGAATGCTTTATTTTTATTTTTTTGGTAAATGCTATATCAAATTTATTCCTGTTTACTGGCAGACTGGCTACCATTGTTAGGCCTACTATAACTGTTACTAACTACAACACTATGACCATCACTCATAAGACCAAATGTTGAATGTAATGGGCCTTATCTTAGACGATATTAGAGCAACAATTAGTCTAAACCTTTACCATCTAACACAAGGAAATCACATTAAAAACCTGGACAAGATGTGAACTTTCTACTCTTACCCACTCAATACAACACAAGCTGCCAAACTGTACAATTATCAAAATATTTAGTAAGGTTCTATGCGATAATTTGTCAACTTTACCTCTTAATACACCGTACTGAATGAAATGTGAAATCTTAAGACCTCAAACTTCCTCCTTGGACTCCATTCTTCAAAGTACAGTACTGTACCTCCTGATTACAGTGAAAGCTCTATATAACAGACTTCTCTCTATATATATATATAAACCGTGAGATGGGGAGTTTCACACACATAACGGACCCTCGACATAACAGACTTTCATCTCTACACAGTTCGTTAGATGGAGGTTTCACGTCTAATGAACCTCAATATAATGGACTTTTCTCTCCATATAGTCCGTTAAATAGAGGTTTCACTGCACTACCAAATACTTTCCATGAAAAAGAGAAAATTTTTAAAGACCAACATTGAGAAGGGATCATGTACTGTACACTCCATCTTCCTCTCAGCATGGTAAAACATGTTACTGTACTGGATTCAGGCATAAATCAAACAATTTTGACTCACCTGCTCAAGGGCTGATTTTTGAAAGTCGAAATTTACGGGTTTTAAACCAGGAGAAGATAATGTACTGGTGGGAGAATCTACGAACTTTGTCCACTGTAAGAGAAATGATTAAGATTCATTAAGTATTCTCTCCTTCAAAAGTAACACCAAAGTAATACAAACTAAAATAATAATAAAAAAATAACAAGCTGCACAACAACACACATCCTCAAAAAGTGTCCATCAGGTAGGCATTAAATACCTAAAACATAAAAGGTGCATCATTATTACCTCATTATCCTCTACACTTGTGGCTAAATCTGATTAAAACAATCTTTAAACCCCTTGTGTACGGGGTCGCCTCTGTGCTGAATAAAATGGTCGGGCGTTACCTTATTGAGGCGTCCCCGTAGTGAAGGGGTTAAAAGGTTTCTGTGCAGTGAATAGAGAGAAAATTAAGATCAAAACAGACAGATGGAAAGACAGAAAGGTGAAGAGCAACATCCTGTATATCCCCTCCATAGTTTTGTCAGAAGGGGACAAACGATGATTAAATTTCACTAGATAGGGAAGCAGAACTTTTCATTCCATAGCAGCATATTTCATAATCTTATCAATAAACAAGATAGATGCCTTTATTCCCTTATTCCATGCAGATGAGAGACACCAAGTGAGACCCATAAGCAGGATGAGACACACACACACACACGCCAAGCAAGTGAGAGACATCAAGAGACAGAGAAGTGAGACACAACAGATGCAAGAAACAAAGTGTTCTCCATATATTTCATTAGGTAGCCTCACCATACTGTCCCCAGCCATTTAAAGTTAATGAGTCCCCAGTACATTTGCCCACCTAAACTTATCACAATGGCATGACTTGAAATATTGACAGCTTTTTTCCACAGGGTTCAAAATATCCATTATCAATTTTATCATTCACCACAAGAATACCACCACCACCACCACCACCATGACATTTCAGTTTTTGCCATTGAAGAGCCAATTCCTTTTATTACACTTGTTTCATTTAATACATCTAAGACAAATGTGTATTATTGTAATTCTGGCCAATTGATAAAGGAATAAAAAGAAGGAAGTAAGAGGTGCAGACACAAGAAGAAGGCAATGTCAAAGGAACAGTTTGTTTAATGTTATGTTGGGTCATTCAGCAGGGTGCACACTAATCAGCAGAGGCACAGTGACTATGGCAACTATGGCAACAATAAAAAGAAACTCAAGTGGAGAAAGATACCCATGTGAAAAGAATTCCTTTGGTAGTTTAAAAATAACTCACAATAAAAATCCAAATAATAAAATTTAGGTGCAATTACCATCCTGTGTTCCAGTCAGGGTAAGACCTTAACTTGGGTACAGAACTTATGTATAGTAAAGCTCTCACCAAGGCATCCCCACACAATGAACAAAACCAGCGAAGCCAAATTCTAAGCGTCACTTCTCTAAAGGTCTGTACCTCCTTATTTCTAGATGGCGAGAGAGGATCGGGCGTTGCCTTGGAACTGACTTCTGTGTCAGGAACGACCGCAGCACCAGCCACCACTGAAGAGTTGCCGGATGCCCCAGAGTTTCCACCCTCTACCCCGCTGCTGCTACTCTTGCGCTAAGATGGAGACGACATTGAGTTGTATATATTTAATTATGTTTACTATATCATTTCATGCTTTGGTGTTTATATTTCTAAACATTTTCATCATCTAATAATCTACAACTTACCCAAACTTTCTCTTAAAATTTTCAAGGAATGTCACTGAATATAATACTGAATGGTCCTCTATTCTCTACTATGAATCCAATCTCCCTCTGATACCCCCTCACTGTGACCTCCCTGTGATTGCAACATCACCTTAACTGCAGTTGCTAGCATTTATTTATGTTTTGTGGCTTTTAAGATTACTGTATGTTTAATTCATTCAAGAGACCAACTCCTTTTTGCTTTAAACAGACCGAGATTAGGAATAAAAGGCCTAAGGTAAATTAAATCATACCTGTAACACTGGAAAGAGCGATGGTGGTAGAGTTTCAGGAAGTTCTATGTTGTTTCTCCGTAAAACAACAAGATGCATAGCTGTGAAGAATTCCTCTAATGACAGTGCCCCATCTCTTGTTACATCTGCCAGCTGCCTGTAAAACATTTGACTATTGTATACTGATTCTTCACACATTTTTCTTTTCATAATTTCAACCAGTGACCAAAGCAAGGAGACTCTGAGGTATCTTACTTCTATCTCTCATAATTTGACCAGCTGGTACAGTGAGATGTGGCAACTCTGTGTTTGATTACATTGTATTAAAACTCCCAGAATGGCCCAAGGGAACCCCACAATAGTAGACAGACTTAAGGACGCTAGATAATCACTCCACAGAGTTACCACATCTCACAAAATGTGCCAGTCACTATACCAGGTATAAGTGTAGGTGACTGTACATAAGTTCAATAACAATAAATACTTCAACAAAACTTCCTCTCACACAAACAAGAACATAATCCACTTACCATATTTTACTTAACTCATTTACTGGTAGTTTTGACTTTTCAAAAAATTCTTTGGCAGCCGTTCCAGAGAGTAGCGCGGTGAGATCACTCTGCATGGAGCGGAACTGTTCGGTGTAATACTGACGCTGTTCGTCGTTAATCGTCCACACGTCGTAATCTTCCTCCCCTGACGAATGACACTCGGAGGAATCCTCTTCTGTGCCCAGTAACTGTCGGTGCTCGTCATTGACTGTCGGAGAACAACAACATAAAATAACATACAAGAATACTTCACAGCACACTAGAAGGCTAAAAATGTACACAATTGGAGCAAAGAAAAAAGAAGTTATATTTGGGCAATTGAATTTTGAGGCATCTGGGAATATACAGAGTGAGAAAAGATATTGGGGTAATTATTATAAGATAAAGATGGAATAAAGAAAGAGGAATAAAATAGAAAAGGTGGAAAAGAAGGAGAATGAGATGGAAGACAATGAACGATGAAAAAAAAAGAGGAGGATGGTGAGTAAAGAAATATATTATATGTCTACACTTCCATTACGAATCCTCTCTTAGAAAATTCTGACTCCTGACTAACTCCACGTGTCAAGTATGGAACAATAATACTTTAAATAATTCCTGAGAAACTCCTATAAGAGTGGCATGGAATTCTGTGGTAAGACTGAGGGCTACTGCATCAATTCTCAGACAATTATAATCTATTACGATCAGGTGTACATCAATCCACCACCCACAGGGAGTCGTATTGGTCGATGAGAGGCATGCAACCCGATATACAATTACTATCCATATACAGTAATACAAAATTTACTCTACACAGTAAATCAAAAGCCATAAAAGAAGAGTCTAATATTCTACAGGTGATAAATAATGAATGATTGTCTAAGAGTAAAGCTACAACACTGTAGATCTCAATGAATATGGTGGAAACATTTCTATTCTACATGTAGGAAAAAAAAAAGATGTCAAGCTAAATATTCAAAAAGTTCATCCCATACTGTGAAATAAATACATTTTCCAACTGACTTAGGCCATGCCAGTGTGTGTGAGCTTGCCCCCAGGTTTTCTCGTGAACACTGTTGGTGGGAGTAGGGGAATCTGACGCGGGCGACGACACGGACGTAGAGTGCGATACCATCCGTCCCGAAGGATCGCTCATTCTCTCGTCCGCTCCTTCACCATCTTCGCTCTCCATCATGCGGTATCCACCATCAACCATCTGGATGGTGAGAAGTGTACGTTAAAATACCACATACAGTCACGAATGAAAGTCTTGTCACCTCTTTTACTGCTCCCTTGAAGGCGTTACATCACCTACTGATCAATCTAAATAACTTCAATAACATAGAAGGTCATTTGACTTACATATCTGAGCAATTTCTCCATCAAGAGACCCTTTATAACAGAAAGTCAGCTCATCAATAAAGTCGACACCAAAAATAACATTAGTGACTGAAGGAGGGCGTGCCTGCCATTTGTGTCAGTCAGTCAGCACTTCTATTTCTCATCTGTACCCCAGTAAAACCAGCAATTGTGATGAGAGACAGTAATAAACCTGACCTGCGAAGTGTTGCAATCAGAGTCACTCAGCTGGATCAGGTCTGGACTTGAAGTACAGTTCTCTTTTGTGTTGTAAGCCACATTGTTTTCTGCAAATGAAACGAAATCATAATTAAAGTTAGTCCTCTATTTATAAAACATGGCTACAGATTCCATCAATCAATAATAAAAGAGAGGCAGAGTGAAAGTAAACAACTCTCTCCCTCACACTCACCATAATGTGTGTTGTTATTGGTGTGTAATCTTGGCAATGGCAAATCCACACCAAGGAAGAGAGATTCAGTCCTGACCGGTAAGCCTCGTTGTGCAGCAGCGACCAGCTTCAGAGCCACGAACAACTCCCTTCGACCGTACCAGCCCTGGCTAATGCCCCCACACACATGCCCAATCTGAAACGGATTATTAATTGTTTTAATTATCCCCCAAAAAGCATTAACCAGTGTCTAGGAGTGGTGTGGATATTCTATCATTTCTAGAAGCATAAATTACAGTACAGTATCTTTGACACTTGAATTTATGCAGTAAACTGGTAGGTAATAACTGTACAGCAGAGATGAGCAGTGCATGTCATTTGTAGCCACCTTGATTAGCTACTGTCTACACTTTAAGCCTGAAAAAGCATCACTGCATCGAGTCAAATCAGTTGCTGGTCTCTGTACTGTACTGGTATTCTTAAAACATTCGCTGAAACCTTTACTCAGTCTTTTAAATGAACTTTTACTAGAAATGATAACAGCTAAATCAACAGCAACCATAATAATAATAATAATAATAATAATAATAATAATAATAATAATAATAATAATAATAATGTTAGTCCTACGAATCTTGGGTTTTCGTTATCACCGTAAGAAAATAGACCATATTAATACTGACGTAATTTCTCAGAACATGGAGGAAAATCACGCACGCACGCACGCACGCACGCACAGACAGACAGACAGACAGACAGACAGACAGACAGACAGACAGACAGGCAGACGAACCAGACAGACAGACGAACCGAACAGACAGACGGGCAGACAGACAGACAGACAGACAAGACGAACGGAGCAGACAGACAGACAGACAGCGAACGGAGCGAACAGACAGACGAAGACGAACGAACGGAGCAGACGAACAGACGAACAGACGAACAGACAGACGAACAGACGAACGGAACGAACGGAACAGACGAACCGAACGAACCAGACAGACAGACAACGAACCGGTGACGAACCGACGACCGAACGAACAGACGAACAGACGAACGAACAGACGAACCAGCGAACAGACGAACAGACAGACGAACGAACCGAACAGACGAACAGACGAACGGAGCAGACGAACAGACAGACGAACCAGACGAACGAGGCGAGCAGACAGACAGACGAACAGACGGGCAGACGAACGGGCAAGGCGAACGAACCAGACGAGCAGACAGACGAACGAAGACAGACAGACGAGCAAGACGAACAGACGGAGCAGACGGGCAGACGAACGAGCCGGAACAGACAGGCAGACAGACGGGCAGACGGGCAGACAGACGGCGACGAACCGGAGCGAACCCAGACAGACAGACAGACAGACGAACGAACCGAGACGAACCCAGACAGACCAGGCGGGCAGACGAACGGGCAGACGAACAGACAGACAGACAGACAGACAGACGAACAGAACGAACAGACGAACCCAGACGAACAGGCGCGCCACACACACACACACACACACACACACACACACACACACACACACACACACACACACACACACACACACACACACACACACACACACACACACACACACACACACACACACACACACACACACACACACACACACACACACACACACACACACACACACACACACACACACACACACACACACACACACACACACACACACACACACATACACACACACACACACACACACACACACACACACACACACACACACACCAACAGTACAGTGCAAAGATTGACGATCAACCCACAATTGATATACAAAAGTGGCAATTTTAACTCGAAGGAAAAGCACAAAAACACAGCAATACTGAGTGTGGCTGGACCTGACCTAACCTGACCTGACCTAACCTGAAGGATGGAGCACACCTGCATTGCCCCAAGCTACTGTCCTGGCCATGTGGCCACACCCGCCCAACCCGCTCCAGCCCAAACGAGCACGAACTGATTGCTACAAGAACAGCACAGTCCCAACCATTGTAAAAATTATCAACACCTAATTATTATATATCATATTTGTATCACTTATGTTACTTGTACATCATTTGTAAATCAAGAGACCCATTCCCCAATTATATAATTGTATATTTTCAGCCTTCCGGCTGCCATGCTTTTTCAATAAACCGTTAATTATTATTATTATTATTACACCTTATCTATATATACAATGTATCTTTTAGAATTGTTTCCTGTACGGTACTGTAATGGCTTTCGTAATATAATTGGTTGGATGTCCTCTTGGCTGTAACAGTTTAAGTGTCCAATTCGCTGAAATATACAAAACATTATATTTACTGTTTATTAGTATTATTCAACTACACTTAGGACTAGATTTAAACAATGATTCAGCTGTCAACAAACAGCTTTCTTCTACTGGCAGTCCATAATGAAGCGACGTTGATGATAAGTGATAGCATTTGTATTTTTTTCACAGTACGTCTCCACAGCGCCGTGTACTTCCTGGGTAAACGTGAACGGTTAATAATGTGTAGTTTGTAGTTGTCTGATTGATCACTAGAGGGAGGATGCCAATCAGTAAAGAATCTTATTAATGTGACTCTTATGCCAAAATGCATCAAGGGGAGACGAGTTTAACTGTTTCTAATTTGAGACTCGAGCATTCCAAACAAGATTACGCCCTCCTAGTTACAGTCACTAATCACATACAACATGCAACTGCGTCAGGCACTTTTGCATTCCACCTCCACCCAGCCAGTCAGCCAGCCCTGAATGGTGAGGGAGCGAGGGCGGATTGACAAACCCGAGAATGGGTGAGGTACCGTCAAGGCCCACTGGTGACAAGCAGGTGGAGGTGACTGACCTGCGTGGTGGGCGGGTGAGCCAGGTGAGTTAGTTGGGCAGACTAAGGCAGTGTACCCCACACACACACTCCTCACTGTTTTCTGCTTTTCTCCTCCACCACTACTTCAGTATACTTCAAGTTCGCTTGTCTGCCGCACGAAGGTTTACTGTTCCCAAATGTCCAAATAAAACCTGTGAGGTGGTCGAGTATCCAGTCCATGGATCAAGTAGTCACAGGGCGGACCTCCCGCTCTCGTGCGCGTCTTCATCATAACTGAAACCAAAACATGCTGGAGACCTGCGGCGTCGTGTGTTCGGTGGGACGCCACTCCGCTGCTGCCAAATGCACTCCTGCAGCGTGTTATTGTTATGGTGCACCACGCTGGGCAGCTACAGACTTGGCACCACCGCCGCCTCAGGCTGAGGGGAGTCTTTGATAGGTGAGAGAACTACAAAGAATAGAGGCACTGCCACACACTCCCGTTACACACCAACCACTCAGTATATACAACACAGGTGTGTCCAACACTGTTTACCTTAAAACAACTCCAACTGACGGCGACGCAGGTGAGGGGATACAGGAGGAGGAGGAGGAGGTGGGTAGCAACAGTGTAGAGGGGAGGGAGGGCGTGGAGAACCCCGCCCCCAGGCTGCTGCTGGACTGTATCACGGGGCGACGCACGGGGCTCTCACCTTACCTACCCCAACTCCCTCACTCCCTGCATCCCCACCATCACTTCCTCCCTCTCTCATCACCATCACTCCCTCCCTCCCTCATCACCACACACCCTCTCACCCCAACACTCCTAACCTCCCTCCCTACCATCACCATAAACAACATCTATAACCCACACAAAAATAACAACCATAAAATAATAATAACAATAATAATTAATTCTACAAACTACTGAAACTAACATTCAAAACCACCACCACACCATCACCATCACCACCACACCATCACCACTCTACCACCACCATCATCATCACTACCTGGCCACACCATTACATAAACATTGTCATAAACGAGACTCATTTTTGGTGGTGGCGGCGGGAGGCTGGGTCGACCACACACACACACACACACACACACACACACACGCACGCACGCACGCACGCACACACGCACGCACGCACGCACGCACACACGCATACATACACACACACACACACACACACACACACACACACACACACACACACACACATAAATTAACTCACGCTACCAACACTTCCCGTCATTTCTCCACAATTGAATGAGACAAGAGACCTGCCAGGAGTTAGTTTAGGTACCCCGGGCATGGACAGTTCAGAACACCACCCACCCACCTAACCTAATCTAGTGGGAAGTTGCTTTACCACACCTTGTTCCTGTGCAGATGACTAAGATACAATTTACATACAAACCTGTGCCCGCTGGTAATGTTAAGAGGTGTGTTAATTTTGCAGTATATACCCTAGTGGCCCTTATTCCATCATATACCTCTACGGAACACCATGATAGAATCTTTGGTAGTCTAGTCAAGTCGTCTTCATAACTCAATTTCCTCAGCCCGGGGACCAATTTCGTTGCTCGTCTTTCTTTACACTGCCGATTCTACGGATGCCTTTCATCTTGTGAGAGGGAGGAGGGGTACTAAATTCCATGTATGCACTTAACATATGAATAGACTAAAGTCCTCGTTCAACTCTGGTGTTTTCTGTGTCTAAGACTATGTCCTTTTTAGCCAGAGACCAACACACACACACGGACAGGAGTGAGTCAACCCGCTATACCTTGGTTAAATGGACTCCTTACTGCGTTCCGCGTATAAACTGCGTTCCCAAGCAGCCAATCAGGTGGCGGCCCATATAGACGTGGCCACCAATCACATCTGAGAGTTACTTCCTCGGTTTTTGCTTCCACACTTTATTAAATATACTGAATGAATATAATACACACACGTAACTAGGTATTCGAACATACTCTGTACTGTACGGAATATACAGACTACAAAATAATACAACTATACTGTATTTTTTTTTGTATTAGCAAGACTCACTAACATCACTGCTGTATGTTACCAAGTAGAGACATAAGAAGCAACAGTAAAATCTCTATAATTAACTTCCTCGGATGGTGCCCAGTTAAGGTTTTGGCTACCTCTCGTAAGGTTTGGCTACTTCTCGTAAGGTTTGGCTACTTCCCGTAAGGTTTTGGCTACTTCTCGTAAGGTTTTGGCTACTTCCCGTAAGGTTTTGGCTACTTCTCGTAAGGTTTGGCTACTTCCCGTAAGGTTTGGCTACTTCCCGTAAGGTTTTGGCTACTTCCCGTAAGGTTTTGCCTACTTCTCGTATGATTTGGCTACTTCTCGTAAGGTTTTGGCAACTTCTCGTAAGGTTTTGGCTACTTCTCGTATGATTTGGCTACTTCTCGTATGATTTGGCTACTTCTCGTAAGGTTTTGGCTACTTCTCGTAAGATTTTGCCTACTTCTCGTATGATTTGGCTACTTCTCGTATGATTTGGCTACTTCCCGTAAGGTTTTGGCTACCTCTCGTAAGATTTTGGCTACTTCTCGTATGATTTGGCTACTTCTCGTAAGGTTTTGGCTACTTCTCGTAAGGTTTGGCTACTTCCCTGTATGATTTGGCTACTTCCCGTAAGGTTTGGCTACTTCTCGTAAGGTTTTGGCTACCTCGGGGTTTCGCGCTACTTCCCGTAGGTTTGGCTACCTCTCGTAAGGTTTGGCTACTTCCGTAAGGTTTTGGCTACCTCTCGTAAGATTTTGGCTACTTCTCGTATGGTTGGCTACTTCTCGGTTTGGCTACTTCTCGTGGTTTGGCTACTTCCGTAAGTTTGGCTACTTCTCATGGGTTTTGGCTACCTCTCGTAAGGGTTTTGGCTACCTCTCGTAAGGTTTCGCTACTTCCCGTAAGGTTTTGGCTACGTCTCGTAAGGTTTGGCTACTTCTCGTAAGGTTTTGGCTACTTCTCGTAAGGTTTTGGCTACTTCTCGTATGATTTGACTACTTCTCGTAAGGTTTCGCTACTTCTCGTAAGGTTTTGGCTACCTCTCATCAGATTTTGTCTACTTCTCGTATGATTTGGCTACTTCTCGTAAGGTTTTGGCTACTTCTCGTAAGGTTTTGCCTACTTCTCGTATGATTTGGCAACTTTAAGATACACTAAGCCAGAGAAGTGCCTAACCAGGAACTCAGGAGACTTACAGGAGCTTCAATTGTCCTCTCGTTGGCCTCGGGTTCCTATGGTTACGAACACATGATGATTTTCTCCCCTGATGCAAAACATATATAAACATAAAGCCTTTTTTAGTTCAGCTGGCAGATAGTTTGTAGTTTATTATTATTGTTAGTTATTATTACTATCAGTTTACATCACTAGTGTGTTACATCATGTGTGTGATCTGGGTTTAGCTAGTGGACACACACACACACACACACACACAAACATGACTGTTCCCCCATCACGTGACTCACCCATCCACCCTATGAGTCATCTGCAGCCCCCCCCCATCCATCCATCCAGTGTGTCTAAGATTAAAACTCTCTCTCTCTCTCTCTCTCTCTTCTCTCTCTCTCTCTCTTCTCTCTCTCTCTCTCTCTCTCTCTCTCTCTCTCTCTCTCTCTCTCTCTCTCTCTTCTCTCTCTCTCTCTTCTCTCTCTCTCTCTCTCTCTCTCTCGTTTTGCCAGTGTTGCAATGTAGGAAGGGGCGAAAATCACGTCTACATGGCAGCAAGAAGTAATAATACAAACACAAAATCAATTTCTGTCATCCATTCATTCATTCATTCACACCTCGAGTCGCCATCTGTCGCCTCATACACGACCACCATCACCATAACATGACTTTCGGGAAAACACGTTATATCTGCGGTCGAACAAGGAACATTCACTGCGGTCAATGAAACTCACACTCACACACACACACACACACACACACACACACACACACACAGCCACACACACACACACACACACACACACACCCACACCCACACACACACACACACACACACAGCCCCACACACACACACACACACACACACACACAGCCCACACACACACACACACACACACACACACACACACACCCACACACACACACACACACACACACACACACACACACACACACACACACACACACACACTAAATCAGTGAATAATCAAGGGTTTGAATCTCGACCTGAATGAGGGATTGGATTCCCTCCCTGTACAGGTCCTCGTGTCTTCATCCCTAACACTCATTAGCTACAGTATCAGGTACACCTGCCTAAAGTGGTAAAACCTCTTGTGTGGACTAACATCCTGTCCAGGTGAGATAGCCTCATCAGTGCCGGATTTAGACCTGTGGAGGCCCATGGGCCGCCTCTTTGTGGAGGCCCCCCCTCATTATAACTACCCAAGAGGGTGGGGTGGCGAGTGAAGTGACCTAAACATCTGGGAGTTCCGGGGGGCGCTGTAAGCCCCCTGGGAAAATTTTGAAATTTGAACACTTCTTTGGAGAATTTTGAAGCCATATGCAGTTATATTGAGGAAATTAGAACATTGAGAAATTTTTAATTAACTGTATATTTATTGATAGTGTACAAATTCCCAACACACACACACACACACAAAAGTGAGACATGACTGAAGACGTGATGGAATAGATAAACATGAATTTTAAAGAATGAAAATAAAAATAATCCAAATGAATAACAAAATAAATAAAATATTGTAAAATGTGGAGGCCCCCAGATTGTGGAGGCCCCTGAGCAGCTGCCCACTTTGCCCACTCCTGAATCCGGCCCTGGACCTTATACAAAACCTGCTGAATGCTCGGACTCAAGAGAAGGTGTCTGGCTAAACTACATGTCAGTAGGAAATACCATGTGATGATAACAATAATAATACTAATACTAATACTAATACTAATACTAATACTAATAATAATAATAATAATAATCTGTTAAGTTTGTACATCTAAAATTAATGGTTTTTGGGCCAGCGCATATTCGAAATATACAGTATATAACCTACAGTATACAGCCCGGGCTAAAATTACAGTTCACAACTCCATACATTACATCATACTGTACTCGTGAACGGATCTGATACAATAAATAGAGGGCATAGCTACTTACTGTAATTCCAAGGAGACTCATCCATGTATAATGCATAAAATGTATGAGAGGGTGTTTGAGGGCGTATATAATGAGACGAGTGTGTTTGAGGGCGTATATAATGAGACGAGTGTGTTTGAGGGCGTATATAATGAGACGAGTGTGTTTGAGGGCGTATATAATGAGACGAGTGTGTTTGAGGGCGTATATAATGAGACGAGTGTGTTTGAGGGCGTATATAATGAGACGAGTGTGTTTGAGGGCGTATATAATGAGACGAGTGTGTTTGAGGGCGTATATAATGAGACGACTGTGTTTGAGGGCGTATATAATGAGACGACTGTGTTTGAGGACGTATATAATGAGACGAGTGTGTTTGAGGGCGTATATAATGAGACGAGGGTGATTCACAATATCATTTCTTCGAACCATTACGCTGCCTAATATAAACATGAACATATTTTTATTAGCTACATGCATAGGAAATGACAGTGAGAGGACCGTATTGGTTGGCTGCTGCACTGAGTCACAACTGGGTCTGACAACTGACTGCCATGGACGGAACGGAGACTCACCAAAACAAAAATTTGGTTATGTGCTGCACGACACGGAAGCGGGCTACACCAACACACCATTACCACCACACCACTACCACCACATTAACCTCACGCCACACAACTACCCCCACCACCACACTTTATTAGTTTCGAAGTTTACAAGGAAGAATTAAGTTGCTGAAAATAAACCAAAAATACGAGAAATATATAAATATGAGAAAGTATCAGACATGGACACACCTGATGATGACGATGCTGTTAATGGCGCGGTTATTAACACTGTGGTCCTGTGTGTGTGTGTGAGACAAGGTATACTGTAGGTGGGTAGCAACACTGGGGTGGTGTGCTCATGTTTTTAACCCCCACTCTGCCCCATCCACCCCAGTGCAGGCAGGCAGGTGACCCCCCTCCCCTACAGGACCCCCGCAATAAGCCTGGCCAGCACCAGCAAGCGCGTTAAAGCAGAAGCAACGCCCGGGCTCTAGGACAGTGACGCCACCCGATCAATTCACTCACAGACGTAACCACTCCATAGTACCATCAACAACTATTAATATAAGGTTACGTATAAAATCACGATACTAAATATTATAACACAAGAGGATCTATAACTCCCGGTGAAAATAAACTGAATAGCGTCTGTTTACAGTCCATAGATGAAATGGCTGACCTAACATCTACAGTACTTTCATAACATCTATTCTTGTACTAATTAACCACAAGACATCAATCACAATCTCCACCCCTTACAATCAGGTCAAGTCTCATACATTACTGAGTATTAATGTACAGGTTGACGTATACCAGTCGAACAATTAAAACCTTGTAGCTCCGTCAAACAAATCGCCTCACCACACCTGTTGCTATCTCACACCATCAACAATCCTTGTAGTGACATAATAAACTTTGTAACTCTATTAACCCATAGTTGTATCATCTATTAATAGTATCATAATATGGGTAAAAGGATGAGACTGCTAGGTATATCGGTTTAGGGGAAGGGCGGTGGTAGTGATGATCGCTTATGTGAATTGACGGGAGGAAATCCATATTATATATTGTATTGTGAGTATGAGTAAATGAATAAATCCGGCTGATGTTAGGGTGTTTAATCATCAGGGGATTAAGCTGAGGAATGAAAGGATAAGCTTAAGATGATCCAATTATAATACACCAACTCGGGATAAACAATGCTCATTGATCTCCCACACAACCAACCTTTTTTGGAGGGGTCCACACACACACACACACACACACACACACACACACGTCTTTCTTTCAATTCTGGGCCAATCAACACGAAACCAAGACCATTTTATAAGGGTCAAAAGTCATCATTAATGCACGCACAATATTTTGGATTGGAAGGGGTAGGTGGGGAAGGGGGTAAGGAGGGGTAGGTGGGAGGAGGAGGTGGGGAAGGTAAGGGGGACGGGGGTAAGGTGGGGAGGGGTAGGGGGGGGAGGGGAGGAGGGGGAGGGGGGGGTAGGTGGGGGAGGGGTAAGTGGGGAGGGGGGGTAAGGTGAGGGTGGGAAGTGAAACAGTGAAGGGCGTAACATATCCGACTCATTCATTAATATTATCATGTTTTTTTCTTTCTTTCTTTAATGTTTGTCCAACTTTTGTTTATCTATCTCTTTACACTGTATTCCATTCTTCTATCCACTCCTATATAATCTGCGACTTCTATTCTACTGTGAAGTTTCTCCCGTGACGAAACTTCTACCCAAGACCAAAACTGAAGAGAATGTCAAAACACTTCCCGTGTGTGTGTGTGTCGCTGATGTTACGTTACCACCCAGCTGCGAATATGTAACACCTCACTTTACTGTTTGGGGAAAGTGTAGGGGTTCGAGTACAGTGTCTCTATGTCTTCTTGTGTGATGCCCTAAATGCCCCCCTGTAATTAAGGTTGCTGGACTCATCATCTTCACTACACAAGACTCTGACGCAAGACGTGAAAGGTATATGACTCAGGAGACAACAGTGTTAATCTAGAGAGAGAGAGAGAGAGATATACAAAAGGGGTGTGGAAGGAAGGGATGATAATGGTGCAACACAAGCATGGCCTTAAAGATGAGAGGTGCAACAAGACACGAGAGAGAGAGAGAGAGAGAGAGAGAGAGAGAGAGAGAGAGAGAGAGAGAGAGAGAGAGAGACGAAAAACGAATTGAGAAAAAGTTACGACCGTGGAAGCAGCTGATAGGAGGAGGAAGAGGGGGGGATGATAACAACCCGAAACAGGATAATGTGATAATGTAAGGAGCTGGGAGAGCCACAGAGATTATATATAAAGCTCGGAGAGAGAGAGAGAGAGAGGTCGTGGAGGCCAGTATGCAACACCTCACCACCAACATGTTCACCACAAGCCATTATTCACTTGCTACAGCGGTCAGTCAGCTCAAAACACCATCACCTGATATTGTGTATTTTGCCCTTACTACTACTTTACTACCTGTTATAGATACATTATGCCTCCCTTTACACACACACACACTGACCTGTAGACGAGGACACAGTAGCTAAGTTTATTACGCGTCGGAAAAAATTCACACAGCCAAACAGTGCCACCATTCACAAGGATTTATACTTTCATTCAAACATACATGCGGTTTTGAACATGTTAAGCATACGACATTCAATACATCCCACACATCACGAAAGAAAAACAAAACTCAAGAGACAACGCGGGTTTATTTTATATTCTACTACATATACTATACAGTACTTGTAACGGACGCGGCCATAAGAACCCCCTCATATGCCAGTCACTCTCCTGGCAATCAACAGGACAAACCAGTCTCGTGTCCCCATGATACTGACCAAGGTGTCCACTCCCCTGGCTCAAGTCCCCTTCAAGGTGTGTAACTGGTAAAAAATGACACCCAACCACTCACCCACCCGCCCACAGGTAAAAGAACACCATGTGTGAAACCTACCAAAACGCCTAAACTAAACTTACAAGAAAGTCCCAGAGTAATTCAGACGCCATTTTGACAGCAATCTTCGTGGCATTGCGAAGGTGAGGAAGTAGTTCTGACGTCAGGAGTTGTATTGGGAGGAGAGGAAGCCAGGCAGAGCGTCTACAGGAAGGACAAGCCCTCGGGCCTATATAGTGTAGACAAGTAGGTGCCCTTCAGTAAACACAAGTGTGCGGGAGGGTAAGACATCGACCCAAGGACAACACTCCTCCACCCTCACCTCACACGTGTACCACACACAAAACCTGTCAACCATTTTCACAACTGGTGACCTTCAAACTATGAGACAGCACTAACAACCGGCTACATAAAAATGAACATTACTGAACGTGTCGTGTTAAAAATAATAATAGCTCATAATACAATAATAATTATTAGTATTATTATTATTGTAAAAATGGCAATAATAATATTATTATTATCATTTGTATTATTTTTACAAGTTCTTGTTTTTCCCAAAACACGAGAGCAAAGAATTCTGTGTGCTTGCTCTTGGGTCCGACCAGCGTCCAGCAATATATTGGGAACAGATTGCAAAACTAAATTTTGTACATAATATATATATATATATATATATATATATATATATATATATATATATATATATATATATATATATATATATATTCGTCACCACCTCTGTAATATAGATGAGCCTGACGTAGTGTTTGTCTTCAGGAAACTCAACATGAACATTGTTGCACCACTTGTAACACAACCCTCGCCTCCACGCCTGCCAAGAACGCTTAAAGCTCGCACGGTTAAATTTCTATATTACACAATTTGTTTCCTTTGCCAGAATGTATAACATGCCATCGGTCTCTCACCCCGACACCGGCTGCCAGTCCTCAGTGGTCCTGGAGGTGGTCAGCCTCACACCTCACACTCAAGGGCTTTGTTTCCCTTTACTGTACCTCACACTCGTCCTCCAGTGCCAACTTGATCTATCAAACTTACTCCTTCACAATTTACCCGCAAAAAAGTTAACAGTCAACTAAACAACCACCAACATTGGAAGCCATGCAAGCAGACAGTCAGTCGCATCGACAACCGTGTAGACAGTCAGCCAGACACCCAAACACAGTCACCTAGACAGCCATGCAGACAGTCAGCCAGACAGGGGGCAGACTATGGTAGCAACAAGGGCGGGCTGTCGCGTGACCATCGTCTCATGCTCTCTCTCTCTCTCTCTCTCGTATGGCCGCTAGCCTTAGCCTATGTTAGAGAGAGAGAGAGAGAGAGAAGAGAGGGGGAGGTTTACCTACTGAGTCAGGCAGGGAGGATACATATTGATCAGGCAGGCCCACTGCACTCACACCTACCAGGGGACACTCCCATGGGTAGGGTAGGGCGGGGGTGGCCTAGCGTGCATGTAGGGAGATACAAGTGTGGGAACTTAACGTGGGGTGAGGACGCCAAGTGTGGGTGAGGGCAAGAGATGGGCCAAATGTGGGGGCAAGAGATGGGCCAAGTGTGGGGGCAAGAGATGGGCCAAGTGTGGGGGCCCAAGTGGGGGCAAGAGATGGGCCAAGTGGGGCAAAAAGATGGGCCAAATGGGGGGGCAAGAGATGGGCCAAATGTGGGGCAAGAGATGGCCAAGGTGGAGATGGGCCAAGGTGCAAGAGATGTGTGGGGGGAAGAGATGGGGGGGCAGAGATGGGCCAAGTGTGGGGGCAAGAGATGGGCCAAGTGTGGGGCAAGAGATGGGCCAAAATGTGGGGGCAAGAGATGGGCCAAATATGGGGGGCAAGAGATGGCCATGGGCAAGAGATGGGCCAAGTATGGGGCAAGAGATGGGCCAAGGTGGGGACAAGAGATGGGCCAAGTATGGGGGCAAGAGATGGGCCAAGTGTGGGGGCAAGAGATGGGCTAAGTGTGGAGGCACTGAATGTAGGAACAGATGATACAAGTATGGGGACTCTGCAGGTATAAGTTCGTCTCCCTGGCCGTCGGTGTCAGAAAAATGCTGATTAAGGAACTCGTCTGAGATCTTGTTGAGATACATCTAATTACAACATCTGATTAAATTCCATCGTACCAAGTTATTACCTCCACAACTCCCGAACACACAGACAGACAAACACGAGGATGGGCAGCAAGCATCCCCCCCCCCCTTCTCTCTCTCTCTCTCCCGATACGACAGGAACACAACATGTATCTTAAGGATAAAACAAGGATATACAAGATCAATTCACACCAACAAGATTAACACCGAATCCCTTTTATATTCTGTAGTCGGTTGGATCAAGATATTATTACTATGAACGAAAACATTAAATGGTATATGGGGCCTCTCCTCTCCCCAAGACTATCCGTGTGTGTTAAAAGTAAGACTATCACCACCACCACCAACACCACCTAGCCCAACATTCCCAAGCAAGATCCTGCCATAACCCACAACAACACCATTTATATTTTAACACGTATGGAGACTCAGCAATCACCCCTTCATAATTTTGCTTGCGGGGATCAAAACATGAGTAAGCAAGCGATCGTTTATCAATACCGGAGCTCCGTTAACAGAAACACAATCTCACACAGTAGCATCAATAAAGATGTACAGTGAAGTAACTAAACACGGTCTAAAAAAAAAAAATCAACGCAGCCAAAAGTCAACGAAACGATTCAGGGGACAACGCCGCCTTGCCCTAACACGCCGAGCAATTTGGAGATAAAATTATCCTTCAATGATAACAAAATTAAATTGGTCTTAGATTGTATCGAGGAGGGGGGGGGGGTAGTCACGTGATGTGGGTTGGTGGCTGCTGCAGTTATATCGATACGGAGAGAGAGAGAGTAATAAGGGAGAAACAGAGGGTAGACTAAGGGGGGTGACAGATATTGATCAGAGGAGCGCGTAGTCAGCAGCACACACACACACCGTCACCTGGGGGAGGCAGCAGGGAAAGAAAGGGAAGCAGAGAAGTATGGAGAGAGGAGAGGGGGACAGTTGGAGAGAGGAGAGGGAGGGAGGGAGGGACGGAGGTGACGATGATGCTGTAGACACGCACGTGCTACCCTAGGGTCATGGTAGCTGCTAGAAGGGGAGGGAGGGGGTGGGGCATGGTCATTATACCCAGGGGAAGGGCAGTGAAGGGAATGGGGAAGGGAGGTGAGAGAGGATGGGGAAGGGAGGTGAGAGGAGAGGGGAAGGGAGTGGAGGAGCCATTTAGGTGGAATAAAGGGAGAGTGGGATAGGGGTGAGGCTAGAAGACCGCATGACTTGGAGCTTGACACACACACACACACACACACACACACACACACTGCTGTGGCTTTCTCAGGGCACAGACAATTCCTTCTATGACATGACAATAGAGCGCCCCTCATCTCCCTAACAACGACCTCCGCTTATCACCAATTCACGATTTCAAGTGGACAACATACTCTTACCCTGAGGCGTGTGCATGTTGCTTCCTTTTGGTTAGGTTAGGTATACCTCTACAAGATGGCCCCTCAGCGTATCTAGCTATACCTAAAGAATACACCTGACTCATACACACACATATACATAATAATAATAGCACGTGACATACCTTAGTAACCTTCATTAAAACAACATTACCTGCTAACAATCGAATCCAGTTCAGTAACAAGAGTCAGGTCAGAGCTCCTACTGGGTAACCTCCCTGACACAAGTAAACCTCAACACTAACTGAACTGACTGACTGGCCATCAAGTGTGACTGACCCCTAAACGACTGTATTATCTACTCACCCCCCCCCCACCACCACCTACCCACCCACCCACTCAATTATGCAATAAATCCACTCACTCAAAATAAATATGAACCAAGAAGAATACAGAGGAGGAAATACTCACATTTTAATAAATATTTCACCTTAAAAACAAAAGAAATACAAGAATATTTGTTTTAAAGAATTTCCCATTACTAAAGAAAAAATAATTATATAAAAACAAGACGCGCGAGAAATCTGATGGAAGTAATGTCGCTGGCAACTATTGGCTCTGGTAGCTTGGTTGCCACATTGCCAAATTGTGTTTATGGACGCTAACTGTTGCTCTCTCTCTCTCTCTCTCTCCCTCTCTCTCTCTCTCTCTCTCTCTCACGGTACGTATCACGCCCGGCCCACATAAAGTTGTTGTACAGTATCTTTAAAGGAGGTTTAAAATCTCACTTGCATCACCTCAGTCTACAGGTAATCTTGGTCAATGTTGTATCCCCTTACCACACTCACACTCCCCTTTCTGGTGCATCCTATAGTGTGTGTATGTGTGTGTGTTTGAAACATTACATTAAATGGTATATGATAATCGTCCCTAACAATACGCAGACACAAATTATTCACCAAACATTAAGTTACACTATTTATAGGTGAATGAAGACAAATATTCACACATGATCATTTCACTTATCAAATCTCACATTTCATTATATTTTCAATTAACATTACGGACATGAACACTTCTTTAAACTGTAGTCACTAATTATAATGACTCCTGACACACGTTGCAGGTGCCACCATTATCTGTCACTATTTTCTATTTAGTCAAACTATGAATAAATATAGCACATCCTAATACACAGTATCTTTTGTTATATCGAGATGCAATAAATATTTAATTACTCATAAAAGTGTTTGTATGTATGTATGTATGTATGTATGTATGTATGTATGTGTACATTAGTTCTAATCATCGCGTGGCACCATTATGTGACCACAATTAACCAATGCAGGTATAACACTTCATAATTTTATCAATGTTGTATTTTAAGTGGTGATGATTTGTGTAATTACCAAACAATAACACCGTGTTTAGAGACCTGAGGTGTTGAGGAGCAGCAATGCTTTACTGTAAAACATTAACTTCTAATTAGTTGGAATTCCAGCACACACACACACAGAGAGAGAGAGAGAGAGAGAGAGAGAGAGAGAGAGAGAGAGAGAGAGAGAGAGAGAGAGAGAGAGAGAGAGAGAGAGAGAGAGAGAGAGAGAGAGAGAGAGAGAGAGGAGAGAGAGAGAGAGAGAGAGAGAGAGAGAGAGAGAGAGAGAGAGAGAGAGAGAGAGAGAGAGAGAGAGAGAGAGAGAGAGAGAGGAGAGAGAGAGAGAGAGAGAGAGAGAGAGAGAGAGAGAGAGAGAGAGAGAGAGAGAGAGAGAGAGAGAGAGAGAGAGAGAGAGAGAGAGAGAGAGAGAGAGAGAGAGAGAGAGAGAGAGAGAGAGAGAGAGAGAGAGAGAGAGAGAGAGAGGAGAGAGAGGAGAGAGAGAGAGAGAGAGAGAGAGAGAGAGAGAGAGAGAGAGAGAGAGAGAGAGAGAGAGAGAGAGAGAGAGAGAGAGAGAGAGAGGGAGGGAGAGAGAGAGAGAGAGAGAGAGAGAGAGAGAGAGAGAGAGAGAGAGAGAGAGAGAGAGAGAGAGAGAGAGAGAGAGAGAGAGAGAGAGAGAGAGAGAGAGAGAGAGAGAGAGAGAGAGAGAGAGAGAGAGGAGAGAGAGAGAGAGAGAGAGAGAGAGAGAGAGAGAGAGAGAGAGAGAGAGAGAGAGAGAGAGAGAGAGAGAGAGAGAGAGAGAGAGAGAGAGAGAGAGAGAGAGAGAGAGAGAGAGAGAGAGAGAATGAGAGAGAGAGAGAGAGAATGAGAGAGAGAGAGAGAGAGAGAGAGAGAGAGAGAGAGGACCTACCTCATCGGACATGTCATTTCTCAGTGTTTGTGGCTTCAGTAATAACTTCCCCAATAGTTAAGTGTTTTCTCAGTCAGCTGGTCTTTCATTGATGTTTTTCACTATAGTATTCATTAAACCCTCGAGAAATACACCTAATTACACTAAACATTTATTAATTAAAAAGACTACAGGTGTTTTTCTTTATTCTGTAGCTAGTGTGCCTGAAGGTATCATTAAATTTCTGACAAAGGACCTTTACCAACTATATACTTCCGGACACGTGAAGTTCCACAAGCACTCACCAAGAGTCGCCAGAACACTCAACTCCATTAAAAATTAGTCTCGCCCAGTACTGTACTAAACACCTGCCCTGGCAATATGTACTGTACTGTTTTCATTTGTTGATCTTGTTATTATTACCGTACGTACTCCTGGTATTATTTATATGACCACCAGTCTACTGTACTTAACTACTCCACAAACCATTACACTTGTATTTGTCTAACTCATCTTGAAACTACAGTACTGTACAGCGAGTTCTGCTATAACGCGTGTTTTGATAACGCGAATTTGCTCTAACGCGATTTATGAATTAGGAACGATATTTGTATAACGCGAACGCTTGTTTGCTATAACGCGATTTTTGCTTACTATTTCTCCAATTTTGTGGTACAGTGGGGTATGCTATAACGAATCTAATTGGTTCTAGAACCTTGTTCGTTATAGCATTCGTTCGTTATAGGATTAATCCGTTCCAGGCCCCCAAATACAACCACTTAACACTGAAAAATATAATATAAAATTGTAAAAATTGTAAAAAAGTGCATAAATATGCATCTAAACCCCTGAAATAAAGAATATCATTAATATTTGTAATAAAAAAACAATAAATTAGAAAAAAAAAATTAAATAATGTTCGTTGTAGGAGTTTCGTTCGTTATAGCATTCTCAATTTTATAGGTAAAACCGTTCGTTATAGGAATATTCGTAGTAGGATCCGTTCGTTATAGCATACCCCACTGTATTAACTGTGAATATAGTAAAGAAGAATATCAACAAGAAGCGTTCTGGTGATAGAATTCCCGGTGATGATCGTAAAAGAAAGGATATAACACTTGAAGAGAAGCTCGATTTTATCAACCTCAAAATCACCCTTCTCCCCCATCAAGTAAAGTGTTACATTTACTGTATGATTTCATTATTAGATATGAATGTAACATTTATTTAGACTGTGCTATCCTTTGTGTTAGGCTAACTACTAAATTTTTTCGATTTCGAGTAATCTGCACCTAACCCTATTTTCTCCATAAGCCCTGTTATTTCTATTACGCGATTTTCTATAACACGATATTTTACAAGAACACAATTATCGCGTTATAGCAGAACTACCTGTACTATAAAGTCTGTAGGAGGTTAAACATTAGTATGTACTATTAGATAAGTTGGTTAAGTGCCTCGACAAATAAAATACAGGTAAAGTTAAATAGAAATTTAACAGTCTACAGTACTGATTCTCCAATTTATAAAATGATGTAAGGGGGAACTGAAAAAAAAATTTCCACAAAGAAGGGGAATGCTTTGACGAGGGATAAGTTCCCTATCCATGTCCCTCAGCACAAACACTGCATGGTTTTCCCCAGGAATCTTTGAAATATGTCAGCCCTTTTCAAAATTTCTGGAGGAAAAAGGAATGTTTGCGATTTAAATACTATCTGTTAATCTTATTTTGATGCTGCTGGCAGCTAAGAACATATCAGACTCACAATCAGCCCCCAAAAGAACTGTTTACCAGAAATTAATCAAAAACTTCTGTCTGTCTTCCCATGTAAGTGATCTTACAATCTAAACTCTAATGTTTCCTCTCATAATCATGGTGGTACTGTATACTTATTCAATTTCAGGGATAATCTGCATCTTATAGAAGATGGTGAGGAACAATATGGAATTTCCATCTTAGCATCCATCCCATGCGGCATTATTGTTTAATGTAATCATATACATAATACTTGAGTCGACTTCCAAATAATAAACAATAGAAATAAAAATTTTAAAAAAGTTTCTGATAAATTCTGAATTACTAGAGTAAATGGTACAGTACAGTATACTGTACAGCATTGTAAATATCACTGGTAATTTTTCAATGGTTCATAAAGTTTTAAGCCTATTTTAATAGAAGAGAAAGAACAACAATATAAATACAGTGTACTGTATGCGATAGTTATATAAAAAAAAGCCATATCACAGCTGTATTGTTATCTAAAAAAGGTACAAAATCTGATTTCAGACAAACTGCATAACTACTGAGTACAGCAGGGGTTCCCAAGCTTTTTCTAGCACGACCCAATCCAGTGTTGTCAACTATCCAGTGCGACCCCAAATCATTTCACTGGCAGACCCAATGGACCCCAGCGACCCCATGACCTCTTTGCGACCCTACCTAATGAGCCTCCCGACCCCATTTGGGGTCGCGACCTCAGGTTTGGGAACCCCCGGAATACAGTATGGTATAGTACTTGGAGCAACTACAGGTACCACCACACAAAGCAAAAATCCGAATAGCTAGCTGCCCACAATCTTCCTGAAACGTGATCCCTTGCCGTAACCTTATAGCAAGCGTAAACCGTACACATGTCCACAGTCACGCCCCAACCACAGACAACAACACAGCATGAGTGTTGCCTCATTTGCAGTTAAATATCCCACCTGTGACTGCTACAACACCCTCACCTGAATCACAACACAAAACATTTACTACAAAGGGTGTAATCTCCTTTGATGGTCAACTATAGGGGAAGCAGGTAAGTTAAACATAGACTCTGTACCTAAATTAAAGAAGAAAGTCATATCTCTCAACTACCGGCAGGCTACACAGTGTTCGTGTCAACGGGTACGGTACTTTTCTGGTAAAGTAAAAGATAAATATCCTGTATTATAAAGTGGAAGATATCTGAGTACCACAAGCTCCCTATCCAACAAGTAGGTAGATGGTCCTCTAATACAAGATCTGTCCAGCTGAGAACAAAATCAACAAAACAAATGTCAAGTTTTAATAATAACTCTATTCTGTTGGTACAGTACAGTGGTTTCTAAATTACTGACTCATTCTTTATTTTAGTAATGTTTCACTCCAAGTGTGCCACTTTAATGCACTGTATACTGTACTCTACTGTCATGGTTACTCCAAAATGTTTTTAGAGTACTGAAGTGTACCGGTACTTTAATAAAATTTCACAACTATGGAACCACCTTATGCATACAGATTATGGGGATATTTCTCCAAAACCTAATTACCTACACACCCTTACCACTGTGGTAAAGTGACCTTATCTGTTTTTTAACTGTAAAATTCAAGAAAGAATAAACAACTGAATGTTGGCAGTAATTGGTGGTTCATTCCTGCTAATGTCAAAATCAGTTTTGTGAAGGATTTTGAAAAGTAAAAAAGATGTGTAGGCAGTGGTTGAAGGTACAGTAGTGATGTAGTTGTAAGGGAAATGCAACACAAAACCTCAATGATGGTACTGACCACTGGCAAGTGTGAAAATACTCACTGAAGCAGACTACTGCTAGTATCTATAGTATGCAAGATTATTCTCTCCCCTTCCTACTCCACATATCAAGAAGCGCTCAACACACTGACCCTTTCGACTCTCACTGACCATCACCACGACCTCATCTGCAAATTTGGTAAGAAGCTTCTACACCATCCTCGACACCGGCTCCTACTACCACCTGAGATCCCTAGTCCGAGAATTGCTGTTCGACACCACAACCGCATCCAGCTCATACGTGCACGAACTGATCGCTATAAGAACAGCCCAGTCCCAACCATTGTAAAAATTATCAATAACTTGTAATAAATCAGTGTATTCACTCCCAGTAAACACTACTCCTTGCACTGTCACTATGTTGAAATGAACTGTAGTTTGAGCTTTTCCCCATCTAATTATTATATATCTTATTTGTGTCACTCATGTTACTTGTATATTATTTGTAATTCGTAACCCATTCCCCAAATATGTAACTGTATATTTTCAGCCTTCTGGTTGCCAAGCTCTTTCAATAAACCGTTAATTATTATTATTATTATTATTATTATTATGTTACTGAATTGCAACTTGAATAACCAAATGTATTTTAACCTCACTTATGACCCCAACACAAAGTGGGTCATGATAGACCGAGTTTTACTGAAAAGATAGAAATCAAAGACTGGAGTTTCACCACTTGATTTGACAATTTTATAACAGTAAAAAGTTTTCTTCTATAAAGTGTAATGGAAAGATCAACAAATGAAAGGTGGCAAACAATATGTAAAATGTAATATACTGTACAGTACTGTATATTGTACTACTGATATATAATCAATATGTATTAAGATAAAGCATGTCGTACCTTTATAAATTTGTGATACATGTAATTCTGACTTCTTTATTAATTATTTTTCTAGTTGGTATATCACACAAAGTTTTTGGTGTTTTTTCATTGTATGTGAGGACTTACACGTGTGGCTCACAAATTTGTGTACAGTTGGTCCTTCTAATGAGAACTATATCTACAGTATATACTTCTTGTTCAGACAGTTTTGTTTTGGTAGTGTCAGGAGTAGTGGGACATCTATACCAGCAGCTATTTCTTGCCAACTGTTCCAATATTGTCAAGTGAAGAAACCAAGTTATTGGCATAAGAGAATGGTATCTCTAAGAAAACTTATTTCTTAGTTACCTCAAGTATAAACCAAATGAGGTGGAGGAATAGCACTTCTCATATTTTGGGTTTTCTCCTGGTTTTTCCATAAATAAAAATGCTCGGTGCAAAACAACGAAGCTCTGTTTATGATTCAACTGTTTACGTTAGCAGTAATATTACATACAGAGACATTAACACTTCTAGTTCATACATAAGCATCTGATGGCTTTGTCGCCTATCCTTGGTTAAACTGACTAAATATCAATACTTTAAAGGATTTCAATTTTCATAATATTAGTTTAGCGATACAAATGAACGTTTCCCACCGTCCTTTCCATAAACAGGAACACTTCCAGGTTGGCTACCCACGGAACATCTTGAGGAAACAAATAATTTTTCAGTATTACTTGACGACAATCCCTCACACTTAGCACTAACTTGAGGTAATTTCTCAATAGATGATAAAAGCTATCTTACCTCGAGAAAATGGCAAAAAAGGCGCTCGAAGAACATGTTTAGCCTATTTTTACTTTTATGATTATTAACATCTGTCGGGGTGATGCAGATGAGGTCACCGCATCCACCATGTTCTTGTCTCTCAGAAATTTTAGAAAGGTTTTATCATGTTATATTAGATGATTACAATACATACATAATAATTACAGTAATATAGGTTAGGTTACGTAGGATAGGTCCGGTTAAGTGTGTTGGTTAGGTTAGGTTACGTAGGGTAGGTTGTAGGTTAAGTTAGGTAGGTAAGGTACAGTAGTGATATATATTAAGCACAATATATTTTGGGTGTACTTTATATCATTTTTTCATGGTTAGAAAGTTTTTATCATCTATATATATTTCAAGTTAATGCTAAGGATAAGGAACAGAACAGTCATCAATTATCAAGTTTACTTCTACAGTTTTTAAAGGAGAAAAAAAAATTCACTCCACATGGCTCCTTGTTCAGTTTAACTACATAATTAACATAAAATTACTCTAATATTTAAAGTAACAATGTTTAGTTACTTTAGAGATTTAAAGACCATGTAAATGCCAGACCTTGACCCGAGGAAGGAACATTCTCCTTATTTCAGAGACTTGAGGATAAGACCAGGTATTCTTTAACTCATTAGTATATACACTTACCTGAGTTAATACTTCTGTAGATAGTTTAGAGGCCCTCAGGAACTCATGGACTTGATTAACAGGAATAATCCCAGATCCTTCACTATCCAAATGTGTAAATAAATCGCCATAATATTTCGTTTCATTGTCTGTAAACGTTAAACTTTCCATTATTAACCCTCACTATTAATGATGGAGTCCTATCACTGTCAACTAGTAGGTCATTAGAGTATTAAGAGGTTGTTAACAGGAGACCCTCAGACATGTTGACAACTGCTGCAGCTTAAAACTTAAAACTTGGTTCTCATTTATTTATTATGGCGCAATGTTTAAAATTTATCTTATTTATCTACTTATTTTTATCCTAATTGGTAATATAACTCTTATATATAACCTAAGTTCTTTATCTTTACTGGTTTATATTGATGGTGTCCAGGTATATTAACTATAATACCTCGACACCATTAATAACTTTAAATGATATGGCGTCATTTTTTAGAATTATTTACAGTATAATTATTTACAGTATAGTTATAAATTATAAACTTTCTTGAGATTTACAGCTAAAGATGGTAAATGTGGTATATATATTTGTTCTCACCTGGCACCATTGCTCTCTGCTGTGGTGGAGAGAGACCCGGGAGGCACCACTAAGAGGCATCACTAAAGCTTTAAATTAATGAAGCTTCCTCCTCACAGTCTTTAATGTGTATATACAAGAAAATATAATATAAATCTAAACAAGGTCCTTTAATAACACCAAAAGAATTATTGTGTAGTTTGTGTAGTTTAATTCATGGCCGGAGCTTAGCTAATAAATCTAAAGAAGTGTCTAGATAAATATGATTATAACTGGCTGAGATATTATACACTAGTTAATAAATGAGATAATGTACTGGTATATGATGAGTTTAATGATGTTAGTTAATTAATATAAACTGAGATGATTCATTAACTTTTTTCTTATAATTTTCCCCGTTCCTGCGGTTGAGATTATTATTGATAGTCATGTGAATTTATGAGATAAACTGAGATATGTGATAATGTTAAATATGAGTTAGGTTTTGTAAAGAAAGGTAGTAATGTATGTTTTTGTTATTAGGGATTATGGAGGAGTCTCTGTGTAGTAGAAAACGGAAATGGTTAGAATAAAAGAAAATGTTTATTTTATATGGGTAACTTAATTATAATCCAAGTTTTTAAAATAATTTGATCTCTACATAACCTATAACAATAAACGTAAAGTAAAATAATACAATTCTTTATATTCAAGTTTATTGTGGTGTTATAGAAAGTACATGATTTAATCTTACAATAATATATAGATCAACTCCACTTCCATTATTTTAGTTGCTGTTGTTCGATTCATTAAAATGAAATAAAACATTAAAAACGTAGTGTAGTCTTAGCGTAAAATTTGTTATAAAAACACACCGTTCATATAATTACCTCTCATGTATAGAGTAATGTATGACGTTGAAGTAGATTTCTCCCCTACAAACGCTGTTTGTCGCTGAGTAGCCGACCCCACCAATTCCACAGTGTATGCCTCGTGGTCTGGGTCAACCAGCGCCGCCATACATCACGGAGCGGGGGTCAACTACTAAGCCACGCCAACCCCCGCTATTTAAGACCTGACCTCGTGGTGATCTCGCTCTTTCTACCCACACCAACCAGCCAGCAACACCTCCTCCGCCGCTGCCTGGCGGCCCTCCCTCCTCCTCCGCCTGCCTGGCGAGCATGGCGACCCACAAGCTGTCCTCCTCTGAGCGTCCTCACCAACCAGCTCTCTCTACATCACGCTTGTAACCATGCTGCCTTCCCAGCACCAAGCTGCATTGTACATCCAATACAACATGTATATAGAGAGCACATTGTGAGTTTCCTTTCTCCATTCCATCCTGAGTGTGAACCAAACATCTTGAACCCCACAAATGATGACTCCCGGAGATTCGCACTCACACAGGATGGAGGAGAAACTGATCACGCTCCCAGTCTTCAAGCAACATGGAAGACTGGCTTATCCACCCAGAAGCAGCTCTCATCGGCTCTACAGCTACTGTCTCTACACCGCAGGTCAGACACCCTAGAGCAGCTCTGCTACTCTAAGCAGACAGTCGCTCCTCTTCCGACCCCAGCACACCCGTCCTGCCTCAGACGCCGACCCCGGCCCAGCAGTAACCCCTGCCGCCCCTGATGCGGCCTCTGTTCCTGAGTGCTGACCCACACACCCCTCTTTTCTCCCTCAGGTACTCCCTGCTAATGTCCTGCACCCTGCTGCTGTCGTGGACCCAGCTGCTGTCACGAGCCCTCATCCGCTTCTGCTGACGCAGCCCCTGCTCCTGACCCAGGCCCACACACCCCAGCAGGCGCATCTGACGACTCTGTACCTGCCGTGAGGGAAGCACAACATTCATCGCCTCCACACACCCTTTTTCTCCCTCTTTACTCCCACAGATATTGTGTATCTAGACAGTTGTCCCCAGCGACCGGCTCATCCACGCCATCGCCGTTGTCTCACATGAGGCATGCACCGCCCGTTCTGCCTCACATGTGCTAAGCAACTCTGCAGACAACAAGTCTCCTACACCGCCTGGAGGGAAGGGGGAGTATTGTAGTGGATTTCTCCCCTACAAACGCTGTTTGTCGCTGAGTAGCAGACCCCACCAATTCCCCAGTGTATGCCTCGTGGTCTGGGTCAACCAGCGCCGCCATACATCACGGAGCGGGGGTCAACTATTAAGCCACGCCAACCCCCGCTATTTAAGACCTGACCTCGTGGTGATCTCGCTCTTTCTACCCACACCAACCAGCCAGCAACACCTCCTCCGCCGCTGCCTGGCGGCCCTCCCTCCTCCTCCGCCTGCCTGGCGAGCATGGCGACCCACAAGCTGTCCTTCTCTGAGCGTCCTCACCAACCAGCTCTCTCTACATCACGCTTGTAACCATGCTGCCTTCCCAGCACCAAGCTGCATTGTACATCCAATACAACATGTATATAGAGAGCACATTGTGAGTTTCCTTTCTCCAACCCATCCTGAGTGTGAACCAAATATCCTGAACCCCACAACGTCATTAGCCATGTCGGTACAGAATCATACATTACTAAAATAAATGACAAAGTTACCTCATAAAAAATACAGGTAAAATGACAACCAGCTTTTTTATATGACCAATTTTCATGGGACCAAAGTAATGTTAAAACCTAAAAAATATTCTCCATTATCAATGTCTATCCGACTGGGGGGAAATTGTTTTATTCATTAACATTTGGCTCTACACTGGATCAAAATCCACCTTGGATTTATAAATGCTCCATAACATACTCTCAAATTGATTCACAATTTGCGCCTCTGGGTCAAGCTGGGTCACACTATTCGGTTTGTGTGTCAGACTAGATGGATCGTAGGAGGAAGTGAAGAGTGAGATGGGCGTACTTTGTGGCTTCCTCACGACGCATCTTATCGGTGAAGAAGTCGAGGTTATAGAGGAGTCTGCCGCGGAAGGTGTGGGTCAAGTGCTGGCACACCACACCTGTGAAGTGACATGTTGTCGAGTGGTGGATGCGGGTCAGCAGGGCAGGGGTCACCTCTCCAGGGGCAGAAGTGAGGTCAACAGGGTCACCAGTTCCCGAGATAAGAGAGGACAGGTCACACAAGTTGGTGATCCCGAAGTAGGCAGAGGTGAGGCTGCGGTCTTGGCCCTCTCGGATAATTTCCTCTGGGGCCTGAAAGTAGTGTGAAGAGAGGTGAGTCCAGCGTCACTGTCTCGTTGTTTTAGTCTACTGAATGACACAGGAAAAACACGGAGGCAACGACTTTCACACAGCGATAGTCACGACTCACGGTATTATGTGTTCCTGGGCCACTGTTGTGTACGAGGAAGCAATAGGCGAATAAAATTAGCTAATCAATGGATAGTGTGCTGTACTTTTCTTGTACGGGCTACATACACACACACACATTAACATAATCACCTTTTTGTCGGGCGGAAGAAGGTTATGGACGTTCTGTCAGAGCAATATAACATTTGTTTGCATTTACTTAAAGGATCAAAAGATATTAGAAAACAACTCCAAGTTTCTTTCTGTTACTCAAGACAGTGAGATTAAGGACTCACCTGAAGGCTGGGGTCACACACCAATTGTTGCACAACCAGCTGCCTCGTTAGAGCCTCCTTCAGGTGCGTGTGCAGCTGCTTGGCGTACCTCCAGAACCCTCCATCACCCATCGGCCCCTGCAACCACACACACGCACCATAATACATAAGAGGTGAAAACGAACGGATATATTAACTTCACTATGCGTGACAATAAGGAAGAGGAGGACAGGTACGAGTACATTCACTAAATGTTCAGATAAACAGGTAAACAAACGGACTAGTGTTACCACAGGCGTCGGGAAAGAGAGCTGCAGGATGGCAGCGTGAACCCCGAGGACGTCTTGATGGGGCTGCGGCCAGTACCGTCGGCAGTTGACATCATGCAGTGTCGACATGCGGTCCAGGTCCTTCACCCGGGAGTCCTGCAGTGGAGAATGAGCCATCATTGGGTCAGTAATAGTAGTAGTAGTGTGTGTGTCTTTGTGTGTAGTACTAGTGTATATATATATGTGTGTGTGTGTGTGGTAGTAGTAGTAGTGCGTGTGCGTGTAGTAGTGTGTAGGTCATACCTGGCAGGGAGCGTCGTGGAGGAGCTGTACCATGGCGATGACGGCGGCGGAGGTGAAGGCGGCGTGGAAGCTGACACCCTCAGTCCGACACTTGTTTCTGAGAGCCTGCGTCTGTCCCACTGTCAGGCCTGGCAAAAACAACGTCTCTGTCCTAGCCTTGGTGCTGTCTGGCCGAGGGAAGAGGAGTTAATTATTTACATTGAGAGAGAGAGAGAGAGAGAGAGTGTGTGTGTGTGTGTGTGTACTACTGTTGTTATTACCAGTAGTAGCCGGAGGGTAGAGGGACAGGTATAGAGGGGCGTCGCAGAGCTTGGGGACGTAGGAAGCGAACACTGGGTCACTCTTCCTTCTGTTTAATCCTTGTTCCTCAGCCACCGGAGACTTGAACACCCCGAGTTCCACCACCTTCCTAGCCACGCCCATCAACTCCTGTGGGTTTAATAGTAAGTTACAGGAGGTCGCTGCACGAGTACACTATTCACCCACATAATACACCATTTGCTCCCTCATACGTGAACTTCTCTTAAAACTGGTGGACGAGTCGATGATACAAATGATGTTAGGGTGGTTAACCTCTGGGTGAAATACGCTGTTGCAAGTTGTGGAATAAAAGTAGATAAATAAAAAACTTGAGATTAATTTACTACTGCATGTAACTTATACCCGAGAAAATTATATAAAAAGCACTAACTATTTCACTGGATGAAGGTCAAGACTGCATTATGTAAGATGGTGATACTGTGTGAGAAACATTTAACTTGTGATATAAGAGATAAGATAGAAATAGGCCTAGAGGCGTTCGTGTTGTGAGGTACCTGGTTGAGGAGGTGAAGGAAATGGTGTGTTATCCTCATGTTGGACACTCCGTCAGTGATCAAGTGGCAGAAGCCGAAGATGACTATGTACCTGTGTAGCTCCTTAACACAGCTCGTCTTAGCTCCCACAATCATGCTGTCATCGACGTCTCCTACTGAAGTTGTAATGTCTTCTCTGTCACTGGAGGGTTTGTTTTTCGGGGAATGACCTTCACCGTCGTCCTCAACAGCGTGGGGGGAGGAGTACTCTAGAGGGGTGTCGTCACTGGGGTCCATGTAGGAATCGTCGATGTTGTGTTGCAGGTCGAGGTATCTGACGCACCAGAGGGGGCCATGATGGAGCGGGTACTGTGTGTGCATCACTCGCTGGTACACCTGCGAGAACCTCTGACCTCGCACCTCCTGTAGATCGAGCAGGTCCCTGGTAATGGTGTCCATCTTGTGGTACCAGGGGCTGCTGGTCTCCGGGTGGGTTCTCACACAGTGACGCAGGTTGGGTAATGACCTGGCAAGAGGTGAATTACTGGTCAAGCAATAATAGCTACGTCGATAGGGATGATTAACATGTCTTCAGCCCAGGGTGTGTTGTATAAGAGTGCGTGAGGTTCAATAATAACTCGCCTATAGAGCTCAGAGTGTGTTGTATAAGAGTGCGTGAGGCTCAATAATAACTCGCCTATAGAGCCCAGAGTGTGTTGTATAAGAGTGCGTGAGATTCAATAATAACTCGCCTATAGAGCTCAGAGTGTGTTGTATAAGAGTGCGTGAGGGTCAATAATAACTCACCTATAGAGGTCCCAGAGTGAATTGGAGAAGGTGGAGTGTGTGAGAGGGGTGGTGGAGGAGAGCCAGAGGGCGTGGGAGATGGTCATGTTGTTGATGGAGTGATAGGCCTCCATCAGGGTTTCCTCCAAGCCCAGAGGACGCACCCAGCAGCACCCATCTGACGGAGATGCAGCAGTCATCACAGATGTGCACAAACCTATATAAAACATATCAAGAAATATATATTAAGTTTACAGAGAAGTTTTATTAAGAAGAATTTTTTTACATAATATAGTTTATATTTTGACGAAGTTGCTAAATAATTAACGTGTAATCATGAAAAACAAAACAAATACAGGAAGGCCGCCGCTCTTTGTATGCACGCTCACCACACTACTGAGGAGCTGAGCCTGAGCTGACTCCAACACACAAGAAGCTACCCTGGCCACACTGAACTGAGATACAGTACTCATTTGAATTTGAATATTTTACAGCTTCACTCACACCTGGAGAAACTTACCGCTCGCTACATGACCTACATATCTAACAGACTGCAGTTTAAAAAGCGTAAAGAGTAAATTAGCTAAATACTTACACTTTGAATCAATAGAGGACAGCAGCGCTCTCTCCTCGACCCTCGGAGTCTTGGACTACTTTCCTACTGTAGTACACTGTAGCGTTGGGCAGCATGTAAGGTTGCGCTGCCGGCCAGCCCAAATTATTGTACACCGATGTCAAAATTATGGTATTTTCCTCAAAATTATGGTACCTGCATATAAGAATTATTGTACATGTTATAGTACAGTAAACACCCCTACATTATTACAAATAAGTTGATATTAACATAAGTCTAATAACAAAATTAAAAGCAGGAATATATAGATTATAGAGGCTAAAATAAAGGGAATACTTGTTAAAATTCTTTATTTGCCTTTGCTTCTGTGTCCACTCGTCGTCCAATCTGTGTTCATAAATAAATAAGGGTAACATAAGTTTAACTCAAACAGAGAGAGAGAGAGAGAGAGAGGTACTGGTACAGTTGTGGGGTTTCATGATGTTGGTTCACACTCACTATGGGTTGGAGAAAAGAAACTCACAAGGCGCTCTCTGTATACATATTGTATTGGATGTACAATGCAGCTTGGTGCTGGGAAGTGGCAGCGTGGAGTAGAGAGAGCTGGTTGGTGAGGATGCTCAGAGCAGTGCCGGATTTAGACCTGTGGAGGCCCATGGGCAGCCTCTTTGTGGAGGCCCCCTCATTATAACTACCCAAAGGGTGGGGTGGCGAGTGAAGCGAGCCTAAACATCTGGGAGTTCCGGGGGGCGCTGTAAGCCCCCCGGGAAATTTTTGAAATTTGAACACTTCTTTGGAGAATTTTGAAGCCATATGCAGTTATATTGAGGAAATTAGACCACGGAGAAATTTTTAATTAACTGTATATTTATTGATAGTGTACAAATTCCCAACACACACACAAAAGTGACATGACTAGAGTCATTCATGTGGTTTCAAGTCGACCAGCCCTGATATGAGGAGGCCCCTGGGCAGCTGCCCACTTTGCCCACTCCTGAATCCGGCCCTGGCTCAGAGGAGGTGTTGCTTGCTGCGTGGCTGTAGGTAGAAGAAGGGGCAGGTCACGGCGAGGTGAGGTCTGATATAGCAGGGGTTGGCGTGGCTTGATAGTTGACCTCCGCTTTGTTAGGCGGCGCTAGAGGCCGACCTTAGACCACGAGGCGTTGGCTGGGGAATTCGAAAAAGGGTCGGCTAGTCAGCGACAAACGGCAGTTGTAGGGGAAATATCCACTGCACAGTCATCACTGCAACTTGCTGCTTATATAAACCGTCATAACACCTCGGTGACTCACCTCACCCAACCCGTCCCTGGCTCCTGACGCCCTGCCGTTGTCACCTCACCACATTCCTACAGGACCAATTTCTCTCCTCACAGGCGTGGAAATACAATCGAGTCCCTATCTGATCAAAATTATGGTACATGGTACACAGACACCAAATTATGGTACAAACACACGGTGACATAACATAATTATGGTACGTAACGGCGCAACCCTGCTGGGCTGTCCCGCCTGTGCCGCCGTCGGCTGACTAAATAGCGTACTTAGTGAGTACACTATAGTACGTAGTAAGTATTACTTACTCCGTACTATAGTAAACAAATGGCCTTGAGTTGCCAGCTGTCTCCAGCAGTGTTCGAAGAATCTTGAATGAGATTGTACATTAATAGGCGGTCGAGTAATGTTACATTACATAACCGCTTATATAAGGTGGAGAGGAGAGGTTCAACCAAGGAATTTAAAGGAAGGAAAGTTAACTCCCCTTACGGCCTATTGTTTTCTTGGTGGCCTCCGACTGACTCGCGACCTATGAAGGATGGGGCACCATAAAGAACGTTTGGTAGTATATAGACGACTATTTAAAAATTATTGTTTCTTCAACGCAGTTTTAGTTTATTCAGATTCGTGTATTTAATTATGCTTCAACTTATATTAAAAATTTTAAATTGCATTTTCTTTTATACTCACTAATTGGGATAAATTAAAATATGTAATGTTGATATTTTTTATTATATATTTTTTTTACGGTCACTAACCCACTCAGGCACAGGTCATATTTAATGACCCACATCAAGGCCTTGGGGGCGAAAGTATAATAAAACAACAATAATAATAATAAAATTAATAAAAATAAATAACAATTATAACAATTAATAAAAACTATAAATAATAATAATAATGAGCCATAAATAAATTTAGAAAAAATATCAAGAGTGAGAAATACTGTATGTATATTGTGTTGTCAAAGTAAGAGAAAATTGAAACCCTGCAATTAAGTGTAAATGAGGCAGAAAGTCAGATCAGCAACCTGGGACTTGGTCACAATTTTCGTGGTGCCATATGGCAGCAGGGTCTACCATTAGACAACACATTATGCTTCCAATATCTTCCCAGGCGGTAGTACCTCCCTGTACTATATATATATACTGTATGTATATATTATTGATTATATGTTCAAAGTCCGCGTGTTATATGGACTAAAATGAAGTATATATATATATATATATATATATATATATATATATATATATATATATATATATATATATATATATATATATATATATATTGTTACGAGTTGGGGATTTAGAATATAGTTAAAAGTCTACCCAGATCCCAACAGGCAACAAAAAAACAAAACAAAGACAATCGGACTATAAAAGGGTAGACAAAGGATGCGAGTTTTTGTTGAGTATAATAAAGTACCATAAATTCCTGAACAAAATATTCAGCTTTCTATAATTTACCCTTAACCATACTTAACCTAAACATTAACAGTATATACATATTTATACAACATACAATAATTTGAAGCAAGGTGGAGGCGGGGAGGCAATATAAGATTACAAATACCTAAGTGCGGAGCTGAGATGGCTGAGTATTGTAGAAGACGGTAGGTAGTCACTGTGCGGTAGGTTTCCAGGATAGGTGATCCTGTGGTCACTTCCCAGAGTGAACTGAACTCTCATCGAACTGGAGCTGACGAAGAAGACTTTGAGGAGGTGACACAACAACCAGGATATGGAGAAGGGAAACCCCGGAGTGGTAACTAAGACCAGTCATACTCGTGTTTCGTCCCTAGATGGCGTTGCTCGTGGTGCTGGGTAGGTAGATCAGGACAATAGATGGCGTGGTTCGTAGTGCTGGGTAGGTAGATCATGACAATTGGTGGCGGGGTGTAACAATATATATATATATATATATATATATATATATATATATATATATATATATATATATATATATATATATATATATATATATATATATCTTGATCACACGGGAAAAGGGAAACAACTGAGCACCTTAGTTTTCGTCTTTATTCAAGACATCTTCAGAGGCAACTGGATTACATGGACAGAGGCTTAGATATACTGGGTGACCTTAAAAACATGAGGTCAGGTCATAATGATGTCATCCACTAATCCCCACACCAACACACACGTAGAGGAGCTTAAGAAAAGGGGGGTGACGTGACTAGTCAGGTCAGGTAAAAAATAACTATCATACAACTATGTCAAAGGTTTTCAAAGCATTTTTAACCTTGGGCCACTGACAAATAAATTTATGTAACATATTATCAGTTTTGAACTGACCATCACTAAGGTTTATTGATTTCAATTCCTTCATCAAACTAGCTTCAACCAGAAGTCTTTCTGTGACACAAGATGATTTAAATACTTCTAAGCTTTTTCCCAAGCAATGGGGTGATTATTATTCCTAACATGAACGAACAAGGCACTGCTTTCAGATGCTGTTCTGATATTGTACTTATGTTGCTTGATTCTGAGCTGCAGTGTTTTTCCTGTTTGTCCTACATAATTACAATTACATCTGCTATATGGAATACAAAAAACACTTCCATTTACATTCAAACTTGGGCTATTTCTTATTAACATATTGGTAATGGTTGAGTCATACCTGAAAACAACATTAATATTTAGAAGCTTGAGGGACCGAACTAACGGGACAAATTCATTTCGATAGGGCAGAGTCAAAATATTCTTAAGTGTAGGAATTTGAGAGGAATGAAAGGATTTTTTAGCCCTTTTAAAACAACGATCAACACACACAGAAGGGTACCCGAGTTTCTGTGCAATGGAACGAATGTGTTTCAATTCATCGTCAATAAATTCAGAGTCACAAATACGCAGACATCTTAAGAACATAGCAGAAAAAACTGACATTTTGGTAGACTCAAGGTGATTCGATAAAAAGTGTATGAAACTGTCTACAAAATTACTCCACAATATTGTTTACACACCTTGTTTACCTTCGCTTTTATACAAGAATATAACAACAACTGTCGTCTAATTGTTTAGTTGTTGCTGACTTCCTCAGGCGACCAGACACATTCTCCATAACCATTCAGCCGCTATTTCCCTTCATCACCTGTTAGTCATCTACTTTTATTAATTAACTCTACCTGTTAGTCATCTACTTTTATTAACTAACTCTACCTTTTATCTCCTTTTATTAATTAGCTTCTACATGTTTTCCATTCAAAAAATACCCCTGGACAAGAAATTAAATTGTTCCTGTGAGAAAATACTTTACAGAAAATAGATCCAGTCATTACTGTCTTTATAATATAACGGTCGCCTCTCTTGTTACCAAATATCATCATTAACTCGAATTCGCTGAATAGCTTCAAACATAGGTTGGATGCTTATATGAGCAATAGGGGTTGGGTGTAAACGGGACTGCCCAGTATGGGTCAATAGGCCCGCTGCAGTTTCCTCCATTCTTATGTTCTTATGTAACGAGGATGGCCGGCCCAAGGGCCACCTAGGCGTGAATTTGTTTAAGGTGTAGAAGATGTCGTCAACACAACAACCACACCCTAAGTTAACGAGCTGCATGACCCAGTGTCAAGGAATAGTCCGAGAAGACCGGACAACTCGCCAACTGCACTGGCTAACCATTACCCTGGGTTCCCAATTACTGCTCAGTAAACAGAGGAAAATGGCGTAAAGAAACTTGCCCATAGTTTCAGCCTGCCCGGGGATCGAACCAGGGTCCGCTCGCTTGCGAGGAGAGTCTACTGACCATTACAGGTCGCCACATTACTGTCTACTGCTACTACTACAGGAGGTTTTCACACCTGCTAGAAATTAAGGTTAACAGATTGGTCAGTACAGTAGTCTCCACCAGGGGCGGTCATGTTGAGGTAATTATAGCTCAGAGATTCTTCATGGACGTCTTCCTGACCAACATTCATGACCTTGTTGTTGTTGTTGTTGTTGGGAATTGTCGACTTACAATATGAACTCTGGACGTGACCTAAAGACTGGTCACAGTTCAAGTTCTGGGTACCATCGTTCAGGAGCAGGTTGGTGGCAAGGGTAACGTACCCCACAGTCATGGATTGTGTGAGATGCCTAGTTCTCTGGCGGGGCTGCTAAAGGGAGCTGGGCTGGAAGACTCACTGGAAATGGTGTTGGAAGTTGTATTGGATATCGTACTGGACAATGTATCCCAAGTCGTACTGGAAAATGTCCTGGAAGATGTACCGGAACTGGAAACTGTTCTGACGGTCGTGCTGGAAGAACTACTCCCAGACGTATGTGTAGAGCGGTTGGCAGAGACACCAGGGTAACTGCTGTAACTCTGTCGTGTTGGGTTGAGGGAAGAAGTAGTCACGATGCTGTTGTCAGAAATACTACAGGGAATGGTAGACACTGTAGTCAAACAGCTGTTGGGGGATACCGTGGAGGAAGTGAAGCAAGAGGCAGGAGTGGCTGAGCTGGCGACAGAGACTCTCAAGAGCCCACCTGCTAAGTCTATCGAGACGCCAGTGTCAGAATTTGAAAATATGTTTGTGGGAGGAATCGTGGAGGCTGTGGAACTTGAAGAGGTGATAACTTGTGGTTTTAGAGGCGGGAGAAGATTAGACTCTGTACCCAGAAGTTCGTTATTAGCCCAGGGATCTCTCTCCTTAGTCTCTACAAGTGTCTCGATAGCACCTGGAGATCTCTTGTTGGCCCCCGGAAGTATGTCACTGGTTCCTGAAGAAGTGGCTGTAGAGGGATCATTCTGGAGGCAGTGATCGTCTTGCTGTACCTTCTGAACCAGGCTGTTGTACTCGGGGCTACACACCATGTTGAGATACACGACCTCTTCCCCCTCCCCCTCCTTGGCCTCTTCAATACACTTCCGCTGTAGCTCCTCGAAGTACTGGGAAGGTGATTGAACAAATTAAATAAACACTATGGTGAGCAGTTGGTGATGATATGAATACACAGCTTGACAGTATAAGCCACCCATGTCTGTCTGTTTGTCTTCCTGATAAAAAAAATTACTGCGTTTTATGATGAATCTGTCACTGTCCCTCCTCCCTTACAACATGTCCACTCCACAGTATCAACTTAGCCTTTTTATATAACCAGCAAAAACTCTCTCTCTCTCTCTCTCTCTCTCTCTCTCTCTCTCTACTCATCTGTTATGTATCTATTTATCTATATTTCTATCTGCCATTGCCTTCCTATGTATGTATGTACTGTATGTATGTATGTACTGAGACAGACAGACAGGGACGATTCACACACCTGTTAAGTTTATCTCACCTGTAAATCTCCCAGGGTCAACATCTGGTTTAGTTTCTGTTCCAGCTGAGAGAAGGATGGCCTATCGTCAGGGTTAGTTCCCCAGCATTCGAGCATCACTTGGTACCTGTCATCACCAACACCTTAATTAACTCAGAAACACTAATTTACTAAACATTACTAAGGGTCATATTTTATCCTTGGGTGAATTGAGTTTCATATCTGATTCAAAACTACAATAGAAATGAGAAAAAGTTTATCATTGTTATTATTATTATACTTTTTTATAGTTTTAGTTATTAGTATTACAAACTTTCTTACTGTGTATTAAGGAGGTTTATAGGAGGAACTTACAGTGCATGTGTGGAGAACTTAGGCTGATCCATTCTGTAGCCCTCCTCTAGGCTCTTGATAAATGTCTCATCCATCATTACAGTAGGGAAAGGATTACAACCCAGGCTGTGTAAACAATGGATCGATAGTCAACAGAGAGCATAGATATAAAACACATAGACAATTACATACAGATATGTAAACAACCACACACGCACAAACACACACACACATCTACTGTATACTGTATCTTACACCAACTTGATGTTTTTATGTCGGTCTGTCGGTCTGTCGGTCTGTCTGTCACCCACCTGAATATCTCCCAAAGGACGACGCCGTAAGCCCACACGTCACTCTGGGTAGAGAACATTCCTTCCTTCAAGGCCTCAAGCGACATCCACTTGACTGGTAGCGGTGACTGTGTGTGAGAGAGAGAGATAATATGGCATTACTCATCTTATACTCATGGTACCTTAGTCTAATAATTACAGGTAAATTAGGTAAGACCACGAATGCAGGTAATATCAACACATATGAAATACCACTTATACTTCACGCAACACTGAAACACACACACCTACAGAACAACTACTACAACAAATTACACTACAGCACACAACCACATACGTTCTTGTTTTTCTTGTAGTTGTTGTACTTGTCAATGTTCTTAGCCAGGCCGAAGTCGCTGATCTTGACCACATTGCCCTGAGTGAGGAGAACATTCCTAGCCGCTAGATCCCCATGTAACACCTGTGCAGACAAGAGGGAAATGAAGATATAATCATCCTTGGTTAGGTTAGGTTAGGTTTTTGGTTGGGATTCGTTAGGTTAGATTGGTTTTTACTGAGGTTAGGTTAGGTTAGGTTAGGTTAGGGTGGTATATCTACAGGGTACAGATGAAATACGTCAGGGTGTCTAATATGCATGTGATAGTTCGACTTTTCTATTCATAAAACGAAAATAAAGAAAAATCCAATAAAGTGACAATAAGATAAAGAAGAAGGAGAATAACAAGCTACACGTGGGGGTACCTTCCTGTAGGCGAGGTAGTCCATGCCACGAGCTATCTGGAAGGCCCAGCAGAGGAGGTCCCTGGAGCACAATGGACTCTCGCGGCCGTCTGTCTCACACGGTATACTCGGCCGCTCTAAGTTATGAGTATCACTGACTGGAAGAGGTGATGGTGGTGGTGATGGTGGTGGTGGTGATGATGTGGTGGTGATGGTGGTGGTGGTGGTAGTGGTGGTGAATGGTGGTGGTGGTGATATGATGGGGGTGGAAAATCTTCAGGTAATTCAATTTTACTGATATAAAAAAAATCTTAAAATATTTTTATACCAATAAAAATGTTTTACTCGTTATAAAATATATGTTACCTTAATATACTGTACACTACTATAATATAAAGGTCTTTCAGTAAGTAGAGAGAGAGAGAGAGAGAGAGAGAGAGAGAGAGAGAGAGAGAGAGAGAAACTTACTTAGGGTGAGGCAGGTCATATCAGAGAGGTCAGTATTGGCCTCTGAACGCTGGGTCATGACCTTGGCTGACATCTGGCGGGTCAGTAGCGGCTGTGTACCAAAACAAAGAAATAAAAATATATTGAAACATTACGTACAATAACAACAAATATACACACACACACACACACACACACACACACACACACACACACTCTATGTTTCTTATGTTTCTGTGTCGAAAGCTTTTGTCAATCAAGTGACCCACTCCCCGATTTCACTATATGTAACTTATCACCTCTGTTCATTGTATATTTTCAGCCTTCGGACTGCCATATTTTCTTAATAAACCGTTAATTATTATTATTATTATTATTATTATTACACACACACACACAACACCTACATCCTGCCCAATTTCACTCTCCCAATTATTTCACATTTGCTATTACACGTCTCTATCAACTCCTAACCTGCTGTGACATGTGCTCCCCGTGAATGCCTCCTGTGGCGGTAGCATCGGCGGCGTTGGCAGTAGTAGCAGCGGCGGCAGTGGCAGTCTGAAATGCTACTCTATCTACACTGATATACACGATTCCGTTACTGGAGTTTCTGTTGAGGGAAAGGAAAGGTAGTGACAGACTTATGGGCAGACAGACAGACAGAGACAGACAGACAGACTGATATGATTGATAGATATCACCGACAAACAGACAGACAAAACTATATGACAGGAAAGTGACAGAGAGAGACAGACAGGACACTAGGAGACAGACAGACAGACAGGACACTAGGAGACAGACAGACAGACAGGACACAAGGAGTGACAGACAAGGCTAGAGACATATTAATTAACCTGTACTCTACCTACCTGGAGTCGTCAGGTGTCCGGTGAGTCAGGCAAGGTAGGAAGGTGTCTCCCAGGTCATTCAACTGATTAACAAAGGTGTTGCGGTTTCTCCTGAGGTAGTCGAGGATGTTCCCGTAGCAGCAGTACTCCACCAGGATCATCAGCTCACCTACAGGAGGGACCCAGGTGCGGTTCAATATCTCGCCTCACATTCACGCTTTTTTTTCTTTTTCTTTTATTTCATCATAGTGTAGGTCATTATACAGGTGTATAGATCATTATACTAGTATACAGGTAATTATGCAGGTGTTTAGTTAGAGTTGGTTTATATTAGGTTAGATTAGGTTAGTTCCCTCACTATCCTCTTCTTTCTCCGCCTATTCCCTCTTCTTCTCAACCCGGTACCACTCTAAGACACACACACACACACACTACCTTTGTCATGAAGATCCTTAGTACAGGCAGCCACAAGATTCACAATATTAACGTGACGGCCAATATGCATCAAGATCTTCAACTCAGACTGAAGGGCGTGAAGCTGAGTCTTATCCTTACGTGATTTAACCATCTTGACGGCTACGGTGGTGGGGACCTTCTCAGGGCCAAGGTTCTCTGCCACGGCTCTGTAAACACGCCCGAACGCTCCACATCCCAGCAGCTTGTCTGTTGTGTTTACGAGAGGTTGTGTTGTTAGAGGGATGATGACGATAAGGTTGTTTTATTATTATCATTATTATTATCTGATCAACACTTACTGATGGTGATGTTGTCCCTCGAGAACTCAAACTTGGACCGGAAGGGGAGAAGGTCTGCCTGCTGGTGGAGACACAAGTCACTGTTGAGGGATGCCACGTTACCCTTCTCCCATGCCTTCCGGGCCCTCAGAGTGAACTGGCGGGACCGACGCTGAAGGGGTAGAAGAGCATATGTTACAAGAAGCAGTATAGGTGTTATATGAAGTAGTACAGGTGTTATATGAAGCAGCACAGGTGTTATATGAAGTAGTACAGGTGTTATATGAAGCAGCACAGGTGTTATATGAAGTAGTACAGGTGTTATATGAAGCAGCACAGGTGTTATATGAAGTAGTACAGGTGTTATATGAAGCAGCACAGGTGTTATATGAAGTAGTACAGGTGTTATATGAAGCAGCACAGGTGTTATATGAAGTAGTACAGGTGTTATATGAAGTTGTACAGGTGTTACATGAAGCAGTATAGGTGTTATATGAAGTAGTACAGGTGTTATATGAAGCAGCACAGGTGTTATATGAAGTAGTACAGGTGTTATATGAAGCAGCACAGGTGTTATATGAAGTAGTACAGGTGTTATATGAAGTAGTACAGGTGTTATATGAAGCAGCACAGGTGTTATATGAAGTAGTGCAGGTGTTATATGAAGCAGTACAGGTGTTATATGAAGTAGTACAGGTGTTATATGCAGTAGTACAGGTATTATATGAAGCAGTACAGGTGTTATATGAAGTAGTACATGTGTTATATGAAGCAGCACATGTATTATATGAAGCAGCATAGGTGTTATATGAAACAGTATAGGTGTTACATGAAGCAGTACAGGTGTTACAGGTGCCTCGTGTGTGGGAGGTAAATGCAGCACTTACCAGGTGAAAGAAGTATCGAGTGAAAAAGGTAAGGGTAACCAGGAACAGAAGCGGCACCAGCACTCCCAGAGCTACCCAGAGGGACGCTGTTCAAGGCGGCCAGGTACAGCAGGAGAAGAGAAGAGAGATGATGTGATCTTGTTAGTCAGGTAATTAAATCTACTTCTCTATTCTATTTTTGTGACTCTCCTTTAATTGCCTGTCTTACTCTCTATGTCTGTTTATGTATGCACAATTAAATAAGTATCTTTACATTTTCGTATCGGACAATACAACACAGCGGACAAAGGATTATGACAACCTTTCAGAGACAACAAGAGTCGTAGTGTCATTTTTTGTGACTGAGGTGTATATACCATTAATATGATATACAGTGTAGCACATTTCACTAAGCTAACATGGCATCAAGTTCAACTATACCAATGGTGACTCACAATGATGGGTGGGAGGAACGTAAGTCACTTCATACCAGGCAAGGAGCGTCCCAGCAGGATTCCTTACGAGACATTGATAGTGGCCTGAGTCCTCCTTCATCGCCTTCTCCACCAGCAGCACCCCCGTCACCTCGTCCACCACCAAGTTATCGTCCTCGGCAGCAGACAACACCACGTCGTCCTGTAGAAGTTGGGGAAATGAACTAATAAGAGTAGAAATTGAACTTGAGATTGTGGCTTCTTTATATTCATACATGTTGAACTGCATACCTGCATTGACTACATACATACTGAATCATGGTGAACGTGTATTAAAATTTTACTATCTATCTATCTATCTATCTATCTATCTATCTATCTACCTATCTATCTATCTACGAGGACAACAGCAGCTCATCACCCACCTTACTCCACTGGTAGACAGGTGCAGGTATCCCAGAGGCAGAACACCTCAGGCTTAGTGTCTCCCTCTTGTGTAGGTCAATAGTAATGTTCAGGGGGATGTCAGAGAGCCAGGTTGGTGCCTCCATTGCTGATAGGGGTCAACAGAGGTCACAGTTAACAGCAATAATCTAAATATTCAGGGACACGTGTTTAGTCTTATATATATAAACATGCAGACGACCCCTTGTTTGATACAGTGAAACCTCTGTTTTATGGATTATGGAGAGGAAAGTCCATTATAGCGAGGTGTCCGTTAGATGTGGAAACTGTTTATCATTCCTTGTTGTCTCCAATGTGGGATATAAAACAGCTGTAACCCCGTGCCACTCACCTGTCACTTGTAGGAACACCTGTGGGGAAGTGTCGTTACCCAGGGAGTTGACGGCCTGGCAGGTGTATGTGGAGGACACCTCAGCCCTCACCTTCCACCTCCTGACAACACGGGCTCCCTCCACCTGTATCTCACCCTCCTCCTCCACCTGGGTCATGGGCTGCAACTCATTAACCTGCAGAGAACATGGGGGAAACATCCTCATTTACACATTATACAATTCTACATGAACAAATAGTCTGGACAATAATATCAGGTGTTTAATGAAGTAATTAGCAGCTACAACTTACCTTCTCGGGGAAACTGCAGTCGGAGGAGTTGAGGCAGGAAAAGAGGGCAAGTTTAGGAACGGGGTTCCCCAAGCTCTGGCAGGTGATGTTGATTTCCTGACCAATCAACACATAGTTTGTAGTTGTTTCTATGGCAACGGTGGTGTGGACAGGGGCGCCTACAGGGAGGGAAGTGGAGTTAATGAAGAGTGAAATTACTTGCGAGTTTCGTTTAAGTGAATATTTCTCTTTCTTTTGTGCGACTATGAATGTGTCAAGGAATGTGTAGGTGTAAACTGGATAACAGTTTCTGATGATGATAATGTTTTGTAATACTGAGCACTGTCTACGATAGTTCTGAAGTGTACCAAGTGTGTTTGTCAACATAACTAAATCTAATGGCGAATTATCCCTCTAGTAAATACAGAATCAGATGGAGAGAGAGAGAGAGAGAGAGAGAGAGAGAGAGAGAGACGGCGTACACAATTCCTATACAGTACATGATTTATAAGCCAATAAACTTGACAACACATCAGCGCCAATATGAACATCACCACACGAAAGTAACTTAATCAGCGTCCATCTCAGATCTTAATCCTTCTTGACACATAAACAAAAGTCCTTTGCCCCACGTGTCCTAGCATGTCCTGGTCTTCCCATAGGGTATTAAGTGACCTAATATTCCCTACGCCTCACCTAGGACATCCAGGATAGTATGTTCACTGCAGTTGGAGTGTCCTTCAGCCTGGAGGATAAGGGTGTAGTTGCCGCCGTCTACGAGGGAAAAGGGTGACTTCCTCTGGAGGGTAAGAACGCCCTCATGACACTGCTCGGGGTCCTGTGTTATCTCAGAGCAAGTCCCGTTGAGCAACACCGTACCTGAAAGAGTGAGTGAGGGACACACGAGACAGTAAACCATTAACTCTCTATAACCTAAAAATTTCCAATAAAATACGGATAATACTCATTTATGATTGACCATTTAGGTGTAGGAAAATATATCGAAATAATCAACTCTGATTGGCCACACGTGTGTAAACAAAGACTCGGAATATAAGTGAGAATATTGGAAAAAAATGTCCTTTTATACTCACCGTTTGGATGAATCCAGAGAAAATAGGGCTCAGGGTAAGACCAATAGTGCATGATCCACTCCGCTACACGAGGCTTGTCTGAACCGGGGTCAATGTTCGTGGCATTGTGGGTCACTTTCAACGGAGACTGTAAAACCAGGCTTGGACTCCTCTCTAAGTCTGTAACAAGACATAACGCTGACAACTGATAACACAATAACGAAATAAAATAAATCGATCATAAGAGGAAAAACATATTTGTTTAGGGAATACAGCACATTAAAAAAATCTAATAATAATCCTGAAATAATTGAGGCATATATTAAAGTTTACTTTAAAATTCTCATTTTCATTGTTGCATTCGTTTTCTTTTTCCTTAAAGATATACTATAAGAATTATATTTGCTGGGTGATGATCCAGCGTCCTGTTAGAGGTTACTGTGAGTCGTTCACTTATTCCAGACAAATATATTTATATCACTCACCAATTAGACTTATGTTGAGGCTGACGGCGTCGAGATGTAGCTGTTCTCCAGGCCAGGCCACCACACACTGGTACTCTCCTCTCGGAGTCGTTGTTGAAGCGTTTCGTTCAGGTGATGCCAGAGTCCCAGTCCAGGCGAGGCTTCTTCCCGGCTCCTGGACATACATAACTTGATTATTATGACATCTACATAATTAACAAGGGGATAATAAACAAGAGCTAATTGTTTACGTCGAAGAATATAGAAACCAAAATAGCTTCATCCACATTGTTATGGTATAGAGATTACCTATATATTTGTACTTGTCTGGCATTGATGACGAATATATTACAGCAAATATGAATGTCCTAGGTCTGTTGTAGTGATGCAGAGAGAGAGACATACAAACAAATGAACGGAGAAAACTGCCTCATTGCTTCCCGTGGACCATAAAAATGACTTTTCTTTGACTTGAACTAGTGTGTAGAATTACTTGGATTGAGAACGAGAGTATATTAATCACTTCACTTTCAAGCTCGAGTAATAATGAAGCCTTCTGATCCCTAGCATTAATTGGGGACCTCCACCTTAGACCCATACTGACCTTGTTGATGCGGTGACCGTCGGGGGTGAACAGCGTCAGGTGGTAGCCGGTGAAGGCGTCGTCGGAGAATGCGTCAGGGTGGCGTGTGGAGCAGTTAAGACTAAAGGTCATTCCTGGAGCCAGTTGGTAGTTGGTAGTTTGTGGTTCTCGGTACCAGGTAGCTGTACTGTTAAAGGTAATGCTTGCCTTCCAACATCCTGGTGAAATGATAATGCTACTACTACTACTATTACAACAACTAGTACTAATAATGTTACTACTACTACTACTACTGTTGCAACTGCTACTACTAATAATAATAATCTTAATTGTTACTGACTAAAGTCACTGATCATCGATTATACAGGTAAAGCATTAACTCTACGGACATCATTAACTCTACGGACATCATTAACTCTAAGGACGCCACTTACCTTCGAAATATCTACGAAACTCATGGTAGAATTTATTGTATTCATCTTTGTTGGACTCATGGGCTCCGAGGGGCCGGAAGACATCCTTCTCCATCGTCTCCTCCAGGAAGAAGATGTATTGGGTACTCCCCTTAAACGCAAACTCCCATACGTCCTCCCCCAACGCGTTCTGGCCGTCAGCCGAGAATTCCAAATCAATGATGGACGGTATGGAGTCGCTCTTAGCGCATGGACTCCGCATAGGGTGCACGCTAATGGCTGAGTGACCTTCAACCTGTGGCCTCAAGTTCTTGCAGTAGGCAATGAATATCAACGAGGAGGCTGATATTAGGTCTTCTATGGACGTGAGTAAAGGGCGTCTTGGTGAACCTTTTATCGTCACTGAGGCAACCAGCGTCGTCCCCAGCAACAATAAGAGATAGTGGGGTAACATGATCACTCCCAACAAGACTCCTAGCTCATACTGTCACATTTTTTTCTTCTAAGTAATCTTATAACGACGACCCGCGAGGTGTGTGTGTGTGTGTGTGTGTGTGTGTGCGTGTGTGTGTGTGTGTGTGTGTGTTCCTCCCAATGATATCGCGGAGTCTGTTGCCGACTGTGATTCAGGATGATGGAACGGACGTATTGAATGTATGAATAAACTTGATGCACTGTCTTATATCTGAGAGGTATACTGTATAGTATATGAGAGAAGAGAGAGAGCAGCAGCAGCAATAGTAAGAGTAGTGGTGGTTAATGGTTGTAGCGGTAGTTAATAATAGTAGCAGTGGTGGTGATAGTAGTAGTAGTAGGCAATAAGAATATTGACAGTACAATAGTCAAAATATACCATGATTCCACTTGCTTACTAGTAGAGGTGACACACACAACAACTTCTCGTTGGTTATCTCGTTCCAGAAGATAACACCAACTCTAACATACACGTAGGCATTACATTCACTTCTTTTGTATTTTGATAACTTCTGCGTGATAACTGAGAGAAGAAAGATTAATCACAAGTTCTGAGAAAGTAAAAACATAGCTTGCAATATGATAAAATGATTACCTTGCAAGTAAGTGGACTAATCGTCACGTGATTCAAAATACAATTATGACAAAACAGAAAATAATAATACACTCTTTGTTAAAAATTAGGAAAAAATGAAAAATTAACAAACCAAAATCCCAACGTAACATATCAGAGAGGAAGACGGTAGTCGACAACACCTATCTAGTAGGACCGTATCAACAGGAACCAAGACACGGTAAAAATAATTCTTTTTCTTTTAGCTCAAATCATATTCGTTTATTTATCTTATCTGTTTCTTTTCTACGTAAAATTAATATTCTTGGTATTTTTATGAGTGGAAGGAGGGTGTGGGGGGAGAGTGCTGGTGTGGGAGAGGGGGGGGGGTGTGATGGAGGAGGGTGGGGGAAGCAGAGGAGGGGGGTGGATGGAGGAGGGTGAGGGGTGGGAGAGGGGGGGTGTGATGGAGGAGGGTGTGGAAAGAGGGAGGGTGTAGGGGGTGAGTGCTGGTGTGGGAGAGGGGGGGTGTGATGGAGGAGGATGTGAGGGACAGAGGGAGGGTGTAGGGGGAGAGGGAGAGTGTAGAGGAGAGTGGGTGTGAGGAAGAGAGGGAGGGTAGGGGGTAGAGGGAGAGTGTAGAGGAGTTATTCATTGTTCATAATTTACTCGACCCGGGATTCAAAAGCTGTCTGTCTATCGTAGAATATTAGTTGAATGATGCTGTGTGCGCGCGTGTGTGTGTGTGTGTATTTCGGTATATATGTACCTACAGTAAACATGCGTGTGTGTGTGTGTGTGTGCGTATCTAGGAGCGCGCCACCTCCGTCTGGCAACAAGGATACAGATACTTAGAAAAACAAAATGTTGCCATCACCTTTTTTTCACGTATATACCCACAAGTCTACACCCAGCACAAACTACACCCTGAGACGTCATACTCTAACACTACTCTACGGTGGACACAACGCTGTACCTGAAGTGTTCTTCCTCGATGAATAACTTAGGAATAAAAAATGAGTTGTGTTGAGGTCTCTCGTCACTTCACCAAGTCTCTTCATCTTGATACAGTAGAAAGTAATTTGTTTTTCTCTATCCACGTTGACTATAATAACCTACGACGCTGTTTCCATAACCTATAAACAAAATAGTCTTTATAATGCGTTATTTTCACCGTTCAGTTAGAGTACATATCGAATATTATCCACACCTCAGTTACCCAAAACAAACCCATGGGGAAATTAATGTCATCATCCTTCAGAATATTACACTTTAAGACACACAAATACGACATTAATACTTATAAAAACGACATAAATAACAACACAGATAATATGGAACTTGGAAGGTCTGCTTAATCTGGATGGTTCGTCGCTACACACAGTACTATTACATAATAATTCTCTCATTTTTTGTTGTTGTTCATCTTTATATCATTTTATATAGAGAAGAGACAAATTAACAACAGATAACTCCAGGTAAAGTAAACAAACCACAAGGTTTCGGTGGCATTTGGTAAAGTATTGTTTTATTGCACTGTAAAGTACTAGTCAATAACACCACTACCACCACATGGGGCAGCAGCGTGACTTGTGCTGTTACTACCAGGCAAACACCACAGTAAAAGGAGTCATCGCTAGTCCAATGGATCCCAGACTTCATAGGTTCCAATCCTAATCAGACATAACTCAAGAGGATCCTAAAGCAATTGGACCTTTTAATCCTGTATTTTTCAGGTTGGGTTGGGTTAGGTTAGGTTAGGTTTAGTTAGGTGCTCTATCATGACTGGGGTCCATTTAACATTGTAACTCAGTATTGACATATTAACATTCTTGGCTCCGTTCTTTCCTCTATTCCAAGGATTCTCAAGGATTCATATCTCAGGTTAATTTTCCCCTTAACTGAGTACATGAGAACACCTCTACTGATGGAGGAGTCTAGGTAATTCTGATGCTATTGAGGCCTTCGTCTATAGTGGTGTAGTTCAGTGTGTTAGTCGAACCCATCCCATTTCTCAAGGAGTCATATCAGGAGTTCGAAGTCAATAAGATACTGTTTTTCGTGTGTGTGTGTGTGTGTGTGTGTGTGTGTGTGTGTGTGTGTGTGTGTGTGTGTGTGTGTGTGTCATGTTAACTTTGAACCTGAATGGTATAAATAAACAATAAACCTGTGTTAGATTTCTGGTATCAACGTCATTGTCCCAGAGGTAGTGAAGAGAGCTTTTACCCGTGCACCACCACGAGAACATACAGGTGTGGAGGGGACTCAGGTATGGACGAGTCAGGTGTGGAAACTCAGGTGTGTGTGGGGACTCTTTACCGATTACATTCTGTCTCTTGTAATCACTGGAGCTCTACATTAATTACGTTCACCTTATTTCAATATTTTTGTATTCCTTTATCTTAATTACGTTCAGTACCTTCCTTATTGATCTTCACTACTGACCTGTGAACGTTCTCATACTTGACACATACTCTCTCTCTCTCTCTCTCTCTTTGTGAACGTAATCTATGTACGTCCCCCACACGATAATCACCTAAACCTATATACAAAATCTAATCTATTTGACTTAAGACACACAGTACACAAGTTCCATTTTGACACTCATAACCACGATGAACTGTCAGTGTTTAAAGTTTCACAGGCTGGATGATGAAAGAGCGACAGCATTTTCAGCAGACAGCAGTAGCCAATTAGGAGGAAAGTTGACGGGTTGTGAGAAGAATGTCCAGCGGAGGAGGAGGAGGCGGCAGCGGCAGTGACTTCTTGTTCAGCCCCATCGTTTTGACCGTTGTGTAGAGCTGCGTGTTTCTCACCTAAAATGAGACATAAAGAATGGTAAAATTTAATAGTTTTAATCATCATCATCATCATCATCATCATCATCATCATCATCATAACCAATCATCTGTTTCCACGGAGTCAGACGCAGAGTGACGGTGAGTGACGCAGTAAGTGACGGAGAGCGTGACCTTGTGTCAGCCTCACGTCAAAACACAGGAAATATTTATGTCTTAGTTATTTCCCCAGATACATGAGACTTGTTAAGTATTCTATGACAATTATGGGTTGAGTCAGTCAATTGCTGTGTTGGGAAGGTCATTTTTAGTTGACCTTTACTTGGTGACCTTAACTGTTGACCTGTTGAACCTTAAGTATGAAAAACAATCTACACCATACATACATACATACATACATACATACATACATACATAGGTCTTGTGTGTTTATGTGAACGAGTAAGACGAAAAACAAGATGAGACGAAGGAGAGAAATAGGAAGATGAAGAGAAATATAATAATAATAAGAAGGAAATGAGGAAAAAGTAGAGGATAAGAGGAGGAGAAGAAAGAGAAAATAAAGAAGAAAAGAGGAGGTGTTACTCGAGTGATCAGCGGCGTCTCACGAGGAACAACAATACACTTGATGTGAATTTCATAAAACAAAAGACAAACAATCAGACAACAACACACGTCCCACAAAACTTAAATTGGATTTCTCGTTGGTCGACGGTCAGTGGGCTAGACCCCATACCAGACCAGATCACTCAAGACCAGACCAGACCAGACCAGACCAGACCAGACCAGACCAGACCAGACCAGACCAGACCACAACAGTAGCTATTAGGAAACAAATCTACGTTGACAGAATATTTTCCCCATATGATACCGTATATTAGTTCTATCTACTAACTAAACGTAACTTGTCTCAGTATAATAAATGATGTTAATTTTGTTTTGTTTTGCTTGTCTTAACTCATTCAGTATGATGGATCATATTACTTTTAGTTAGGGTGATGTATATTTGGCGAGCCTACGTGTTGATTCCGATCCATAAATGGTCACTGTTAAAAAATTACCATGGACACGACCACGGGACTATAAATATTACAGGCGACAAGAGGCAACGGAACGTATCCAACCGTAACCAAAACTATTCTAGGACTGTTGGGTTAGACTGATGAGGTTCATATCGCCTCACTATATATACTGACAGTCATCTTTCAGTCTTTGTTTAAATAAGATGCGGATATACAGATTAACAGAAACGGTAACTATTGCTTAACAGATACAGATAATGTACTGTATCCATTGGTTATTACATTGACTAAATTGTACAAATATAAAATAAATATCATAATGAACGTCAATATCTGTCATCATCTTAGTTTACACATTTCTTTTCTTCAATTCTATGACCGACAAAGATGAAGATTTCTCCTCAAACAACAACAGTCCTTGAACAACGACACAGTGCTCAGCCGAAGCTATACAATACCCTCTGGCCTCATCGCCAACACAGCTAAAACAAAAACTCTCCACCAGCTAACTCAACACCATGTAAAGATTACTCTCCTGGGCATCACCGTCATCGTGAGCGGAAAATCTGTTTTATCTTGGATTCTATACCACACACTAAAGCATTTCAGAAACCTTAGTATGTACTTTCCACCCGTAGTGTTTCCGACCCCTTGACCCATCTATAATTCGTCTGTTAGTTACGTTAGGGCCGACTTGTAGCGGTGTTAAGTCTCTGAACTACCTAGAATAGTTGTTGAGTAATAAACAACATGTACGGGAATTATGACAATAGGTGGTGTGAAGCCAACCTATCATGGTCATGCTTCATGTTATCACTACTGTTTTAATTGTACCTTATTTTTTCACTCGATTGTTAGACCTCTTTGTACTTTAATAATTATGTTTGAAAAGATCTAATTTTTTAGTCAGAGTTTGTAGATTTATGTCATTTATACAGTATACGTAAACTGTCTCCCTGTTGTAGATAACAATAGAGTAACACAACAACAACGCATGATTGTCGCTGATCCGCCACAACCAAAGATGATAAGGGGTGGGTGGTGTGACCTACAATATCTCAATTTGAATTAATATCAAACAAATTAAGGTTTTATATATATATATTATTAATTAATTACTTGTTGTTAATGCTGAATTCATAGATTAGTTAACTACTGCATGTACAAAAGGGTAGTGTGTCCTTAAGCTATCGATACGGACTGACTGACCTGCTTAACTTGTGTTCTATGTAATATTATGATTACAGAAGCTGAAATATACTCGAAGACTATCAAAAATCTTATTCAATTAGCCAACTAGTGTATTCGTACAAGAGGGAATAATATATAAGTATATACACCAGTGTTATATAAGACAGAGTTGGGACAAAAAGTATTTACGTTTTCATTCAATAATTTACATCATAAAGAACGGACCAGGGAGACTATGGTATATATATTAACGTCTCCTACACTATGTTACTCCCCCCTCCTCCTCCCTGAAGCGCTATTTTAGTACCCTAAATATCCACGTTTTTATTAATTAATTTGTACAGTATAATGAATAACATGTGAAGAGGAAGCTATGTTAATTATATATATGTTGTTATGACACAGATTAATTACATTTTATACATCAATTTTGTGTAGTAATGATAACCCTTATGTTGTTTGGGGGTTGAGATGTGAGGAGGGGTGAGGTGAGGTGGGGTGGAGGAGGTGGGGTGAGGTGGGGTGAGGTGAGGAGGGGTGAGGTGAGGAGGGGGTGAGGTGAGGTGGGGTGAGGTGAGGAGTGAGGTGAGGAGGGGTGAGGGGAGGTGGGGTGGTTTGAGGAGGGGTGAGGAGGTGAGGAGGGTGGGGGTGAGGTGAAGTGGAGGAGGGGGAGGAGGAGGGGTGAGGTGAGGAGGGGTGAGGGAGGGAGGGTGAGGGGTGAGAGGTGGGGGATGAGAGGAGGGGGGTGAGGTGGAGGGAGGTGGGGGTGAGGTGAGGTGAGGAGGGGTGGGGTGGAGGTGGGGGTGAAGTGAGGAGGGTGAAGGAGGTGGGGAGGTGAGGAGGGGTGAGGTGAGGAGGGGTGAGGTGAGGTGGGGTGAGGTGAGGAGGGGTGAGGTGAGGAGGAGGGAAGAGGGGTGGAGGAGGGAGGGGGTGAGGGGAGGTGGGGTGAGGTGAGAGGAGGGGAGAGGTGGGAGGGGTGAAGGAGGAGGGGTGAGGTGGAGGAGGGGTGAGGTGAGGAGGGGTGAGGTGAGGAGGGGGTGAGGTGAGGAGGTGAGGTGAGGGGTGAGGTGAGGAGGGGGTGAGGGTGAGGAGGGGTGAGGTGAGGAGGGTGAGGAGGGGTGAGGGAGGAGGGGGGAGGTGGAGGTGGGGTGAGGTGAGGTGGGTGAGGTGAGGTGGGGGTGAGGTGGAGGAGGGGAGGAGGTGAGGAGGGGTGAGGAGGGGTGAGGGGTGAGGAGGTGAGGTGAGGTGGGGGTGAGGAGGAGGTGAGGTGAGGAGGGGTGAGGTGAGGAGGGGTGAGGTGAGAGGGTGAGGTGAGGGAGGGTGAGGTGAGGAGGGGGTGAGGTGAGGAGGGGTGAGGTGGAGGAGGGGTGAGGTGAGGAGGGGTGAGGAGGGGAGGGGTGAGGTGAGGTGGGGTGGAGGTGAGGAGGGTGAGGTGGAGGAGGGGTAGAGGAGGTGAGGAGGGGTGGAGGTGGAGGAGGGGTGAGGAGGAGGGGTGGAGGTGAGGAGGGGTGAGAGGAGGTGGAGGAGAGGTGAGGTGAGGGAGGGGTGAGGTGAGAGTAGGAGGAGTGGAGGAGGTGGAGGAGGGGTGGGAGGTGAGGAGGGGTGAGGTGAGAGGGAGGGAGGAGGGGTGAGGTGAGGAGGGTGAGGTGAGGAGGGGTGAGGGGTGAGGAGGGGTGAGGGAGGAGGGGGGTGAGGGGTGAGGAGGGGTGAGGTGAGGAGGTGAGGTGAGGAGGGGTGAGGGGGTGAGGAGGGGGTGAGGTGAGGAGGTGGTGAATGAGAAGATTGAGGGAGAGAATATATTTTTTTCCTGGTGAAGTTGAGAAGCTCTAGCGCCATCATTTCGGTGACGAGATACAGTGATCGACAGGTGAATGGCCAATCAAATACACCCCAATCAACCAAATTTAACCACTTAACACTAAGGCCACAATCAACCAAATCTAATCATTAACACTATGGCCCTAATCTTAACAAAACCCAAACATTAAAGGACCTATCAGAGCTGAGGACCCACTTCACCTGTAAAACACACTTACTACTTCCACAACATGGAGAGTAAGATTAGCAGGTTCCGCTAGATGAGGTTCACAGGTATACGTCCCAGCATCCTCCCAGGTAACGTTGGTGATGACGAGGGAGCTGCCCAGGTGGTGATGAAGGACTCTGAGTGGCCGTCGTGGGGAATAGTTAATCATAGTGTGATTGTGGAACCAGAAGACGTAAGCAGGGGGTTCCGTGGCGTACTCTACCGTACACCGGAGCCCACACGCCCCTTGTGTACGTGCACCTCGGCTCCTCCTCCCAAGACGGCCCGTGCCTCTGTAAACACAACCAGGGTTAGTGAACGGCATTAATCTTGTTAGCTGTGACTTACTGCTTATTAATATCTATAAGCAACGACTCTGTACTCCTATTCAATAATATTCATCTTGTTCTTTAACTATCATAGCTTTGTTAACTGTGATTGCTGCTTGTTAACTACCATAACTTGTGACCTGAGACAACAAAGAAAGGTTTTGGGTGTATAAGCGACCACTAATATATAAATAAAATATACATTGTTATTATTTTTCTTCGGTTTTTCCTCACACTTTGCTTCTTCCTTTCATTCTTATTTTTCTTTTCGTGCTTTTACATCTCAACTTTCTCTATCTTCCTCTTCCCCTCTCTTTTCCCCTTGATCTTCTTCTATCCATGCCTTTCATTCACCTTTCTTTCTTAGTCTCTCTGTTCTTATGTTTTTCCATTCCTTTGTCTCCTCTCTACCTTCGTACCCTCCCTCAGTTACCATGTCTTTCTTTCCGTCTCTTCCCTACTCTCCCCCCCTCCTCTTTCATTCTTTTACCCAACTTACGTTCCTCCATTCCTTCATCTCTTCTCTTTCCTTTCCTTTTCCCATATTATCCACCTTCAGTTCTTCCTCTCCACTCCTGTTATTAATCTAGACTCGACCCTCTGATTCGTGTGCACATAGTAAGGTGGAAACGTTTCGTGCTATACTTTAAGGGGTGTCAAGGCGAGGTAGTGTGAGTGGCTCTTTTCTGGTTGAGTGGTGAATGATGTGAGTCGTTTAGTCTGCTCGCGTTCCTAAGTTGAGGCGGGTACTGGGGGGTGGGGGTCTCTCTCTCTCTCTCTCTCTCTCTCTCTCTCTCCTTCCTCTCCCACACTTCTCACCTCCCTCCCTGCCACCTTTCTCCTTTTCCCTTCTTCCTCCCATTCTTCCTTCCCTTCCCTCCCTGCCATCCTTCTCCCTTTCCCTTCCCTCCTTCTCTCACTCACCTACAACCTTGAGAGTGAAGAAGAGTGCAGTGGGAGGGTGTGTGGTGAGCTGACACTCATACAGGCCAGCGTCAGCCTTCCGGACGGCCCTCACAGAGAACTCCCACAGCTGACCAGAGGAAAGGACAACATTATCATAACACTGTCTTGTTATCCAGGTAGGCTGCATATATCATTGAGGTGTTTAATTAACAGGTAAAATAAACTAGGGTATCTAATCTTCATATGAGCTAACCCCCGAAAAACTAGAAAAAAACAAATAAAACAGAAAAACAACAAAAACTCATGATTTTTAATGCAAATTTGAATTCCAAAATTGACATTCATTTTACTGTGCATCTTTTCAACAAAGTATTATGTTAGGTTAAAGTCTTATTGAGCTTCAACTTAATCCTAATATAATATAATCATTTATACTTTAAGCTCCCTGGGATGGGTCAGGACTGGCCGCCGCCATCTGGCGCAGCTGGCGCAGCCAACTGGCCGGGAACTCGCGCCGACCGCCATATGAACTTTGTTGACAACAACCTAACCTACCTAACCTAACCTAACCAACCTAACTAACTGGGTTGCAGATGGCGGCCCAGTTGTCCCATTCCCCCTGGGATACTGTTTTGATAGCCAGAGGACCAGAGTCATCAGTAACACAGAGCTGAAGTATTATCTGTAGATCTATTAGGCTCTTAATAGGCTCTAGCTCTTACAGGCTCTTACCTACTCTTAACATAACCACCAGAATCTACACCCATTAGGCCTGGAAAGTATTAGACCAAGATTGAGTGAGGGGTGGAGGATGAGGGTGAGGATAGGGGTAGGGGTGAGGGGAGGGGTGAGGGTGGGGGTGGGAGGGTGAGGTGGGGGTGGGGGTGAGGGTGGAGGATGAGGGGTGAGGATAGGGGTGAGGGTGAGGGTAGGGGTGGGGGTGGGGGGTGAGGGTGAGGTGGGGGGTGGGGGGTGAGGGGTGAGGATGGGGGGTGAGGGGTGGAGGATAGGGGGTGGGAGGAGGGTGGAGGGGTGGGGGGGGGGTGGGGGTGAGGGTGAGGAGGGGTGGAGGGTGAGGATGAGGGTGAGGGTGAGGATAGGGGTGAGGGTGAGGATGGGGGTGAGGTGGGGGGTGAGGGGTGAGGATGGGGGTGAGGGTGAGATGAGGGTGAGGGGTGAGGATAGGAGGGTGAGGATGGGGGTGAGGGTGGAGGATGGGGGTGAGGGTGGGGATGCTATAAGGGTGTCAGGTATGACTTAGGTATCGTGAAAGTGTGGCATTATATACATCAGCTTGAGGTAGTGGGGAGGTCATTCGAAGTCAGGAGGCCACGAAGAATAAGAATAAGAGTCATGGGAGGTCAGAGGAGGCTAAGGGGATGGGGTACTGAAATCAGAAGGTCATGGAAGATCGATTGTTGAAGTCATGCACTCACAAGTCACAAACAAGTCAGCCAAGATGTGAAGGAATTGAAGCTGAGAGAGAGAGAGAGAGAGAGAGAGAGAGTAGAAGTAGGAATAATGGCGTACCTTGTCGTGTCTCAGGTGAGCAACGGAGTACCTGGCGTCTGAGGAATACACCTGTGTCCCCACCGCCAGTAATTGATCCTCGTCTCGCTTCATCCATGTCACCTGTCGGAGGTAAACACGAGAACGATGACTTCAGGACCACTCACACACACACACACACACACACACACACACACATGCACACATAACAAACAGTGGGAAAGTTTAGCACTCAAGAGCACAATAGCGTGTGGGCGTGACAGTACTACACGGGCCACCTACAACGTGAACCGGAAAATTGAACATAAACATTGTGTAGCTCTTGCATACATTATCCCTCCTCCTACCACTACCACTAGTACTGTTACCACTACTACCACCACTACTACCACCACTACTACCACCACCACTACCACTGTTACCACTACTACCACCACTACCACCAATCACTACCAACAATACCACTGTTACCACTACTACCACCACCACCACTACACCACCACCATACACCGTCACCAATTACCACCAATCAATCAATCATTACCACCATCAATACCACCACCACTCACCACCACCACCACCCTCACCACCAATTAACAAATCGCCACCACTCACCACCACCACTATACCACCACCCGCAATTGTCACCACTATCACCACACACCACCGCTACCACCACTAATACACCAATAATAGTACTGTTACCATACTACCACCACTACCAACAATTAATTACCACCACCAATTATTACACACCACCACTACCACCAGTACTGTTACCAATTACTACCACCACCACCACCACCACCACTAATATTACCACCAGTAATTGTCAATTACCACCCACCACTACCACCACCACTACTACCACTACACTGCCACTAGTACTGTTACCACACTACCAATCATACCATAACTGTTACCACTACTACCACCACCACTGCTACCACTACTACCATTCACTACCACCACCAACACACCACCACTACCACTACCACTAGTACTGTCACTAATTATTACCACCACTACCACTAGTACTGTTACCACTACTACCACCACCACCACTACCACTAGTACTGTTACCACTACTACCACCACTACTACTACCACCACCACCACTAATTAGTACTGTTACCACTACTACCACCACTACCACCACCACTGCCATCACTACTACCACCACTACTACCACTAGTAATGCTACCACTTACCACCACCACTATCCACTATTAGTACTGTTACCACTACTACCACCACTACCACCAATTAATTGCTATCACTAATTAATTAACTACCACTAGTACTGTTACCACTACTACCAATTATTACTAACACCACTAGCACTGTTACCACTACTACCACCATTACCACCACCATCACACCATTACCACCACCACCAACCACTACCACTAGCACTGTTACCACTACTGCCACCACTACTACCACTAGCACTTGCTACCACTTACCACCACCACCACCACCACCACTACCACCACTCACTACCATCAAATTAATTACCATTAGCACTGTTACCACTTACCACCACCACCAACCATTACTACCACCACCACCAACCACTCACCACCACTAGCATTGTTCACCACTACCACCACCACCACTAGTACTGTTACCACCACTACCACCACACCACTACCACCACTACCACCACCACCAATTAGCACTGTTACCACTACTACCACCACTACATCACATCTGTTAATACTACCACCACTACCACCACCACTGCTACCACTATAACACCACTACCACTACCACCACCACACTACCACGAGTACTGTTACCACTACTACCACCACCACTAGCACTGTACTATATTACCACCACTAGTACCAGCCACTACTACCACCACCACACCACCACCACCACCACCACCACTACAACTACCACCACTGTAGAACTATGTCCACTACACTCTTGTATATTTCATGTAGTGTAATATCAGCCAAAGGTATTACAGACACTAGTACATGTTACAGTAATTACAGAAAGACATACAGTACATAATTAACACTCATTACGTGATAACAACAAGAAAGAATAACAACATAGTGATAAAAACAATAACAAGACGTCATAACAATAATAATAACAAAACACAACGTCATAATAATAATATGACGTCAAAACAACATGACGTCACAACACCATGACGTCAGAACAACATCATGACGTCATAACTACACCAAACCACTCACCATCTCGTCACCAAGGAACACTGTGTAGCACTTAATGGTCGCAGTGCCGCCAACCTGTGCCACCACCACCGTATTGTTCTGCAGCTCCGGTAAGAGTCGCCCAATGTTGGTAGCCCTGTTACTGTGCTTCCGATGGGTCACTGCTCCATCATGGCGCCAACCACTCACACCTGTAAGATGGAGAGGACACATCTGTTAATGACTTTAGGATAAAAAAAATATTGGTTTTCCTTTTGTTTACGTTGGTTCATAGACGAGAGAGAGAGAGAGAGAGAGAGAGAAGAAGAAAGATGAAGAAAGTTGAACACTCACACTTGCTGCAAACTTCTCCTCAAAACCATTTCAAGTTCACGGAAAACTTTGGAAATTGAAAACACGAAGGCATGAATGACTGATTCACTGGCCAGACGAACAACCTGTGCCAATTTCCTCATGGCAAAAATAGGTTACACTTAGCAAGAACAGAAACAAGACATCCAAATAGGATTACTGAGCAACAACAACAAAACTACAATAATAATAACAACAATAACAAAGACCCTCTCTTATCATGGGATCTTACCAGTAATATTTTCCCGTAAGATAATCTAAAAAAAAAAGTCGTCTCATTGGAGTTTTGGAGCCATTTTGAACTGCCGTCGGGGTGTTACTGGTAAATTGAGGTAGTTTATTTACATATGTGGGGGAGAGAGAGAGAGAGAGAGAGAATAAACAAGGAATTACTGTACCATAAAGAAAAATTTCCAACCCGAACAAAGTCAACAACGCCCCGTCTCGACCCAGCCCAAGTCAAGCAGCTTATCACCAGCCCAGACGAACGTACGCTCGTCTTTTCCTTCTGCTTATCATGGCGTGTGTGAAATACAACAACAGGGGGAAAATCATCACCTCAACCAAGGAATTTGTTATGAATATATATATTATGTGTGACTTACTTAGGTTATAACACACACACACACACACACACACACACACACACACACACAGTCACACACACACACACACACACACATACACAGACAGACAGACACACACACACACACACACACAGTTAATAACTCAAGAACGTCAAACATATCAGTTAGAGGACGGCATATTAGAATCAGAAAACAAAGGCAAAAATAAAAAATCTTGATCACTTTGTTGTTATAAAGTCCTTAGTATGATCAATGTTTATATCAATGATTTCTAAATTGTTTCGTGTTTTGTATTCGTCATTCGTACAGGTGAGGGGAGGAGGGGAGGGGAGGGGTAGGGAGGTGAGGGGGTGAAGGGAGGATAAATCCACTTACTTTAGCCCAGACCTAGGAGGGAGTGAAGGGGGGTGAGGAGGAGAAAGGGAGAGATGAGGTAGGGAAGGAAGGTGAGGGAATTGATGATGGAGGGGGGGAGGAGGAGGGAATTATATTATTAGGAGGAGGAAAATTTGGAGGAAAGGAAGCAAGGAAGGAATAAGGGAAGGAGGAAGAAGGAGTGAGGAAGGGATGGAAGAAGGGGTGAAGGAGAAAGACAAAGCGGCAGGGAGAAGGAAGGAAATTAGATAATAAAAGAACGAGTGAAGGAAATGAGGGAGGGAGAGAAAGTAGGAGGTAACAAAGAATGGGGGAGTAATGAGGAGGGAATAGGAAGAAGGGAAGAAGGAGGAGGAGAGATGAAGGAAATAAAGAAGGAAATAAAGGAGGAAAATTACGTAGAACGAGGCAAAGAGGAGGAGGAGAAAGAGAGAGAGAGAGAGAGCGAGAGGGAAGAGAAAGAGAGAGAGAGAGAGAGAGAGAGAGAGAGAGAGAGAGAGAGAGAGACTGCTTCACACACGCCAATGCATCATATTTATCGATAACGTGAAGGTGGCATTATATAAGGTACTGCAGGTCCCTTATCATACATATAGTCATACTCCATCATACTTCACTATCTTCACCCTATCATTTACGTTGCTAAGTACATGTGCAATTATATTCATTCATCATCATATCTATCTATTTCTTCTTCATTAACACAAGGTCAACGTCTGAGAATAATGTAAGACCTCGTGTGTGTGTGTGTGTGTGTGTGTGTGTGTGTGTGTGTGTGTTTGTTGTTATTCCGTCTCTTAATTTACTTAAATATCCAGGTTCTAGGCGTAACCAAACAAAAAAGTGAAGTAAATTAAAAGAGAATAAAAATAAATAAAGTAAACCTTAGAATTTAATTAATTAAATATTAACACAATAAAAGAGCCTCGTAGGCTGTCACAACAAATTGATTCACCATCGAAACTTTAAGACACAAATGATACTAAACATCGAAACATCAAAAGAATAAAATAAAGCATTGGATTACGTTAACAACTACAAATACTGATGGACATAAATAGAGACATAAATAGGTACTCACATAGATATACCACATTGGTGGCGACAGGAACAACACAAATAAATTAAGTATAAGTAACAGGTGACGAGTGTCACTCAAAGGATGTGAACTGTATGGACAAGAGGACTGAACTGACTCAAGTCAGTTGGTGGGTCCTATATATAAGGTCGGCTCCGCCACGCGACCCGCCGGTGGGTCGTTTAACGATGCAGATGATCGTTAGAGAACAAAGAATGCTGGTTACAATACAAAATAAAGAAATATGATGGGCTTGAACAAATAATGACAGTTAAAACCGTAACAGCACGGGGTAAGGTGACTAGAATATATAATAGTAAATTTAACACATCATTACAGGAATAATATGGAACATGTTATATATAAAAAAAATATATAAAAAATACGACACGGTCGTAACAGTGTGTGTGTGTGTGTGTGTGTGTGTGTGTGTGTGTGTGTGTGTGTGTGTGTGTGTGTGTGTGTGTGTGTGTGTGTGTGTGTGTTTACCGACGGGCGACTTCCTTAATGTGTATTGTTATTGTTTTTTTTTAGTTTTTTTAAGTAGACATCAAAGTCGATTGACTGTGTTACAATACCAACGAGGCAGTAGAAGGGACATAGTTTCTTTCAAGATAGAGAGACCCAACTGTGTAGCGTGTTAAACTTTGCTACTGAGTTTGGATGGGATTACGACATGGAGGAGAGAGAGAGAGAGAGAGAGAGAGAGACTAAATCTAAAACTAACCGTGAACATCAGAGCTTAATTCCCAAAGTGCACATGAAGTGAAAATGTTCTGAGAAACATCATCTATCACAGTTATGGGTCAACATCAGTCCCTACCGATGGTCTGGTATGTAAATAAAACCCCATCTACACTTCTCCCTGCTCCACCCTTTACTCTATACACACTACATCGCCGTTCCTATCACATGTAAAAGGAATTATCTATCGTTCCAATATCGAGTTTGAGGCAAAATTCTAACAGGGAATGTATTTTTGTTGGTAGTGACTCTGTTGTAATATGGGATTCGGGTTTTTTTTTCTATAATGCCTTTGGAAATAAGTAACTGTAGATTATTTCCGTGTTATGATGAAGTTTTTAGGAGGAAATTATAGAGATATGTGTAGTTCTTGCTCACCATTTCTGTGGGGTTAAGAAGTTATAACAAGAGTCTGAAATGAATGTAAAGTTTTGAACCCAAACTTTGTGAGTAATAATATACCAAAGTTTCAAGAAAAGATAAAATTAATAATGAAGTCTTTGAACCTTAAGTATCTGATTCAATTATTTATCTAACCTAAACAGTAACTTTCCCCTTCGCCCCCTGAAAAAAAATATATATACCTTTGAAAGTATACACAGATATAATTTGGCCTTTGTGAGATAAACCTTTCCAAAACTCACGAATAAAAAGAAAATAACAGAAAGAAAAATATATTTGACCATTAAAACTATAAAAACAATAATAAAAATGAAGTAAAAAAAAACAAAAACCAAACACAACACGACCATTATCTTCACCAACTCCCACCCTTATCCTCACCTCCCACACCACCCTCCCACACCTCCCTCACTACCCTCCCACACCCCTCATCATTGCACTTCCCACCACCTTTATCCTTACCTCCCCACCCACCCCCCCTCTCACCCCTTACCATTGCATAGTTACAGGGATATGCGCGGACGAAACATTTACAGCATGGTATAGTATCAGAGACCCATGCATATGCAACAGAGGGCAGCACCAACCTCACGTCTGGGGTACATACGACGTCATGGTTAGGTTAGGTTAGGTTAGGTTAGGGAAAGTTAGGTTGGTTAAGTTGAATTCAATTAAGGTTAGGTTAAAGACCGACTTAAGTTAAGGTCATGTTAGGTTAGGTCAGGTTAGACAGAATTAAGTTAAAGTCATGTTAGGTTAGGTCAGGTTAGACAGAATTAAGTTATGGTCAGTTCAGGTCTGGTCTGGTCAGGTCAGGCATTGTCAGGGAGGGAAGGTGTTGACCTCACGTCCTTACACTAAGAACCATTAAAACTTTAAGAGTAAACTAAAACCGGAGAGTCTCTTGACCCTTGGGTGGGTGAAGACCAACCCATGAATACTGATGACCTCTCTCTCTCTCTCTCTCTCTCTCTCTCTCTCACGCTTAACCTCCCTTCACACACACACACACACACACACACACACACACACACACACTAATTAACGTGGCAACTGATGTAAAACTCCTCTGATTCTTTAGTGAGCAAAAGTCAACTATGTGTTACAAACTTTAATATATTTAGAAAGTTGAAGAAGGAATTTTCTTTACCTCTGTGACCTCTATGAACTCTGTGACCTCTACGACCCTGTGACCTCTATGACCCTATGACTTCTGTGACCCTATGACCTCTGTGACCTCGACGACTTTTTAACCTTATGACCTGTACTATCCCAAACTTGAGGCACTGGGGGGTATTTTTCTGTTGATTGGTCTAGTTTGATATTTACCTGAGGTGTGTGTTGGGTCCCTTAGATGATCAGGTATAATGGTGCGCTCTCCTTTTCACCTCTTTTCCTCCCTCTTCTACCTTTTTTCTCCTCCACTGTTTCTTTCCCTTTCTCCCTTTTTCTCTATTCTCTTACCATCCATCCCTCCCCTCCCACTGCTCTCTCCTCTAACCCTTTCCTCCTGTTTCATCCTCCAGTTTTCTCTATTCTCTCCCCGTCTTGCCTCTCCCTCTCCCTGGGCCCTGTTTGGACAATGCACCCAGCCTGATAAATCATAAACACCCTGATATAATAGAATCGCTTTTTCTTGAACACGGGAAGGCTTTTCTGGCCAGAGGCTTAACACCAAGTTTCCTACACTTTAATATGACGCCGGAAGACTTACACTGAATAGGAAACATTGTGCGTGCGTGTGTGTGCGAGTGCGTGCGTGTTAAGGGGTGAGGTGGGGGTTGGGGTGTGTGGGGGGTGAGGGGGTGGAGGAGTGTGGGTTGGGGTGTGTGTGGGAAGCTGTGTGTATGTGTTTGTTTTGGGGATGAGAGGTGTGTGTGTGTGTGTGTTGTGTGTGTGTGTGTGTGTGTGTGTGTGTGTGTGTGTGTGTGTGTGTGTGTGTGTGACTCTTACATATACTTTCAAAGTATTTTTTTAATCACACTTAGCACTTTCATTATTGTTTTTTATCTCGGCTTTCACAAACCAGCAAATATTAAAATGAACTAATCCCTGCACATTACACTTGGGGGTATCAGAATAATCTCATTGACCTCACATGGCCTGCTTTGTTCCCTGACTTATGGTATTAGCTTTATCATTATTGTGAGTTGACCTGACCTGACTTATGCTGACGTATTAAATTCATGATTGTTCTGAGATAACCTGACCTGACTCGCTCCCTGTGTTATTAAATTCATGATTGTTCTGAGATAACCTGACCTGACTCTGCTCTCTGTGTTATTAAATCTATGATTGTTCTGAGATAACCTGACCTGACTCGCTCTCTGTGTTATTAAATTCATGATTGTTCTGAGATAACCTGACCTGACTCTCTGTGTTATTAAATTCATGATTGTTCTGAGATAACCTGACCTGACTCGCTCTCTGTTATTAAATTCATATTGTTCTGAGATAACCGACCTGACGTCGTGTTATTAAATCATGATTGTTCTGAGATAACCGACCTGACTCTGCTCTGTTATTAAATATGATTGTTCTGAGATAACCTGACCTGACTCGCTCTGTTATTAAATTCATGATTGTCTGAGATATGACCTGACTTTGTTATTAAATCATTATTGTCTTGAGATAACCTGACATAAAGTGACTCTTCCAGACTCCCCATCCAGTCATCGTTTGTTTTGGGGGACCTGGTCGCCTCTCTCCAACCTGGGATATAACCTGACATTTTCAGCCAAATTGGCCTTTTGCATATTGACATCTATTTGTCTTAACCTTTTCATTCCTAGTTTGATATTTGTGTAAATATTCTGAGGGTTTTTGAAGACGGGAAGGATCAGATCGTATGTGTGTGTGTGTGTGTGTGGGGAGGGTGGGGGGTGGGGGGCTGTTTTATATTCCTGGTTTTCGTTATTTGCACAGCGCTCCCCCGGTGTTCCTGTGTCCGCCCACTACCACCACCACCACCGCTGCTGCTACCACTACCGTAGTAACAGTGCAGAAACCACGAAATTGTAACTCTTTTCGCCTTTTGGTAAACGTGAAATAAAACTAAACCTTTTCTTTTCTGACACGTGAAATAAAGCACTTTTTTTGCTTTTTTTTCATTAGACGTGTAATATGATTTTCTACTTTCTGTACAACAAGTCAAATAAAACTCATAGTTAAGTTCATTTTCTTGTTCTATTATTCACTTTCCCTGGTGTTGTTGAGGAGTCAGTTTCCAGTTGTGGAATTGGTGCGCGCTTTTTTCTTTTGAATTTACAAGTACCTCCATTGTAGAAAGATTCCCAGCCGGGGAGTAAAACGGAACTATAATATACTTATTATTTTATTTACATGTTAAATCTTTATTAAACACGATTTATCATCCGTATTATTTTTTCAGTGCCGTAACGTCAATTAGAGAAAATGAAATTGTTGGTAGGGATAACTTAAGTAAATCTTATTGTTTTTGTGATGATTTACAAAGAATTATCAACATGTCATATCCGGGAGGTTTATCTACAAGGCTCAGCTAAAGGACAGAATCATACGTTACAATTCTGACGTCTATGTAGATTTTTTAGACATTAACTTAAGGCTACAGTGTGATTATTATTATTATTTTCATCATTGAGGTCATGTGTGTGTGTGTGTGTGTGTGTGTGTGTGTGTGTGTGTGTGTGTGTGTGTTTTTGGACAGTGAGGTATAGATATATAATGTGGGTGTATTTCTCTGGCTCTCTCTCTCTCTCTCTCTTTCTCTCTCTCTCTCTCTCTCGAAGGTTGGTTGCGTAGTGATGGTGGAGATTATACAAAGTGCAAAAGTGCCGGAAATCTCTCTCTCTCTCTCTCTCTCTCTTCTCTCAGGATGTAAAGAAAACAACGAGAAAGGCAGACGGACAGAAAGGACAGGAAGAGTGTATGTACGTGATGGAACGAAATCCACAAGACAGGTATAAACAGACAGACAGACAGACAGGTAAAAAGGCTTGAGGGGTTGTGTACATAGTGACCTCGGTACTGTGTGTGTGTGTGTGTGTGTGTGTGTGTGTGTGTGTGTGTGTGTGTGTGGGTGTGTGTGTGTGTGTGTGTGTGTGTGTGTGTGTGTGTGTGTGTGTGTGGTACAGGAGATTGATTATGAAGATAAACAAAGTACACCCGGAAAATCCTTTGGCCCTATAACCCGGAATAGGGTAGAGTTGGACGCCTATTGACGATGGAGAGGAAAAAGAGAGGGAGGGAGGGAGGGAGGGAAGGGGGTGAAATACCATTAATATGTTGAATATGATGAGATGAAATATGATAAAGAAGAAGAGGAAGGGAGAGAAGAGAGGATATGAAGAAGAGGGGAGGAGATGAGGATAAGGAAGAAGAGGGGGAGGAGATGAGGATATGAAGAAGAGGGGGAGGAGATGAGGATAAGGAAGAAGAGGAGGAGATGAGGATAAGGAAGAAGAGGAGGAGGATGAGGATAAAGAAGAGGGGAGGAGATGAGGATAAGGAAGAAGAGGGGGAGGAGATTAGGATAAGGAAGAAGAGGGGAGGAGATGAGGATACAGCAAGAGGGAGGAGAAGAGGATAAGGAAGAAGAGGGGGAGGAGAAGAGGATATGAAGAAGAGGGGAGTGAGATGAGGATAAGGAAGAAGAGGGGGAGGAGATGAGGATATGAAGAAGAGGGGAGGAGAAGAGGATATGAAGAAGAGGGGAGGAGATGAGGATAAGGAAGAAGAGGGGAGGAGATGAGGATATGAAGAAGAGGGGGGGAGGAGATGAGGATATGAAGAAGAGGGGGAGGAGATTAGATATGAAGAAGAGGGGAGATGAGGATAAGGAAGAAGAGGGGAGAGATGAGGATATGAAGAAGAGGGGGAGAGGAGAAGAGGATATGAAGAAGAGGGGAGGAGATGAGGATATGAAGAAGAGGGGGAGGAGATGAGGATATGAAGAAGAGGGGGGAGGAGATGAGGATATGAAGAAGAGGGAGGAGATGAGATAAGGAAGAAGAGGTGAGGAGATTGAGGATAAGAAGAGGAGGAGATGAGGATATGAAGAAGAGGGGAGGAGAAGAGATAAGGAAGAAGAGGGGGGAGGAGATGAGGATATGAAGAAGAGGGGAGGAGAAGAGACATGAAGAAGAGGGGGGAGGAGATGAGGATATGAAGAAGAGGGGGGAGGATGAGGATATGAAGAAGAGGGGAGAGATGAGGAGGCGAAGAAGAGGGGGGAGGAGATGGGAGGAGAATGAAGAAGAGGGGGAGGAGATAGGATATGAAGAAGAGGGGAGGAGATGAGGATATGAAGAAGAGGGGGAGGAGATGAGGATATGAAGAAGAGGGGAGGAGATGAGGATATGAAGAAGAGGGGGAGGAGATGAGGATATGAAGAAGAGGGGGAGGAGATGAGGATAAGGAAGAAGAGGGGGAGGAGATGAGGATATGAAGAAGAGGGGGAGGAGATGAGGATATGAAGAAGAGGGGGGAGGAGATGAGGATATGAAGAAGAGGGGGAGGAGATGAGGATATGAAGAAGAGGGGGGGAGGAGATGAGATAGTGAAGAAGAGGGGAGGAGATGAGGATATGAAGAAGAGGGGGAGGAGATGAGGATATGAAGAAGAGGGGGAGGAGATGAGGATATGAAGAAGAGGGGGGAGGAGAAGAGGATATGAAGAGAGGGGGAGGAGAGAGGATATGAAGAAGAGGGGGGGGAGAGGATTAGAAAGGAAGAAGAGGGGAGGAGATGAGGATAGGAAGAAGGGGGAGGAGAAGAGGATATGAAGAAGAGGGGGGAGGAGAAGAGGATAGTGAAGAGAGGGGGAGGAGAAGAGGATATGAAGAAGAGGGGGGGGAGAGGATTAGACAAGGAAGAAGAGGGGAGGAGAAGAGGATAGGAAGAAGGGGGAGGAGAAGAGGAGGCGAGGAAGAGGGGGAGGAGATTAGGGATATGAAGAAGAGGGGGGGGAGGAGAAGAGGATATGAAGAAGAGGGGGGAGGAGAAGAGGATATGAAGGAGGGGAGGAGATTAGGCATGGACAAAGAAGAGGGGGAGGAGAAGAGGATATGAAGAAGAGGGGGGGAGGAGAAGAGGATAAGTGAAGCAAGAGGAGATGAGGAGGAAGAAGAGGGGGAGGAGATGAGGATAAGGAAGAAGAGGGGGAGCAGGATGAGGGGATAAGGAAGAAGAGGGGGGAGGAGATGAGTGATATGAAGAAGAGGGGAGGAGATGAGGATAGTGAAGAAGAGGGGGAGGAGATTAGATATGAAGAAGAGGGGAGGAGATGAGGATAAGAAGAGAGGGAGGAGATGGGAAGAGGAGGCGAAGAAGAGGGGGAGGAGAGGAGATGAGGATAAGGAAGAAGAGGGGGAGGAGAAGAGGATGAAGAAGAGGGGGAGGAGATGAGGATAAGGAAGAAGAGGGGGGAGGGGAGATGAGGATATGAAGAAGAGGGGGAGGAGATGAGGATATGAAGAAGAGGGGGGAGAGATGAGGATGATGAAGAAGAGGGGAGGAGATGAGGAGATGGAGGAAGAAGAGGGGAGGAGATGAGGATATGAAGAAGAGGGGGAGGAGATGAGGGGATATGAAGAAGAGGGGGGAGGAGTATGAGGATATAAAGGAGGGGGGAGGAGACAGGATATAGAAGAAGAGGGAGAGATGAGGATAAGGAAGAAGAGGGGGGGAGAAGAGGAATAAGAACATTAAGAAGAGGGAGAAGAAAATATAAGAATGTATGTATGTATGTATGTACAGTATGTGTGTATTTGTGTGTATGTACAGTATGTATTAAGACAGATCTGTAGGTCCCACACAAAGGTCCCAGCCAAAGGTCCCACATAAAGGTCCCACACCCAGGTCCCACACAAAGATCCCATACAACATTATTTAACATTTTCAATATCAACGCCCCAATAATTTTAATACTCGTTTGGAATTCTATCACATTTTATTATTATTTGTTATTATTATTATTGTTGTTATCGTTATTATTGTTCTTGTTATTATTCAAGGAGAAACGTAAGAGCAAACGCAACAACACAGATGTATTTAAGAATTGTGAACAAGAGCAGTGGCCGAGTGTACACAGCGGCAACTCGTGTCTCAAGGGGCACGACCTGTCCACCAAGCTCTGAAAATATAGGTGACTTAAAGCGCACCGCCTCCATGTCGATATCTCCTGCCGCAGAACGAGTGACTTAAAGTGTTCTATTCCTGACGAAGGTGTTACTGTGTGATAGGGTACTGGTGATAGTGACATGACATTGGTGATAGTGAAGAGACTATGGTGGTGGTAGCAGGACACTCACCCACGTGTAGAAAGACAGCAACAGCTACCATGAAGACGCCACGACCCATTTTCTTTACACTATCAGCTTCTCAAATTCTTCGTTTTCTTTGTAAATAAGGTGAGGCTTTAAGGGGGAAACTTTAGACGTCAGATTCTGAATTTGGGCGAGAAATTTCAAGCCTCGTTTCCAATTTTGCAGAAAACTTCCGCAGAGTTCACTAATTTTTCCTGGCTCTTTCCCAACACAGGATTTTGAGTTTTTCGTATTTTTTTATATTTTTTAAGTTGTTTTTGTTCTAAATCGTCTTTATAAAGTTCGATCAAGTTTCTACATTGTCAGGAGTCTACGTTATATCCATCTTGACGGAGGGAGTTGGTCTCGTCCACAAGTGAGTTCCGGGGATTATTTTTATAAGAGTTTGGGAAGTCGGGAGATAATCTTGGCTAAACCTCCTGTGTAACGTTGACAGCTTAAGCCAACCAAAAGTTCTCTTTCACTAAAAACACAAAATTATATACACTTCTCTTATGTCCTTACGCTGAGTTATTTATTTCCTTCAATATATAACTCCTTGGTAAATGTATTTAATAGTATTCAAGTTTGGAGAGTATTGGTTGGACGAGTGGTAAGTGGTCGGGGGCAGGTGAAGTTATATACGATATGGCGGAGCGGACATCCTCACTCTATGATGTCCCGCGTGATACTGACTCTTACCGCCACCTCCTACCAGGCTTCAGCGGGGTTGCCACTCTGACATTTAACCCATTCTCGCTATTTTAGTAAACAAGGTTGCCATCTTAGCATACATGTAAGAGATTTTCGGATTCGAGTTTGACATATTATAATTTTTAGTATACAAAGTTTCATTTTAAATAGAATAAATCATTCTCATTTAGATGAAGAAAAATCATCTTTTTTTTTTCAGGATCTATTTAGTAACTCAGTAAACCACTTTCCAAACTGACTGACGGACTGACTGACTGACTGAGATAACTTTTTCACGCCAACTTCCCTTGACTATGATCTCTTCCTTAAGTTTTCTGTCCAATTACCTGGGGAATCTCCACTCTAGCTTATCTCACCTAAAGATTAACCAAACCTAACCTAACCTAACTTAACCTAACCTAACCTAACGTTAACCTAACCTAACCTCATCCCTCCCAAGTAGTATTAGGGTGGTTAATCTTCAGGTGAACCTAAGTGAGTTGGTAATTCGTCAGTGATTCCTGTTTTTCGTTTTATGACCGATTTACAGAAAACGGTAAACAGAGCATAACAACAATATATGTATACATTACGATACATTAAGCATAGATTATAATACATATACATAATGCAGCTAATAGAGTAACCCATATTTAAAGAAAGACAAACAACAGAAGAATATAAGAATGCGAAAATGAAGAAGAAAAGTAAAAATAAAATAAAATAACAGTTACCCCCTAATTAGGCCTTGTGACTGACCCTTAACGGCAATATAAACAAGAGGACCCTGACTTATTCCCGTGGTGTAGTGTTGCGTAGTTGAAGTAGCTCAGTGTTCTCAACTCCTGTGCTTGTGGGTGACTTCACCTTTCTGGCTGGTGATGAACTACTGAACCTCTCGAGAGTAAACATGTTATATATATTGTTTTTGTAACCTGTATTAAGTGTTTTTTGTGGGGTTTATATTTTTGTTTATGTAACCTTGATATTTATTGTTTATGTAATCTTGATGTTTATTGTTTATGTAACCTTGATATTTCTTGTTTTTATGATCTGTATTTATTGTTCATGTTACTTATATTTATTTGTTTTTGTTACTGATATTTATTTTTATTTTTTTGTAAATTTATTGTTTTTGTGTCGACCTTTAGCGATATTGGGACAACGGGATTAAAACATTTATAAAATATGTGGTGAAGTAATCTAACCTGAATCCTGTCATCCGCTATAAATCTTTTAGTACCGTATTTTCAGTCACTATTTGTAAAGAAAACCCAGCTCTTTATTTGCCTTATTAAAGTATAAGTTTAAGTATAAGTTTACGTTAAAGTATAAGCATAAGTATAACGTAAAAAATAGAGAAACACTTACTATCAAGGCAGTGCAAGATAGTTCCAACATGAGCCACCAAGGGATATAATGGAGGCACTGGTATATATAAACGTTGGCTGGAGTTTAGGGCTGACCACTTGTTCTTCTTCATCTGTCAAAGACCCTTCTGTTTGTTGATGTTGATGACGAGGTGAGACCTTCAAAATCTATAAACGAGAGAAGATTATTTTTAGTTACCTTTCAAACGATATACAAAGGAGTTACGATAGAATCTAACAATATAACTACCCTAGCGTCTTATTGTTGACTTGTTGACATAGTGTAAAAGCGTACGTAGATAATAACACCGTATAAGAACAATAACCAATTCCTCGTCATTTACAAGATCTATCAACTTGTATAACGTGGCAATAACAAACCTATAATCTAGATCTGGTTTTAAATACGGCCATAATTTAGGTGGTGAGATATACTAGTGTTCATTACAAGAAGGATTCCATAGGGAGTGAGGCGTAGTAGGATCTAAAGGCCATTAGGACAAGAATATTTTAGCGCTGGGACCCATTCGACCAGTCACTCTTGTGTTCTAATACTACTTAAGAGTTAATAAATGGGATCAAAAAACGCTTAATGGTGGAACTTGGTCTATTTATCAAGTACTTTGAATTCTCTTCGACGTTTTTTTGTGGAATTAAGAGAGAGAGAGAGAGAGAGAGAGAGAGAGAGAGAGAGAGAGCACCGTCTAAGACTGAGGACAAGACGCTAGTGGTCCCTGTCGTGTTTCTGGAATTAAAGCTCGAGGGCGGACGACGACACCTGAATGAGGTGCTGGGTCTGGTGTGGTCGGGGGAGTGGCCGGGGGTGGGGGAGGTGGTCGGGGAGGAGGGAGGTGGTCGGGGAGGAGGGAGGTGGCCAGAGGAGGTGGCTGGGAGGGGAAAAGGTGGCCAGCAAAGGAGGGAAGTGGCCAGGGAGGAGGGAAGTGGCCGGGGAGGGAGGGAGTGGCCAGGAGAGGAGGCTGGGAGAGGAAAGAGGTGGCCGGGAAGAAGGAAGTGGCCAGGAAGGAGGGGAGGTGGCTGGGGAGAGAGGGAAGGGGGTGGGGTGGAAAGGAGAACATGGAGGATGTAAGTATGACGCAAGCCAGGGTAGGTAGCTGTTCGTACGTCAGTCACTGGAACTAAATTATTTTTACCTAATAAAGAAAATATGTTTACAGGTTTCATCATAATTTAGCCAATTTTAGAAACAAATGATAACCTATAATTAATTTAATAGGTAATTATACGACATGTAATTAACGAAAATGTCAAACTGGTCCTTCGTGTCAGTCATGAAATATATAGACACAAGTTAAATATTTGTATCATTTCGTCTAAGTTTACATGTAACCTCAGATACAGTGAATACCTGTACAATGTAAACAGGTGATAATTTAATAATATTTCATCAGCAGCGTTACAGGTACGGATACAGGAATACTAGTCTATATTCATATTTATAACCTGTACTTCTAACTGCACCTTCAACTACTGCAGGCTGTAATCACCTCATTGTTGACTTAGCAATTACCTGTCTACCTTCAAGGAGAATCTTTGTTGTTCTTTGTATAACTTAACGACTTAACATTCCTCTACCGAATTGTGGAGTCTAGACACAACAGCACAGACGGGTGAAAACAACATGAAAATAAGACAAAAGAAAATAAGGTTAATGGGGTAAAATAGGGAGAATGAGGAAGAGAATGAGGATACGAGGGATTAATGGGAAATGCAGAAATAGAGAAATGAGGAGGAAAACGTTGGAAAGGGAAAAGAAAGAAAGATAAATAACACAGTAAAATTAAAAATAATGATGTAATATGCAGAAAAAATGTAAAAAAATAAGGAAACTCGGGAAAATCGGGGAAAAATAAGGAAATTGGGGAAATGTTGGGGAAAAAAGTCGACACTAGGGACAAAAAGAAATTGAAAATACCTTGACAAAATAGTTTCAACAGTTTACCCAAGACCAGGTCAATATTTGGCTGGCTGTAGGATCCCTCTCTCTCTCTCTCTCTCTCTCTCTCTCTCTCTCTCTCCCCAGCGCTGGGTCACACCTGGAGGGAGGAGGGGGGAGGGCTGATGGTAGAATGGGAAGGAATGGGGTAAGGGCAGGGAGTGGGGAATAATGGGATGAGAGAAGGGGTGAGGTAGGATAGGGTGACGAGAGAAGAAGGTGGAATGGGAAAGAATGGTAAGAAGGAGGATAATGAGGAATGAAGGGGGATTAGGGAGAATATGAGGGAGGAGAGTAAGAAATGAAGGGGTGGGGAGAGACTGAAGATATGAGGCGAGAGAGGAAGAGCAGGAGAGAAAAGAGAGTAAGGATGACAAATAGGTAAGAAATGAGGGAGAGGAGGAGAAGAAGAGAGGAGGAGGAGGAGGAGGAGGAGGAGGAGGAGGAGGAGGAGGAGGAGGAGGAGGAGGAAGGGAAGAGGGAAGTTACCAATAGCCGTGGACCATGTCAGCTTGCCATGCCAGGCACGTCTGTCCAGGGAAGGGTGGTGGAAGGGAAGGTTTGTAGCGGTGCTGGTGGTGGTGATGGAAGGGGAAGGTTAATACTAGTAGTAGTAGTAGTAGTAGTAGTAGTAGTAGTAGTAGTAGTAGTAGTAGTACTAACAACCACCATCATCATAAGAAAAACATCGCATATAATAGTCGTTCTCTCACACTCAAGAAACACTCAGACTCAAGATACACTCAGACTCAAGACACACTCACACTCAAGACACACTCACACTCAAGACACACTCAGACACAAGATACACTCAGACACAAGATACACTGAAATCGACCAAGATACACTCAGACCAAGATACACCCAGACACAAGATACACTCAGACACAAGATACACTCAGACACAAGACACACTCAGACTCAAGACACACCAGACACAAGATACACCCAGACACAAGACACACTCAGACTCAAGATACACTCCACACTCAAGACACACTCAGACACAAGATACACTGACAAACGACCAGATCTCAGACAGGACCAAGATACCCACAGAACCCAGCAAAGATCCCAGACAGACACAGACCAAGACACTCAGACACAAGATACACTCAGACAAGACACACTCAGACTCAAGATACCTCACACTCAAGACACACTCAGACACAAGATACACTCAGACACAAGATACACAGACCAAGATACACCAGACACAAGATACACTCAGACACAAGATACACTCAGACACAAGATACACTCAGACACAAGACACACCAGACTCAAGACACACCCAGACACAACTCAGACAAGATCACCACGCACCCAGACACAAGACACACTCAGACACAAGACACACTCAGACACAAGACACCTCAGACTCAAGACACACTCAGACACAAGATACACTCAGACTCAAGATACACTCAGACACAAGATACACTTACCCTTACGCCTTTGGAATCCTCAGAACTGTCCTTGCTGCATCGATTCCCAAGTGTGAGTGTCGACCCACCTGTCTCCACCTGTCGACCCACCTGTCTCCCACCTGTCGACCCACCTGTTCCCCACCTGTCGACCCACCTGTCCCCCACCTGTCGACCCACCTGTCTCCCACCTGTCGACCCACCTGTCTCCCACCTGTCGACCCACCTGTCTCCCACCTGTCGACCCACCTGTCTCCCCACTCGACACCCACCTGTCTCCCACCTGTCGACCCACCGTCTCCTCACCCATCGACCCACCTGTTCCCCACCTGTCGACCCACCTGTCTCCCACCTGTCGACCCACCTGTTCCCACCTGTCGACCCACCTGTCTCCCACCTGTCGACCCACCTGTCTCCCACCTGTCTCGTACCTGTCCCAATCTCCCCATTAAGCGAGAACCAAGAGTATCATAGTGATGATAATATAGTGATAATTTTGTTTGATGTTGTAAAGAAATCACTTCTTTTGTTCGTAACACAGACACACACACACACACACACACACACACACACACACACACACACACACACACACACACACACACACACACACACACAACACACACACACACACCTCCCTGATGTTGACTCTGATAACGAACAGTAAAGTTTTATAGGTTACGACGAGGCAATTTTTGTTCATCACTGTAACATAACAACCGTAAAACAACATAAGAGAGAGAGAGAGGATGAAGGACCCCCCCTCCCTCACCCCTCACCCTCACCTCACCCTCACCCTCACCCCTCTCCTCACCATCCATTAGAGGAAAAACATACACTCCAAAAATTTTAACTCGACTCCAAAAAATAATAATAACTTACTTCTTATTTTGTGTTGGTATGTCATGTGAATAATTGAATAAAAATATGAATAAAAAACCTTCACCTCTCCCATCCCCTCCCACTCTCTCCTTTAAAGTTCTCACCCCTTCCTTTCCCACCTACCATTTCATCTCCCTCCCCTAAAGCTCTCAACCATGCTTTACCACCCCTTCTTCCTCTCTTCCATCAAAGCCACCACCCATTCCTCCTTCTTCCACTTACCTTACCCCACTTTCTCCTCAACCTCTTTTCTCTCTCTCTCTTCACTCTCTCTTCACCAGCCACCTCTCTCACATGTGACTGGCGTGCTTATCAGGGCGTGCCAGGCAGTGAATGGGAGGTGGAGGTGAAAGAGTGTGCGTCTGGCATGAAGGTCCGTGATTGTTCTCTTGACAAGCTGTGTGACGAACCCAGGTCGAGTTAATAGTCAGGGGGAGAGGTGTGTGTGGGGGGGGGGACACGGTGCTGTAAGGTCTAAGAGGGTCTTATAGAGAGAGAGAGAGAGAGAGAGAGAGAGAGAGAGAGAGAAGAGAGAGAGAGAGAGAGAGAGAGAGAGAGAGAGAGAGAGAGAGAGATTTAAAAGAAGTAAGAAGAACAACAACAATAACGACAAAAAGAAGATAGAAGAGAGGAGGAGAAGGAGGAGGAGGAAGAGGAAGAGAAGAAGTATAACGACAAAAAGAAGAAGAAGAAAAATAATAATAAGAAGAAGACAAGCTAGCAGGCAGGCAGGTAGGCAGGGAGGGGGAGAAAAAACGGGAATAACTCTACGGTAGCCACACTCCACATTTCACTTACTCGGCCAGCTGTTTTGTGTACTGTACTGTAATGGACACACACACACACACACACACACACACACACACACAACAAGACAGACAGTGACAGACAGACACACAACACAGTAAACACGGGATAGTGGTGGGTGAGGCCAACTGTCCTCCATCTCCTCCCTCCCTCCCACCCATTCCCTTCTTCCTCCCCACCACCTCTTCCTCCTTCCTCTTTCTCCCTCTCTCCCTGCACCACCTCTTCCCTCCCTCTCTTCCTCCACCTCTTCCTCCCTCCCTCCTCTTCCCTCCCTTCCTCTCTCCACCTCTTCCTCCCTTCAGTGGTATGTGGTAACAACCTGTCCACCTGAATTATAAACAGCCTCAGTCGTCCGCCAGGTCACCCTATCCCCTTGAAAATAAGTAAAATGTGAGAGCTACATCGTGATTCGCTATTCCTCAGAAGGTTGTGAGTTTCGTATTAACTTGTGACATAATTCGCTCGTCTTTTTTTTAGCATATATTAAGCCACATCTTGCTTCGCTAACCCCCAGAAAGTTGTGTAGATTCTAGTCTGTTTGTAATTCGAATCTCCAATTTTTTTAATACAATCTGATTTGCTAATCCTTTCTCGTGTGATATAATCAAATTTGAGGGGAGGTGAATCTGCTTCGCTATTCCATACAGGTATAAAAGCGATGAACAATATGATTCTCTAATCCTTGCTCATAGGGTACAATATGATTCTCTAATCCTTGCTCATAGGGTACAATATGATTCTCTAATCCTTGCTCATAGGGTACAATAT
>NW_024716951.1:1506345-1511345 GCF_018991925.1 Homarus americanus | reverse complement strand
GTCATGATAAGCCACATCAAAAGAGAAACATTGATGAAAAAAAATTACAAACGTGAATAATATCAAAAGTGACAAAAAGAGGAAATGAAATATAACAAAAAAAAAAGAAAATACATAAATAACAAGAAAAAAGGTGATAAAACATTAGCAGACACCAAAAGTCCAAAACACACAAGACACGGCGGGGAAAATATGACGCAGTTTACCCTGAAATGTTGGAAATTCCCTGGACCATCATTACTGTGTTATTGGAAGCGATGAGAGCAATGATCATCTCTCCAAGGTACCACTGGGAAAATATAAGCCCCCTGAGCTATCTTACTGACTTTCTCTTTTTTATAGATGAAATAAAAAAACAAAAGTGGATCGGAGAATTTTGTTACAGGAGCTTTTTACCTTATTCATTTTAGCATCCTGAGTGAAAAAAATAAATGTCGATTCCCGTTTTCTGTTACTTTAAAAAATTCGACTTTGGGTCTGTGTGTTGTGTGTGTGTGGTGTGTGTGTGTGTGTGTGTGTGTGTGTGTGTGTGTGTGTGTGTGTGTGTGTGTGTGTGTGTGTGTGTGTGTGTGTGGTGTGTGTGTGTGTGTTTCTTCTTTCCCTTCTTCTCTCCCCCACCTACCTCCATCATCCTCTCTCTCTCCATTCACCTCCTCTTCTTAATCTCCCTATCTCCTTTTATCGTTTCCTCCCTCTTCCTCCTTCTACTTTTCCACCCAGAGTCGCTGTGTTGTGGATAGGAAGGCTTAAGCTCACGTGATGGGTAGATACGAGACAGCGAGGTGTGTGTGTGTGTGTGTGTGTGTGTGTGTGTGTGTGTGTGTGTGTGTGTGTGTGTGTGTGTGTGTGCTAGGGAGGGAGGGAGGGAGGTCTGGGTGGCTGGGTTGGCTGATGACAATGTGTGGTGACAGAGCACTACAGGAAAACCTAAGTGTAAAGCCATAATTATGAAATACTATAGAAATGATGATGATGATGATGATGATGATGATACTACAACTACTACTATAACTAGATATTATTATTATTATTATTAGTAGTAGTAGTAGTTGATTAAAGGATGAAGGTGAGGCAGGTAAGAAGTGATATGGACAGGTAAGTGAATGAAAATCTCTCTTCTCTCTCTCTCTCTCTCTCTCTCTCATCATGATCAGACGTTGGTAGTGGGGATCAGGACGATACAGCGGTGGTGGAGCTTCAGGCTCCCAGCGGGATATTTTCTGATCCTCAATTTCACGAGGGCTCAATAGTGTGGCCTACAACGGCGGCGGCCCAGGAGTCGACCCCACGGCACTCTTGAATACAGCGGCCTCACTACCACTCTGCCACAACAATTAGATATCCAATTTGTAGTCTACTACCCCCTCCAATCATCTAATTTGTTCTGTCCCCCAACGATCCAATTTGTTTATTATTCTCAGATACACGAGAGGCAAACAACCTTGCCACAGCCTCTTGACACTTCCACAGCATCCTGACACTTCACAACATCCTGACACTTCACATCACCTGACACTCACAGCATCCTGACACTCCCATATCACCCACAGCATCACATCACCCCTGACACTTCACAACATCCTGACACTTCCCCACAGCATCCTGACACTTCCCACGGCATCCTGACACATCACCCTGACACTTCCCACAACATCCTGACACTCCCCACAGCATCCTGACACTTCCCACAGCATCACGACACTTTCCATATCACCCTGACACTTCCCACATCACCCTGACACTTCCCCACAGCATCTTGGACTTAATACTCGCCCACTACATAAAGAAGTTGCCGCTACTTAAAGTCTCCAAGTGAACTCTGGACTGAGAATTGGCAAAGTTGGCGCATAAGCCTGAGAATTTATAGCAACAAAGGCGGCGACCTCCTCTAGTTCGGGCGGAGCTTCTAAAACTGACTCCTCCTCGGTCGACTGGTCCTTTCACGGTCCGATGGTCTTCTGCCTCGTCTGGTGGTCTTGGTTCTTATCTGGTGAGGAGGTCTTGGCCTGGTCTAGAGTCCTTGGCCTGGCCTGATCTATAAGTCTTGGCCTGGCCTGATCTATAAGTCTTAGCCTGGCCTGATCGATAAGTCTTGGCCTGGCCTGATCTATAAGTCTTAGCCTGGCCTGATCTATAAGTCTTAGCCTGGCCTGATCTATAAGTCTTAGCCTGGCCTGATCTATAAGTCTTGGCCTGGCTGATCTATAAGTCTAGCCTGGCGTGATCTATAAGTCTTAGCCTGGCGTGATCTATAAGTCTTAGCCTGGCCTGATCTATAAGTCTTAGCCTGGCCTGATCTATAAGTCTTAGCCTGGCCTGATCTATAAGTCTTAGCCTGGCCAGTCTATAAGTCAGCCTGGCCTGATCTATAAGTCTTAGCCTGGCCTGTCTATAAGTCTTAGCCTGGCCTGATCTATAAGTCTTAGCCTGGCCTGATCTATAAGTCTTAGCCTGGCCTGATCTATAAGTCTTAGCCTGGCCTGTCTATAAGTCTTAGCCTGGCCTGATCTATAAGTCTTGGCCTGGCCTGATCTATAAGTCTTAGCCTGGCCTGATCTATAAGTCTTAGCCTGGCCTGGTCTAGAAGTCTTAGCCTGGCGTGATCTATAAGTCTTAGCCTGGCCTGGTCTCAAGTCTTGTGGCCTGATCTATAAGTCTTAGCCTGGCCTGATCTAGAAGTCTTAGCCTGGCCTGGTCTAGTAGTCTAGTGATTCCCTCATCATGGTCTATAGCCTCTGTCCAGATTCTCAAAGACCCCACAAGACCAACCTACATAACTTGGGATTTCACAAAGACACGTAACTGGTAAACTTACGTTACAACATGACACCAATGCCTATAATGGCTTCGACATTGTCCTGAGACTCTACCTAACTAGATGAGATCTCTTATCCTCAATAGTTGGGGAGGAGGTGGGGGGGGGGAGGAGAAATAACGTGTGGGTATTGGTAAAGTCTGCAGCCTGTGAGTTGGTCAAGTTTCTGTGGGGTTTTTGAGGAGGGGGTGGGAGGAGGGAGGAGTAGGAAAAGAGGGTTAGGGGAGGGAGGAAGGAAGGGAGGTGGGGAAGAGGGCTGTGAAAATTGTAGATCTTAGGTGATTTTTATTAATTTTATATTCGTTTATTTTAGGTCCCTTCCTGCCCCTTCACTTGCACATCTGTCTCCCCATTCTGTCTCTTCACTTCTACCGTCCCCTGTCAACCCCCTGTCCCTTCCCTTCTTTCTCTCTATCTCCTCTTTCTACATTTTCATTTATATATATTTTTTCTCTACTCAATTTCTTTATTTGTTTCCTATTTAAAGAAGACGGGACGAGACCCACAAGACGGTCACTGAAGAACCCCAAAACCCTGAAAGGAAGAAAAAGAGAAAGAAAAAAGAGAGGAGGAGAAAAAAGAGTTATTAAATTTTGTGGTTAGTGAGGTGTGTTTGTTGACTTTGCTTTTGAAACTGTTGTGTAAGGCTTTAGCACTGAGCCGAAGAAAGCCAGAATGAAACTCTCTCTCTCTCTCTCTCTCTCTCTCTCTCTCTCTCTCTCTCTATTTCCTTTTTTCGTATCTTTTTTTTACTTTTTCTTTCGTTATTTCTTTCTCTCCCTCTCCTCCTTTATTCATTTTCCCTCGATCTCTTTTCCTTTATAGCTCTCTCTCTCTCTCTCTCTCTCTCTCTCTCTCTCTCTCTCTCTCTCTCTCTCTCTCCCAGTAACCATAAGAAAATCCAACTCTTGCCCGTAGAGAAAATAACCTACGTGAGGCCTAATAAGAGAATCATAAGAGGCCTATAGGAGATATATAATAGGCCTATAAGAGGTTAAATATTAGGCCCATAAGAGTCTAGATGATTAAAAACCGCTGCAGATAAACAAGTAATAGAAAAACAAACCTAAGAAATAAACAACACATTATCAGATATCTCCCTGTGTGTGTGTGTGTGTGTGTGTGTGTGTGTGTGTGTGTGTGTGTGTGTGTGTGTGTGTGTGTGTGTGTGTGTGTGTGTGTGTGTGTGTGTGTGTGTGTGTGTGTGTGTGTGTGTGTGTGTGTGTGTGTGTGTGTGTGTGTGTGTGTGTGTGTGGTGTGTGGTGTGGTGTGTGTGTGTGTGTGTGTGTGTGTGTGTGTGTGTGTGTGTGTGTGTGTGTGTTTTATCCTTCCTCTCCTCCTCTACCTCTCACCCCTCCTTTCCCCTCTCCCTACCAGCTCCCTCTCCCTACCCCTCTCTCTCCTACCCCCACTCCATCTCCCTCCCCTCTCTCCCTACCACCTCCCTCTCCCTACCCCCTCCCTCTCCTACCCCTCTCTCTCCTACCCCCCTACCTCTCCCTACCCCTCCTCCCCTCTCTCAGGATTCACTGATTGATAAACTGGGGAGTATAATTTAACCCAACACGACTACTACCCATAAAAAACGTGGGAGGTGAGGAGGAAGGTAGGGAGAGATGGGGGGAGGGAAGGAGACAGGGGTGGGAGAAGTGGAAAGATAGATAGATGAGAGAGAGAGAGAGAGAGAGAGAGACGATAGTAAGAAGGCGAATGGGATGGAAAGTGAGAGAGACAAAGAGACAGAGAGACATACACAAATGCTGAAACTAAAGATAAAAGGAGGAAATTCAGCCATCAGTCTGACAAGCCTCCCCTCCCCCCAAAAAGGACCGAATGAAATGGCTAAAAGATCTCAATAACTCTGAACCAACGAGCTAAGTTCCCCACGATGAATTAGTCTTGAGAGTCACAAGTTTAGGCGAGTGAGTGTAAGTTGAGAGGTTTGTTTCCTTACTCTAACTTACTGTGGTTGGGGGGTGGTGAAAGACAGGCATAAGTTTAGTGGGGACTGGTAGTGAAGGAAGGATGGAGTGGGTGGGGTGGGGGGGATGGAGTGGGTGGGGTGAGAGAGGGATGGGGGGTGGGGGGGAGGGATGGGTGGGTGGGTGTGAGGAGAGGGATGGAGGGAGGGGTGTGGGATGGGTGGGGTGTGGAGAGGGATGGAGGGGTGGGGTGTGGAGGGGAT
>NW_024716951.1:1433845-1501345 GCF_018991925.1 Homarus americanus | reverse complement strand
TCATTATTATTATTATTATTATTATTATTATTATTATTATTATTATTATTATTATCATTATTATTATTATTATTATTATTATTATTATTATTATTATTATTATTATTATTATTATTATTATTGTTGTTGTTGTTGTTGTTGTTATTGTTGTTGTTGTTGTTGTTGTTGTTGTTGTTGTCATAAGTGTTGAGTGAGTGAGTGTTTAAGTAAAATATGATATTAATGTGACGTGGAAGGAAATTAAAAACAATAAACTAGGACAGGTGATCTACTACCTGTCATCATTCACCTGATTACAAACACAACTAGCGAATCCCGACGGCTCAGCACACGACAGTCCGACGGCTCAGTACACACGAGACAGTCCGACGGCCCAGCACACGACAGTCCCGACGGTCCAGCACACGACAGTCCCGACGGTCCAGCACGACAATCCCAGCCGACAGTCCGACGGTCAACACGACGTCCCGACGCAGCACGACAGTCCGACCCAGCACGACAGTCCCGACGTCCCAGCACGAGGACGACAGTCCGACGGTCCAGCACGACAGTCCGACGTCCCAGCACGCGACAGTCCGACGGTCCAGCACGACAGTCCCGACGTCCCAGCACACGTCCCGACGGTCAGCACACGACAGTCCCGACGGTCCAGCACGACAGTCCCACGGCCCAGCACGACAGTCCCAACGGTCCAGCACACGACAGTCCCGACGGTCCAGCACGACAGTCCCGACGTCCCAGCACACGACAGTCCCGACGTCCCAGCACACGACAGTCCCGACGTCCCAGCACACGACAGTCCCGACGCCCAGCACACGACAGTCCCGACGGCCCAGCACACGACAGTCCCGACGGCCCAGCACACGACATAATACACCAGCTCTTTTGTATGCTAATGTCTGCTGGTATTTCCCTCCCGTTTTATTAATGCAAATTTAGGAAGTTAAACACACAGAGACCAGCGAGAGTTATGAGTCTGTGTTTGTTACTCGTTTTTATCGTGGTTGAGTCTTATTAGGTGAAGGATTATACCCATTTATGTAGGTTGACTTATTCTGAGGCTTAAATGGTGGTCCGTGGCGACATGCATTACTCTCACAGGGATAACAAAAACACTTGTGGGTTTGTCTATGTTATTTACACAGGCAGAATACGAGGCTGATGTGGGGAATGATTATATTTTAAAGTGAATTTCACCAAAAGTTACTAGATTTTCTTTATGTTTTACTCTGTCGTTGTCTTTCCTTCCTCTCTCTCTCTTATCTATTTATCTCTATCTACCAAATACATGAATACACACTCTCTCTCTCTCTCTCTTTCTCTCTCTGTGTCTCTCTTTCTCACCCTCTGTTTCCCTTCCATAAGACAAGTGATTGGAAGGGTTCAGGAGGTAGTGGAGGAGACAATGCCACCTCCTCCACCACCACCAGCACCACCACCGCCTCCCTCACACCTCACTACCACAGCAGCGCCCCCTCCCCCTCCTCACACACACACGGGTGACTTGCCACCACTTCCACTACCACCACCCTCGCCCCACCCTACCTTACTACCTCCCTGACCCCTCCCCTACCCTACCACCTACCTTACCCCTCCATAACCTACCACCTACTCCCCCTCCCTAACCTACCACCTCCTAACCCTCCCTAACCTACCACCTACCTCACCCCTCCCCTACCCCTACCTCCCTAACCCCTCCCTAACGCACCACCACCTCACCCGTCCCTAACCTACCACCTACCTCACCCTCCCCTACCCTACCACCTCCCTGACCCCTCCCCCAACCTACCACCTACCTCACCCCTCCCTAACCTACCACCTACCTCACCCCTCCCTAACCTACCACCTACCTCACCCCTCACTAACGCACCCACCTCCCTAACGCACCACCACCCTCACTCCCCTCAACTACTCGTCCCCCTCACAGACAGGTATGACCCGCCTCACGCCTAACCGAACAACTTCCCACCACCACCTCTCTTGCCCCAGCAGCACCACAAGCAAGGAGGCAAGAGAGAGATACACGCTACATACCGCCCCATGGAGGCTAAATTACGGCTTGATAAAGGAACCCCTACACAGAGGCGGAGTGGATTGAGTGGTCTATTCATCCATGCTGGAATTCAATTAAAACTTTGTAGGGGGAGTGATAGTGAAGGGTGCAACACCTCCCCCCCTCCCGGATTATAAGGTTGAAAGACACTCGATTTGTGTCTTGCAACATTTAGGGAATACTTTTGCAATTTACTTTTGGTCTCAAGTTCCAGTCGAAGAAGAATGACAAGGGGATATGTTACTGGATTTTACATTATATATAAAAGATATTCATTTACTCGTGAGAATATTACATAAAAATAGAAATATATTGGTTAGATTTTTCCAGATAAATAATTAGGGAATATTTATAAGTTATAATTGTTTTTGCTTAAAGATGATAGGGTATATAATGAGAAAAATGTACATGGACTAAAAGGTTAAAAATACTTCGCAGGATGTTATCTGAGACACACACACACACACACACACACACACACACACACACACACACACACACACACACACAGATAAGATGGCCACCTTAATACTTGGTTGAGAAAAGTTATCGTGTAATTCCTGCCGATAGCCGTCAAGGTGTGGTAAACTTGAGGAATAAACTAGTTTCACGGTTTCACTAACTTAAGGGAGGGTAGGGAGGGAGGAAGGGAGACAGGGAGGGAGGGAGGGAAAGTAGGAGGGAGAGAGAGTAGGAGGGAGGGAGGGAGGGAGGGACAGTTCAAGTATTCAGAGTTAGGAAAATAATGTTTAAGTTTTATTTGTTTGAAGAGGAAGATAAGATATTGATAGTGTGACTTTAACTTAAAATAAATAGGAGAAAGATCACTGTAAACCCCTGAATTAAACCTTAACCACGTATAGTATAAAGAGTGTCGTGGTTGGGTGGTTTGTATACTGTAAGGTACAAGTCAAGACCCCCCAACCCACGTCAATATTGGTACGTCGTGGTTTGGAGTCAGTTTAGGGGGTGGTTAGGAGCGGGTGTACTCCTAAGACTTTAAACAACTCGTACACACACACACACACACACACACACACACACACACACACACACACACACACTTCTCTAAACTCGACTATTTAACCTTTACATAACACTGCACTAAATATCACCCTATTAAACTATTGGTGTATTAATTAATTAGCATTCTATTGTATAATTAATTTTGAGGAATTAACATAATTAGTTTTACATTAAAATTGTTTGATATTTGACCTCAGAGATTCATTAACAAGACCAGTATTAAACACGTAAATAAAACAGAGGTCAAACAAGGTGTATTAGACAAAGGCACACGTCTCCAAGGGCCTAGAATATGTTTACAATTCAACAAGTGACTAGCTCTTGTTTATCATGTGTAGGGAGTCAGAGGAAACACACGGAGAAAGATTCACCGCCTCCCATAATAATAACACAACAAAGAAACAAAAGAAAAAAACAATGACAAAAATATACAAACTGTGCAGCTTTAAGCGGCCGACACTGTTTGTGGATCCGACACGAGCCAGCTAATGCTTCCCTAAGCTCATTGGTAAGGCCACGTAAAATTAGCTGTCAAGTAATTCAATTAACTGTCTAATTACCTTGCTTGCGCTAGTTACATCCTAATTTCATTTTATTGTTGCAGGTGCAATTGAGATATTCACTGCGAGGGAAAAGCTGAAAGTGCAGGCCGTGTGTGTGTGTGTGTGTGTGTGTGTGTGTGTGTGTGTGTGTGTGTGTGTGTGTTTGTGATTTTTTGTATCTCGAATCTCGATGTTTCGTGAAACTTTTATATAAACTGTGTGAGTTGGTCCGTCCGAGGGGTAGAAGCATACATATATAAATACATAAATAAATAAATAAATATATAAATATAAACAGACATACAGTACAGATCAAATATCATTACCAAATACTTTGAACAAATAAATATATCCTCTCTGGTTCAGTCATCAGAATCAGCTAACCAATTTCTCTCAGTTGTTGATCTCACAGATAATGAGATGCAAATGACTTACTCAATGCGCAATGAAAAAAAAAAAACAGAATTTCCACGATAGAATGGAAAGTGATTTTACAACAACCTAACCTAACCTAATGCTGTAGTGGATACATAACAACACTATCACCAGACACAACGATGATAAATTTACATAACAATGAGAACGAATAAAAGAAAATGTACGTGAAATATTTACTCTCTGTTATAATGATTTAAGTGAAAAATATGATGAAACAACACAATATATAATGATGATAAACTAGAAGCTTCATTATGGCTTAAATAATGACGAAATAATATATTAACAATGCAATCTTTCAATTTATCAACAATATATTTGGGTAAAAACAAAAATTGCAACAACAAAACAATAACAACAACTATAATATACAACAATACAACATCAACAATAATAATACAACAACAGCGTAACAATAACACCAAAAACACAACAGCAACAACAACACAACAACAACAATTATACAACAACAACAGCCTCTGAGTTATACAATTGAACATAAAACTGATTTGTCAGAACCATTATGTAAATAAGGAGGAGTAGAAGTGTAAGAAAGTTGCTTGTGGCCACACCATCAGTGCTTACCAGAGATGCTGCCTCCTTCCTCCCAGTGCTTGCTCCCTCCTTCTCTCTCCCCTCTCCTTCCTCCCAGTGCTTGCTCCCTCCTTCCTCCCACTGTCTGCTCCTTCCCTCTCTCTCCCCTCTCCTTCCTCCCAGTGCTTCCTTGCTTGCTCCTTCCTTCCCTTCTCCTTCCTCCCAGTGCTTCCTTGCTTGCTCCTTCCTTCCCTTCTCCTTCCACTCCCCCTCCCTTCCTTCCCCTCTGCGACACTCTCTCTCCTTCTCATGGTACAGGACCTGCCATACAGACTCTCACTCACTGCTTGCTTTCACCCTTCTTCTCTTTTGTCTCCAATTCTCTCCCCACTTTCCCACCCATTTCTTACTTTCTCTCTACACCCTCTCATTCTCCCTCCCTCCCTCCTTTCCTCTCTCCATTCCCATTCTCCCCTCCCTCTTTCTATTCCCTCCCACTCCCCTCTTACTTTCTTTTCAACTATTTCCTCCCACTCTCTCCCTCCCTCTCCACCTTCTTCATCATCCCAATCTCTACCAAAGAAAGAATAATCGTTGTTGCATTTCGGAAATGATTCGAGCATTTCCCTCCACACTGTGCCGTAATACTGGTGTTTATAGTGCTCCATGGAGAGAGAGAGAGAGAGAGAGAGAGAGAGAGAGAGAGAGAGAGAGAGAGACACGTGGGGTAATATTATATGCTGTTTTTTCTTATCTTTTAAAGCCTTGTATTGATATCCCTGACAAAACTTCTCTCGTGGCGATAAGAAAATGTACCCAATTGTTGTGTCGTAACCTCACAACACACAAGGAGCAGTTAACGATGTTGTAACCGCCCAGTACTAAACTAGACGGATCACGTGAGCATTAGACACCCCAGCGTAATGATTCAACTCTAACCTAACCTAACCTAACCTAACTTAACCTACGTACTTTATCAACAATAGGTACCAGGTTACTGAAATCAGCATCTGTCTACAGTGAAACCTTTTTTTAACGGACTATATAGAGATGAAAATCCGTTATACAGAGGAACCATTATACATCCCCCCCTCTCCTCCCCACCTAACGGATTATATGGTGAGAGAAGTCCTTTATATGGAGGGTTTCGCTGTACCGGAACCTATAGAGTGGAGAGACAGGGTAGATAACTATAGAGAAGTACTAGAGGTGTGGCTGTGAGGACTCCGTGTGACTCCTTCAACACACCTAGAGGGGCCTTGGTATAGGGGCGTTGTCTCCAGAAGTGGCTATGGTGGAGAGACAGGGTAGATAACTATAGAGAAGTACTAGAGGTGTGGCTGTGAGGACTCCGTGTGACTCCTTCAACACACCTAGAGGGGCCTTGGTATAGGGGCGTTGTCTCCAGAAGTGGCTATGGTGGTGGTGGTGGTGATGAGGGTAGTGGTGGTTGAGTAGGCGAGAAACAGGATTGTGGTTTTTTTTTTTGGGTGTTGTTGAGGTGAATTTTGTTATTCTATCATGGTCTCTCTCTCTCTCTCTCTCTCTCTCTCTCTCATACACACACACACACCCTTCATCTCGTTCCCTCCCAAGCACTCTCACTCTATTCTCTTAGCTTCGTTCCCTTCACCTTCCCTATTCTCCTCCCTCTCCTCCTTCTCCTTCCCTCCCCCTCCTTCCCCTCCTCCTCCCTCCTCTCCTCACTTCCCTCCACGTTCTCACCTTAATCATCACATATTCATTCTTACCCTTTTGGTCAGAGTAATCCAACAGGTTAGGTTAGGTTAGGTTAGGTTAGGTTAGTTAGTTAGGTTAGGTTAGGTTAGGCTAGGCTAGGTTAGGTTGTTAGTTAGGTTAGGTTGTGTAGAAGCTGCCCAGCACACCAATGGACACACAGAGTATGTATAGTACAGCAGTTAGGGAGGGTGTAGGGTCTGTAGGTGTAGATGGGGTAGGGGTGTAGGTGGGGTAGGTCAGGTGTAGATGGGGTAGGGTCAGGTGTAGGTGTACCAGATGGGGGTGGGTCAGGTGTAGATGGGGGGGGTAGTAGATAGGGGGGTGTAGATGGGTGGGTATGGGGGGTATAGTGATGGGGGTAGGGGCAGGGTGTAGATGAGGTAGGGGTCAGGGTGTAGATGGGGTAGGGTCAGGTGTAGATGGGGTAGGGTCAGGTGATGGGGAGAGGGTCAGGTGTAGATGGGGGTAAGGGGTGAAGATGGGGGTAGGGGTAGATGAGGTAGGGTAGGTGAGAGAGGGTGGGGTGTAGATGAGGGTAGGGTCAGGGTGTAGATGAGGGTAGGGTCAGGGGTGAAGATGGGGGTAGGGTCAGGTGTAGATGGGGGGTAGGGTCAGGTGTAGAGGGGTAGGTCAGGTGTAGAGTGGGGGTATGGGGTAGGGTCAGGTGTAGATGGGGGGGTAGGGGGGTGTAGATGGGGTAGGGTCAGGTGTAGAGTAGGGTGGGGTGTATGGGGTAGGGTCAGGTGTAGATGGGGTCAGGTAGATGGGGGGTCAGGGGTGAAGATGGGGGTAGGGGTCAGGGTGTAGATGGGGGTAGGTCAGGGGTAGAGGGTCAGGGTGTAGATGGGGGTAGGGTCAAGGTGTAGATGGGGGTAGGGTCAGGTGTGTAGATGGGGTAGGGTCAGGTGTAGATGAGGTAGGTCAGGTGAGGGTAGGGGGGTGTAGATGAGGGGTAAGGTCAGGGTGTAGATGAGGGGGGAGAGGGTCAGGGTGTAGATGAGGGGAGAGGGTAAGGTGTAGATGAGGGGAGAGGGTAAGGGTGTAGATGAGGGAATGAAAAAGGTTAATTTCGTCTCCTTATGTTCCAAATAACGTCCAATATTCAGCCTTTTTTTTATATGTGGTTGAAACTTTATCTTCACTTCGACCGTGATGGATTAGGTCAATTTAAGATCGCTGATATGGAGGAGGAGGGGGCAGAGGAGGTAGAGGGGGGGAGAGGAGGTGGGGGGGAAGGAAGAGGGAGAGTGGAGGTGGGGGAGGAGGAGGAGGAACAGTGGAGAGAAAAGGCAGAGGAGGACAGGGAGGAGGAAGAATAGGGAACGGGGGGAAGAAGAATGGAGGAAGAGAGGAGAAGGAAGAGGAAAGGGGGTAGAAGAGGTGGAGATGGAGGAGGAAAGGAAGAAAATTAAGAGAGGAAAACAAGAATGGAAATGCTGAGGAAGGAGAAAAGAGGAACAGGAAAGGAAAAAAGGAAAAGAAAATGTAGAAGGTTATGGAGGAAAACAGGAGGTAGAGGGAGGGGAAAAGGATGGGGGTGGGAAAGGAGGGGAAGGGGGGATGGTCTTTAAACGGTTCAATAAGCGTTGACAAAAACTTTTTACGGGGTTTCTATTCCAAGTCGGCAAGTTGGGATGATCTAATCAAAGTTTGTACGAGTGTTGGATATTGAAAATCTATCTTGTTTGTCGCTCTCCACTTTACTGACTACTCCCCGCTACCACACACACACACAAACCTGTGACTCTCCACTTAGCGTAACTCACACACCGTTACCATACACACACACACACACACTCTCCACTTAGCGTAACTCACACACCGTTACCACACACACACACACACCTGTGACTCTCCACTTAGCGTAACTCAAACACCGTTACCATACACACACACACACACACCTGTTTGACTATATTTAGCGTTACTAACTTCAACCTGTTACCACAAAGGTGTTACTCTACAGTACACCTGGCATTACTGATGCACCGTTACCAAACTCCTGTGACTATTTAACGTTACTTGTGGACGTTACTGATAGTGTGGCGAGAGACTACAAGTTACTGACTCACTGCTGCTGGAACTTTTATTTCTCTGAATTTGTCTGTCTGTCTGTCTGTCTGTTTATCTCTTCTCCTCTCGCTGTCTATGGCTCTTTCTTTCCAACTTTTCTTGTCTTGTTTTCTCCTCTCTATATTTACTGTTCTTTTAGTTTAATTCTATCTTTTTATCATTCTCTTTTTCTCTCACCTCTTTCTCTATCTCATTCTGTGTCTCTATCCATTGTTATCTCTATCTCTCTCTCTCTCTCTCTCAGGTTGAAACAGTACTGTCACCCTGGAATAAACTGCACCTAGAGAAATACCAAGCTGACTGACTGACTGACTGACTGACTAAATGACTGACTGCTTCAACACCACTACGAGATCAGCAGTTTCTCAAAAGACACCGCGTCGTCGAATTCTCTCCATTCACTGATTAAGCTACACAGAACTTTTTTTTTCTATGTTAATTACGTGTCAAGTCTATGCCGCTGTTATGTACACACAACCCTCCCCCACAAAATAGCTTCATAGTGAGAGGATTTTTTTTATTGTTTTGTACCTTAGAAAAAAAATATGTTTGGTTAAAATCGCAGACATTCGGAGGCTCCTGAGTTGTGATTGGAGTCCAACAGTTTGGCTGCCACTCGACGCCTCCCCCGGGTCCTCAGTCCCCCCGAAATGGATCGAGATTAAGCAACTTGGGCACTCGGGAGCTGATCCAACTGAATAATGAAGTTAGCGGGAAAACTTCACGGAGGCTGACGGTAGTTCTGACTTTATGCCTTTTTTTTTCCGTGGGGAGAGACAGGAGAGGGGAGGGGATCCTTTTTTTTAGGGTATATATTTTTCCTTTTATTTTATTATATTTTTCATTTGTTTTTATCCTGTTCTTTCACTCCGTTTCTTTTATATATGTATGTTTATATAAATTAGTTCACGCCTTGTTATTTATACATGCAAGTGGCCCATAATGCAAACAATTCCCTATACCTTCTCACACACAAACGTATAGTTATTACTGAGAGCGACACGGGTATAAGGGTAAAAAATTACCACATTGTCATTGTGTTACGTTACTCATTACAATCAATTAACAACCATCAGCAATGTAATCTTTACGTCTTTAAGTTACCTATCGTCATTCCGAAACACCCATTTAATACCCATTATCATTAGGTATATTACAACATACATACCTTTATTGAGCTACCGTAGTAAAGACATTTCCGACGTAAAAATTAACAGAACTACTGCCCATCAGTTGGAACCGACACACTTCACTGTTCAACTAGTATACCGCAAATAAACACGCAGTAATTGGCGGCAGTCCTCTTACGAGACTCCATCTGTATGATATGCGTGAGTGACGTAGTGTCACGTCTGCTGCTCTCTGCAGAGACTGTACAAGAACTGTTCATGTCAAGAGACTCAATGGTAGACTGAAACAGCGTTAGTAAAACCGATCGATAAAGTTTCGACACCCTGCAAAGCTTCTGTTCCTAATCGTCTCTTCAAAAACTATATTAGCATCTGCCGATCTATGGCATCTGAACAACTTCTTAATAGCTTTCATGGATACCTGGATATGTAAGAGATACAGTATTCGTTTTCGGACACAACTCGAGGAGAGTTGTCGCTTCTAAAAATCACGTGCAAATGAAATGACGCATAAAAAATAACCTATATAAATGTATCGTAAAGACTAAAATTCTCTCGCACTGACCATTGTCACTGGGTCAGTCTGCCTGACTATATTGTGCTTTGTGGCCGAGCACCATAAGGAGTATAATCTTAACTGGTTTCCATAAGTCTCGAATGGAACTGGGAAAAAGTTTCAAAACGTACTGCAATGGTATAAAAAAGGGAAAAATAGTATTCCAAATGTAAACATGTCCTCATTTCGTATCATTTTGGTCAGCGACCTAAGAAAGTATTCACTTGGTCAAAATGTATCCAAATGATACTTTCGTATCTCACTGGGAACACTGGCTAGGGATAGTTTTAGTCAAATTAAGTTAGATAACATTAAAATTAAGTTAAACCAGATTAATTTAGGTTAGGTTATCTTCCTGGTGTGAGTATTAATGAATCATTTTCTCTCAGTTTTAATTAGAGTATAAACAACAAAGGTACGAGTGTGTGAGAATCCCCGCGAGTACTGGCAGTGGCTCCCAGAGGAACTTGATAAACTAACTTGTTTTGGCGGACACATCCGCAACAGTTTGTCCGCCAGGTCGCCGAATTGGCCACCATTCTCTCCCCTAATTTCCACAGCGGGGGAGGGAGAGGGAATGGTGAGGAATGTGGGGAATGGCGAGGGGAGGGGGAATGGTGAGAAATGTGGGGGTGGTGAGGGGATGGTGAAGATTGTGGGGGTGGTGAGAGGAGGGGGGAATGGTGAAGATTGTAAAGAGGAGTGGAGGATGCGGGGATGGTGGAGGGTGATAGGGGAGGGGGGGAATGTTGAGGAGTATAAGAGGTGTGGAGGGTGCAGGGTGGTTAAAGTGAGGTTTTGTCTGGAGTTTTTTAGAATAATCACCGTGTATTTAGCAAATGCTGTAGCTGTTGAGAATGGACGGGGGCCGGAGTTACAGTACTACCAAGAACAGAGACGCTACCGAGAACAAATTCCAGCTTGAATGTCATGCACACTAAAACTGACATGTTCCTTGATAAGAAAGAGGAGTTTGAAACACAACTGAAGGTGCACCAACCCGATATAGTAGGAGTTGTAGAACTATTGTACAAGAATTGGAGAATCGACCCAGAGGAATGAGAGTTCACTATTGACGGATATGACTTATTCATGAACCTTCCTCAAGTAACTTACAAGAGGGGTTTGGTTATCTATGTGAGGCAAGACCTTTGAGCAAGCCGAGTGAGGGTACAGGGATGTCATGGGTTGCGTTGGGCCTCCCGCACAACCCATCCCAAATGTTTGTTTACGGTAGAGATAAGGTAACCGGCCAGCCATGACTGGGACATGTAGGGGGGGGCAGGCCAGTGAGACAGTGGTGTACTGTTCATCACTTCACGCCTCAAAAAAACCAATTTAGCCAGTGGGCTTTAGACCTTGGGTTAGAGAAGACCTCCTGCTCCGCGGACTTAAGATCAGGGGCCATACAGTCCTACCAGTGCTACGGGTCTGTGTGTGCAAATCCCCGAGATTTTTTTTGTTAAGTCCAGCGACAAGTTAACACGTCCTGTAAAGGAAGTGATCAATGGTGAGGGCCTGTTTGCTACAAGAGCACTCCAGGCCGGCCTAATAGATCTAAACGATTAATTTACCAGGTTGACAAACTCTCCCTTATAACTTACGGTACTGTGGCGTGAATGTGAGTGACTGACCTATCCATGCAAATTATAAGTCCAGTGTATGGAATTGTGCCAAATAAACGTAAGTGCAATCATCTGCCCGTATCTGTGATCCCTCTATTATTAATATTACCAAGGGTAATGACTGATTGGTTATGTCAAAGTATAACCAATAACTTAGATGGATGTTGGAAGTTAGTGGAATTCATTAAACCATCATTTATCAAGTACATAACGCATTGAATGCCGGAAGCAGAGCAAAATTCTACGTAGTGATACACCATAATCTCTTGGGTGAGTAACCAGTGTGAAGGTATCCGAGTTCTACGGTAAGAAAGCCACTTTCCTGCATTTAAAACGTAACAATTGGCGCCTGAACAGGGACCCAGACCGTGGATGATTGCACAATTGTATCGCCCACACCTACACCATGTCAGCTCGGGCTGGAGGGGGCTGAGGCGGTTGCATACATGGAGAAGGCTGAGGAGAGAGAAGACAAGCGACGCGAGCACGAAGAACTCTTAGCCCAGCTAGACTTTCAGAAGGAAGAAAAGAAGCTGGAACGTGAAGAGAGACAAAGGGAACGGGCGTTCCAACTGGCCTTAGAGGAAAGGAACCAAAATTCTCCCACTCAAAACGTCACTTATAGGAAATTTCCCCAGATGCCCACCTTTAAGGAGGGCGAATCCATGGAAATGTACATTTCCCGGTTTGAGCATCTCGCAGAAGCCTACGAGCTTGATGACAGCAGTAAGGAATTTGAGTTCCTGAGCCTATTTGATGGAAAAGCTTTAGGGATTCTTCGACGACTAGAGCGTCCTGAAAATAAATTCCCTGACATGAAGTCTGCACTGCTGCGGGCATATGGGCTGACTACTGAGCAGGCCAGGCATCAGTTAAACAGGGCAATGTTGGAAGAAAATGAAACGGTTGCACAGTTCCGGGATCGTTTAAGGGACTATGTGGCTCAGTGGATGAGTAAGGATGAAACCCCCAAGTCCATGGAAGGGGTTATAGACTTAATGGTGCGCACGCAGTTAGAAAGGTCTTGTCCCCCTGAACTTGTGGCTCAAATCAGGGCTAATGGAGTTAAGACGTCGAAGGAAATGGCAAGCAAATCAGACGCTCATTTCAGCGCTTTCGGGTATCACACTCGGAGGCGGTGGTCGAACAGGGAGTCGGCAGGTAAAAAACAAAGTCAACAACCTCTACAGAAACAGCCACCGAACCCACCCAGGCAACAAGGAAATAAGCAGCAACCACAACCGCAAAGACAGCAACAGAAACAGCACCAAGGCCCCCCGAAGTATCAGGACAGTTGGCGCCAGACCAACAATCCATGATGGAACCGGCGGCAGGAAGCCGCCGTGGCTCAATTCGTAAGCCAAGGTGCCAGCAATAATAATCCACAAAGAGACCAGCAGCAGGAAGCCTCCGGTGTTCAAACTGTGGGCGGGGAGTGGCCTGACCTTCCAGCAGGGCCGATCGTCATGCAACCTGAAGCAGGGGCTCATACCGAATCAAGTCTACCCCAACACCCCTACTGACTAACTGCCGCCTCCAACCTCTCCTCGAGGGGTCACCCCACATTTCTTGTTAAACCTGGATACGTTGGAGGAGTTCCAGCGACTGTCATGTGAGATAGTGGGGCATCGGGCTGTATTGTCAGGAAGGAATTGGTGGGGCAACATCAATACACCGGAGCACAAGTAAGTGTTAAATTAGCCAATAGTTACATTCAAACGGTTCCAGTGGCCAAGATTGAGGTGGACACCCCCTTCTTCTCAGGTTGGGTCACTGCAGCAGTCATGAGGGAACCTATATACGATCTCATCATTGGGAATATCAAGGGAGCAAGAAACAGTTGTGCAGTGGATGCTGCAACCCAAACTGATGCTGCCGCTTTGACCCAAGTTAATGCTGCTGCAGTCACTCGGGGTATGGCCCAAACAAAACCTCGAGTCACCCCATTGGCTATTGGCACATCGTCTGATCTCATCAATAGTCAGGATGTCGTCCAAGAGCAAGAGGATGACAGCACGCTCACTTCGGTACACAAGAGTTTGATAGTTGGGACCATCAAGGAGACATTTGGGAATCGAACGAGGTTCGTAAAGAAGAGGAACCGTCTCTACCGAGAGACCGTGACGTCTCTGGGTGAAACACGACTGCAGTTCGTGGTTCCTTCCAAGTACCGCCTGGCTGTGTTCAAGCTAGGTCATTGCACTGCTCTTGGCGGTCATATGGGTAAAAAGAAGACCTTTGACCGCATCAGTGCAGCGTTCTTCTGGCCAAGGATGGGCCAGGAGATCACCAGGCTAGTCCGCTCTTGTGATGTGTGCCAGAAAACCAGTGATCGAGGGCGAGTTCCGCCTGCACCACTACGGCCCCTCCCACTGATCTCTGAACCCTTTGAGAGGGTGGCGGTGGACATTGTAGGGCCGATAAACCCAAGGGCGAGCGATGGGGCAAAGTATATTCTCACCTTGGTGGACTTTAGCACGAGGTGGCCCGAGGCTGTGCCCTTGAGGAACATTGAGGCCACGACTGTTGCAGAAGCCATGTTGGAAATCTTCTGTCGGGTTGGTATTCCCAAACAAGTCCTCAGTGACAGGGGACCCAGTTTACTTCTGCCATGATGGAGGAGTTGATGCGGTTGCTATCGGTAAAGGGGCTAAAGACAACACCCTATCACCCGATGTGCAACGGACTCTGTGAGAGGTTTAATGGGACGCTGAAGAAAATGCTCAGGAGGATGGCAGCCGAACAACCTAAGGAGTGGCCACGCTACATTGCCCCACTTCTGTTCGCGTACCGGGAGGCGCCACAGAGCTCGCTCAAGGTGTCTCCCTTCGAGCTTATGTACGGCAGGTCCGTCCGGGGACCACTACAGGTTCTTCGGGAACTGTGGGATGATGAGGAATCAGATCCGGAAGTCAAGACCACTTATACATATGTCATTGACTTAGCTGATCGTCTCCAAGAAACCTGTCAACTGGCAAAGCAAGAGCTGATAAAGGCTCAAGAGGTCCAGAAGACTTACTATGACAAGAAGGCCAAGCTTCGTTGTTTCAAGCCAGGTGATCAGTGCCTGGTTCTGTTGCCTACGATGCGCAATAAGTTACTGGCTCAGTGGAAAGGTCCATTCGACATTGCAGAGCGTGTCTCGGATCTGACTTACATCGTCCAGGTGGGATCTCGACGAAAGAAGTTCCACATCAACATGCTGAAGAAGTACTTCCAGTCACCGATCGGGGGTACAGTCTCCACTGAGGAAGACAGGGACGAGCCTTCCCAGTGTGATTCAGGGGTAACTTGTGCTGCCACAGTGATCTCTGACAGTGATGAGGAGGATGGGCCTGTCACTGCAGGCTCCCGCCAGAGTGAGACTTTCACGGACGTTGAGGTGAACGGAAATCTATCAGCAGAGGAACGAGATGCCATTGGCTCTCTGTTGCATCGCTACAAGGACATCTTCTCTGATAAGCCAGGAGTTGCCCGGGTCGACTGTCACACTATTGAACTAACCAGCCCTACAAGTGTTCGGGTAAAGCCCTATCCTATACCTATGCGACTACTGGACACTGTCAAACAAGAAATTGAGGTAATGGAAGCAGTGGGAATCATCGAGAAATCATCGTCTCCATACTGTAGTCCTATGGTAGTCGTCCGAAAAAAGGGTGGGGGTGTCAGGATCTGTGGGGATTATAGGAGAGTAAATGCCATTACCCAGGTGGATGCTGAACCTATGTGTGATCAGAAAACTATTTTTTCAAGAATAGCTGGTTCCAAGTTATTTACCAAACTTGATCTGACCAAGGGGTTCTTCCATATCCCACTGGACCCGAAGAGTCGGCAGATCACAGCCTTTGGTACGCCAGGGGGTCTCTACCAGTACAGAGTCCTTCCCTTTGGTCTCACAAACTCCCCTGCCATCTTCAACCGTGTCATGAGGCAAGTCCTAAACGGCATCAAGGGAGTTGAGGCATTTGTGGACGATGTGTTAATCCATTCAGCAACATTTGAGGAACACCTGGAACTCTTAGAGGAGGTGTTCCGGAGGTTTCAACAAAAAAAGATGACCGTGAAACCAAGCAAGTGCGAGATCGGTCAGGCTGCAGTACAGTTCCTCGGGCACACTGTCAGCGGAGGACGCTGCACCTGTCAGAATGAGAAGATCAAAAAGGTCCAAGATGCATCACGGCCCACTACAAAAAAACAAGTGAGGTCATTTCTGGGCCTCGTAGGGTACTACCGGAACTTCATCCCAAACTTTGCCATGGTGGCTCTCCCTTTATCCGACCTGCTCAAGAAACATGCCTCTAACAAGGTGCAATGGGGACCTGAACAAGAGGATTCTTTCAGTGCCCTCAAGAACCTGCTATGCAAGCAACCCATCCTTCAACTGGTGAGGAAGGAAGAGCCTTTCATCCTCCGGACCGATGCTTCACAGGATGGGGTTGGCGCAGTGCTACTACAAGAGGCAGACGGCGAAGTTTTTCCAGTTGCGTATCACAGTCGCAAGTTGAAACCTGCAGAGAGGAATTGCAGCACGGTCGAGAAGGAACTTCTGGCAGTGGTGGAAGGCATCAAGAAGTACTACTACTATCTCTACGGAGGTGAGTTTGTGTTGGAGACAGACCACATGCCGCTCACCAGTCTCTGACCATCTAAGAATGCAAATGCTCGTCTGATGCGGTGGGCACTGTATCTCCAGCAGTTCAACTTCGTCCTCCGGTACATCAAGGGCAGCCTGAATGTGGGGGCTGACCTCCTATCTCGACTTGTGGCGGAACCAGAGCAACTGATTGAGAGGTCACCTTCCCAAATGAGTGTGGAGTTGGTCTACACTCCAGTCGACTCGAGCCTCCAAGCGTCTGGCGGTTCGTCATATGTTATGTATAATTTTCTCACACCCTTCTACACTTGAGAACATAACACAACACCTGTGCCGCCTAAACAATGTCTACATACCCTACACCACACAACACGTTACTCTAATGTAAATATAGCGTGCTTACGCTTAGCATGAACTATTGCTCGGGAATTGTCACCCTCGCCGCGGAGTTTTCCTCCAGCCAAAAAAAAAATAAAGTAAATGTTGAGGTTTTCCCTCAGTGGCGATTGGCGACTACATTCCGTTGCAGTGTTAGTGTTACACACACACCACAGTGTGAATGTCGAAATGTGTGTCTGGGCTAGGCATTCTCTTGATTGTATACAGGTGGTGAAAATTTATTCTCCAAGAGAAAAATTTTTCTTAGTAGGGGCGATTGTCATGGGTTGCGTTGGGCCTCCCGCACAACCCATCCCAAATGTTTGTTTACGGTAGAGATAAGGTAACCGGCCAGCCATAACTGGGACATGTAGGGGGGGGGCAGGCCAGTGAGACAGTGGTGTACTGTTCATCACTTCACGCCTCAAAAAAAACAATTTAGCCAGTGGGCTTTAGACCTTGGGTTAGAGAAGACCTCCTGCTCCGCGGACTTAAGATCAGGGGCCATACAGTCCTACCAGTGCTACGGGTCTGTGTGTGCAAATCCCCGAGATTTTTTTGTTAAGTCCAGCGACAAGTTAACACGTCCTGTAAAGGAAGTGATCAATGGTGAGGGCCTGTTTGCTACAAGAGCACTCCAGGCCGGCCTAATAGATCTAAACGATTAATTTACCAGGTTGACAAACTCTCCCTTATAACTTACGGTACTGTGGCGTGAATGTGAGTGACTGACCTATCCATGCAAATTATAAGTCCAGTGTCTGAAATTGTGCCAAATAAACGTAAGTGCAATCATCTGCCCGTATCTGTGATCCCTCTATTATCATTATTACCAAGGGTAATGACTCATTGGTTATGTCAAAGTATAACCAATAACTTAGATGGATGTTGGAAGTTAGTGGAATTCATTAAATCATCATTTATCAAGTACATAACGCATTGAATGCCGGAAGCAGAACAAAATTCTACGTAGTGATACACCATAATCTCTTGGGTGAGTAACCAGTGTGAAGGTATCCGAGTTCTATGGTAAGAAAGCCACTTTCTTGCATTTAAAACGTAACAAGGGAGAAGATGTTTTTGAAGAATCCAAGTGGTGTAATATTAAACACAACATCCTGAGACTCACCCGAGACACTAAAACGCGTCATTTCTGAACAAAGAGATCCCGTAAGACAACAGATGCGGCCATTTCAGAAGTTTCAGTACAGTGTCTGGTGGGCTAAGGGGGTCATGCACTACACCAGGACTGGAACAACGGCTGTCTGAAATATGGAACGAACATAAAAAGGAAATCCTGCAAGAAATACTTTTAAATATTTTTGATAGAGATAAGTATTCACCCATGATGACAGACCTCCCATCCAGCACAAAACACACATGAGTATATGATAGTAACTGATCATTTTCTTTCATGCCAATCACTAGTTTGTTTCCAGTTAAAAATAAAACCACTGACCTGGTTCACTTGATTGAAACATCTTAGACCTCAAAGATCATGGTGGCCCATCCTGTCTTAACTTGATATATACTTTTCCTTCCTTCACTCTTACAGAAAGAATCAAGAGAGAAGAACTGATAATGGTGCAGTTTTGTCTAGCTCACACATCTTAGTTTCACCTTCACTTAATTTGGCAATACAGTACTGTAACAGAAAAAATAATAATTTGTGTTAACCAGCAACTTAAGGAAATTTTTCAATAGAATATGATTTATTACTCCCATGAAAAGCTTGAAAATTTGGGGAGGAAATTTTGTTTTTCAATATTTTTTACATCCCAAACACTATTACAGTATATATCCTTGTGCTTCAACACCACACTTACTGTTTACATCTGGGACGTGGGACTCAAACGTTTCACATGTTTTGTGGGCGCTGCAGCATAATATGAATAATTAAGTGTTGAACGGACTAACTGCACAAACGTGACCACGACACACACACGTAAACTCACTGTAATTACGTCTTCAGACAGGTAAACTGACGGTAATTAACTCTTCCCTCACTCAGGTAAACTGTAAACTCACCATAATCAGGTACACTTAAGAAAATGTAATATCCTCTCTTATCTTGATGTGAAAATGTTAACCGTGGTGAGTATGGTCACATTAACTATTTGCTTTGGGAGGTAAAAGAAACTGGAACACGTCTTTTTGACCGAGTGGTTAATTAAATGGGCCCCCTAGTTCTATTAGGCCCCATTGGTAATACTTTTTTACTTTTACTTTTATCCTCTTCACCACTGATCGGCTCCTTAGCCACTTGGGCGATCGGTCACGTCTCTGTTACGCACCGATGGCAAGTACAGTACTGGGCATTCACCGGCTCCTGAATGTACTTGAACCTGCTCCAGTGTTGATCAAGTTTGGTCTTGAAAGAGCTCACACTCGGTGCCGTCACAACACCTTCTGGCAGATTGTTCCAAGAGTTCACAACTCTCACTCCATTTACTGTTTACAAGCTACATTTTCAGGTAACCTGTTAGGTTGATGCTCCAGTGTACTATATGTGTGATCAGTGTTAGGTGGTTTTGTGAAAAGTACACCATTTTGTTTGTACTGTATACTGGAAGTTATATTGTAACTTACTGTGAAGTACCAGGGGTGATCCGGGCAGTTTGTATACAGGAAGTGTATTGTTTGGTACTCCAGTGTATGAGGTATCAAAGTAATATGGTGTCATGTTTAAAAGAGACACCAAGTGATGGTGATTGCGAGAGATGTACTGTACCTTGTTGAGAAGTACACGAGTGTTACTCATGGTGGTTGTGTGTACGGGAAGTAGTTAGAAGTTAAGCATTTTTGTAATAAACCATTTTTATTGTACGTTAGGGGTATTATTTTCCTACAGTGACCACCTTTATTTTCTTCCCCATATCTTGGTACAGTTCCACAGGTCTTACCCTCGAGCCATGCTTGGCGACACAGTTCTCTGGCTGTCTTTGTGTTTGGTATAGCAAGTAATACATAAAATGATAATAATTCCACAAATAAATACATTTATAACATAACCATAGCATTATTTTCCAGTGATACTACACTACAATACAACTGCACTACTATTAGCAATATTACTGTACGTACTTTGATACAGCGTTATAAAATGAACAAACAATGAAAATGAAACAAACAAAAGTAGGTAATTATGTTCAGGAAGCTTCCCTGTGGCCGAGGTGTGGCGTGACAGGCAAATAGTCACACTGAAACCTAATAACCCGTGCTGGGCATTTAAACAGTGGCGGGAAAAGGTGCACGTTCTGGAACGTCACCTGGGGTCTAAGGGTTAACAGCTTCACAACAGGGACACCACTTATAATATTCTAGTTGGCTAACACTAGACAATTTTGTTCAGCTCAGAAGAGACCCTGTATACAAGGGGTTACTATCAGGGATAATGTTTGGGTACTATGAAACACTCCAAATTTTAATACCATAAATATCCCCAAACAAAATATATACAGTATACAGGTTACCCTCACTGGTATAGGCCTCACAAGGAGCAGACTCACACATATGCAGATGACAGTACTCCTTACCACACACAGATGACAGTACTCCTTACTACACACAGATGACAGTACGTACTCCTTACCACACACAGATGATCAGAGAATACATGTCTCCTAACATAAATGGCTTCACCCATGGTAAAGGTGTACATAATTGCATCACCACATTCCTAACTGTGCATGGTGATGAAAGGCACAGATACACCACATTTCTTGACCTAAAAGCTGCATTTGATATTGCCAATAGGCAACTGATATTGTACGAACTAGCCAAAATGGATACAGGAGGTAGGCTGTTACACTGGATAAGTGGTTACCTAACCAACAGAAGGGCTGCTGCACTGTTTCAGGGTTACAAAAGTGAAGTTAAAGATATGCAACTTGGTACCCCTCAAGGTGGAGTACTTAGCCCCACTTTGTTCAATGTTCTTATGAATGCATTATTAAATTTAATACCAGACAACCCCAGCAATATCTCAATCAGCTATGCTGATGATATTCTTATACATACTAAAACTCATCGTGAAATGCAAACCACCCTGAACCATGTATACGCAGCCTGTGAACACCTCGGTCTTATTATCTCCACTGACAAAACTAAGGTGTTCAACAAACAAGCTGGTAACCGCAAACGCGGCCCCGCCAAGTTCAAGATAGGTAACAACACTATTGACTATGTTTCTTCTTTTAAATATCTTGGTGTTTCCGTCCCTTGTACCCTACCTGCCATACAACAGCTAACCCGCCAATGTACTGACAGACTGAGACCTCTTAGAAGTGTAGCGGGGTACAGCCCGCACTATGGTGCTAATATTAGAATTGTTAAAACAATGTACCTAGGCTATATAAGATCTCTGATAGATTACCACGCACCAGCCCTGGTCATTCGTGACGGGAAAGGCGTTGACAAGCTCGAGAAAATGCAAAATGAAGCCCTCAGAATTATCCTAGGATGTCCCATGAGCACTAAAGTACTTAATATGAGGAAAGAACTAGGTATACCCAGTGTTAAAGATAGAATAATTGAAGTCAACCTCATGATAGCCCTGAGGCTTCTGCGTGGTGATCCTGATAACATTGTTTCCTTAAAATTGCTAGAATGTATGAACCATGGGACTACTGAGTCTAAATGGATCCAAACTACAGCTACACATATGAAGATGTTTGGACTAGACCACCTGTACAAAGTTGAGACACAACAGCGCTTCCTGCCACCCTGGCGGACAGTTCCCTTCGATATCACAATACCGACGTATCCGCCTAAAAAATTAATTATACAAAGCATTTATCTCCAACACACTGCCAAATTGAGAGCTCTTGAACACATACACACTCTACAGACTGATGATAATATCACACAGACCATCTACACTGATGGATCTCTAAACACCGCCTGTGGGAGGGCTGGAAGTGCTATTGTTGTGACTCAACCTGACGGTAATATAATTGAGAAAGGAGTTAGAATTAACAACTGGGCATCCACTCTACAAACTGAATTAGTTGCCATACTCACAGCTATTAAATTCATTGAAACCACTGTTACTGACAGTCTCATCATCACTGACTCTCTATCCTCACTACTTGCCCTTGGTACCCTCGACTCAGGTTGTCACGCTCTTGTCTCTGAAGCCAGACACAAATATGCGTGCCTTGTTGACCGGGGTGTCAGGGTCAAACTGTTGTGGATCCCCTCTCACATAGGCCTCATAAAACATGACAGAGTTGATGCCCTCGCCAAACTCGCGTCTAACAAAGACACCGTTGAATACAATTTGGGTCTGTCAAAAAGAACTCTTAAAACTGTAATTAGGAAAGAACTTATTGATGAGTTTGACGCAAGTAGACAAGTGCAAACAGGCACTAGTCGATCCATAGGTTACCATGAAGAGATGTATCAAGTGAAACATGTATATGGAGCAAGCAACAAGATCACTAGATTACAAGATGTTGTAACCGCTAGATTAAGGTTAGGATATAAGTACCTTTGGCAGTATGTTCCTCAAGCAGATGTAAACAAAACTAAATGTAAAGTGTGTGGTCATACATATGGCCACACACTTGAACACTACGTCCTCGACTGTGTGAAGATAGAACCTTTTAGGGACAGGTCCAAGCACACTGTGTGTGAAATGGCACAACACTTCATCTCTAATGACAAGATAGCCTACATATTAAGACTGTATCCACTTTTTTGCACTTAGTAACTATATCAATTCTCATGTACAGAACCAAATACGCAATGTGCTTGAATACCTCCCACATAAATGTGAATAACAAAGTGTGAGGCCAGACATACTGCCTCACACGCCTGTACTCACGCATTTGTGAATAAGTTACCCTTTATGTATAGAACTAAACAAATAATGTAAATGAAATACTGTGTTAACATTCAGTGCCATAATATCCTGACAACGGGGGTTAATTATTATGACCCTTTGTAAACCCTACTCTGTAATCCTTTTGTGCTACCGCTCACAGGATGAGTGTGGGGTGCACAATAAAGTAGCCGCTGCAAGCGGCAAAATAAAAAATCAATCAACCTTACTACACACAGATGACAGTACTCCTTACCACACACAGATGACAGTACTCCTTACTACACACAGATGACAGTACGTACTCCTTACCACAAACAGATGACAGTACTCCTTACTGCACACAGATGACAGTACTCCTTACCACACAAATATTGTCTTTATTATTTATTGTCGTAAAATTAAATTTCTTATTATAAATCCAGGTATACCGATACTATAGACACCTAGTATCTTTATATACTGTACTGACTTTTTCTACAAACAAAGCTTCTGGCATAAACATAGGCAACCTGTGTGTGTGTGTGTGTGTGTGTGTGTGTGTGTGTGTGTGTGTGTGTGTGTGTGTGTGTGTGTGTGTGTGTGTGTGTGTGCGCGCGCGCATAAGAGATGTCACTATCTAACCAGACAATAACCCAACTTTTCATTTTGCCAGAATATAATCAGGTGCTCAAGAATAAGGCCACGGGATGTATGCAAGATGCAAACAGATGAGCTTTTATCCTGATTTCATGAAAATTAAAATAATATATTTATTTTTTTTATTTATTTTTACTGTTCATTTCCATATGATAACCTTCAAGACTCAAATAAATGTACAGTATAAGTATCACTTCCTGAAGAGTTTTCCATCAGTGTGCATATCACATCCAAAAAAGTTCTAACAACACAAAGAATACTCAGAAAGCGAAACAAAACTGTATACAGTACAGTACAATACATTGATAAAGAGGTTAGTATATACTGTATATTTTTCATTAATTTACACATCTCAAAATATAGCGTAATTGTTCTATAAATGTGAAATAACTAATTAAGCCCCTCAACTGCCACTTCCACTTGAGCCTCCACATAGAAAGGACCCTGGTTGAAGTACTTCTCGAGCTGTGACATGTGGTTTTCCGTGAAGATGCTGCTTGTTGACGGAGACTTGACGAGTGTCTCTACGACTGTCCACTTGCATTCCTTACCCAGTTTCTCTGACTCCGTTGTTCTGTCGAGGATGTATTCAATAAGTCCTGAAGAGAGAGAGATAAAAAATTAATCATGGAGGTAATTTTGAAGGTATAGATTAACAAATATAAGTTGACTCCTAAGATATGGCTGCAAATATCTCCAAAAAATTCATTTATTCACAGTACTCTACACATACTGGTAACAATCTGTGTTGCTCTTAATAAGTTTTAAGCCCTCTGAAATGTTTCCAATATGTTCAACATTAAACATACAACTCTAAAAACCCTAGGAAGCAAAATTATCAGTAATATTAATACTATGGATTTCAATGGGGTGTTTGGCTGATTATGTCATGCCTGAACACGTGTACGAAGACTCGATTTTATTTTAACTTAGGCAAATTTATCTCTTTTCTGGAAACTACCAACAATAACACAATAAAAATAGGAATTGCAGTTTACACTTAATAAATAGTGATATATCTAATTATATAGGTACAGTGTACTTGTGGCAGGGAAGAGTAGGGAGGAGATAGAAGCGAGGGACAAGTTAGGTACAATAAGGGAACAATTTGGACAAACATTTTCATCAAACAGAAAGAACATCTTAAATATACAGCATCTTCTCAGCACCTGGCTCATAACAAATAAGTCGCTGTCCCCACGGCATGTTGGCTAATGTGTTTAGGAGTCCGAGGGCAGCGCAGTGAAGATCCATAAAGGGCTGACGGGCCACGGCCACTACCTTCTCCAGGTTGACCCCACCAACACTTGCCCACCACAACTCCAACAGACCAGTTAACTCTTCAGTCTGGTACTCAATCTTGGGGGTTATAAAGAAACAATGACCAAAGTGACACACAATTACCTCCTTAATGGTACAAATACATCGTACTAACAAACATGATCTCAATATAGTAAGTCCTCGCTTAACGTCGTGGTTACATTCTTGTAAACCAAAACGTTAAACGGAATCAGTTTTCCCATAAAAAATAGATAAAATACGCTAGTTAAGTTCCCCAGTCTCCTTTTGCCCCCATAATTTAATTATATACATATAAATTCAATGGAATTTTTATAAGAAATATACACAGTATTATACTTCCAAAAAGATAAGCAAACACTAGATTAATGCTTAATTAATAAGATATAGTAAAACATTAATTTTGTTTTGTACTCACCAATGGGCCTTAATCTTATTTGTGTTGGTCCGGATATTACACACTGTTGTGGGGGTTAGGCCCAATGCTACACCTGTGTCCACAGCACATTCATCTTTATCAAATCAGTTTAAAACCTAAATTTTCGTAGCAAGGCTAATGGTCCTGCATTTCTTCTTCACAATACTAGCATCACTACCACTTGATGGGCACTTGGAAATCATTTTGATGGACTAAAGTACAGTATTTACAGCAAAAACACTCAAACACGTCCATATGCTGTGGAAGCTTAAGAAACCCTGGGAACGCTGTGATGATCAGCGAGAGAGAACACAGCATGGCAAGACGCAAGAGGCCACATTCTGCACCCCATACAAAGTGGTCCGTGCTGAGTGACAACGTTAAGGGGACATTATAACGAATCGGGAGGGTCATAAAACAACGTTGTCGGAATCATGGGTGTCTTAAAGAGTAGCAACGTTATAGTGAATCAACATTGTCTGGGACAATGTTAAGAAAGTACTTACTGTAACACAAATGGATTTCCTTTAAAATACATGTGGACCTTCTTAATAACACACAAGAAGGAACTCAAATTTGTTTTATTTACAGAATTACTACTTTACATTTTACCTGTACAGAGAAGAGCTGTGTGAGAGCCTCCAGCACACAGATACGCTGCTCGGTGGGCGCCACGCGCATTCTTGAACCTAACACATCCATAACTTCATCCATTTCAGTCTCTGCAGAAATCAAAGTCTCTTAATTAATGACTGTTGAAGTAATGACAAGTTGACAACACACAGAATAATTAAAACACCTATTATTAACAGGCAGCATAAGAGGGCATGTCGTCTGTTAGCACCGGCTAGCAGACCCACCCCTACCCTGTTCTGCATGACATGGGTTAGTTTGAGCCATAGGAAGTTTGAGTCTAGGAAGAAATTGTTCATTAAAAAGTGTTTTGAAATAATGGAATTCGTGATAAAGTGAAAAAAGTGGTGTCTTAAGAACTGCTTATGTTTGGAGTTATGCGCTTCATTCTGATTGGCTATAATTAAAACAAATGACTGCAGTGATGTGTTCTTGTTGGATGTCATTATTTTTTTTTTTTTTTTGCATTATTATTTCTGTTAATGTTAAGAGAAAAAGCGAGAAAACAAACTTTGTCATAAGGATGCTTTGCTACTAGAGGTATACCTGTATGCACAAAGTCAAGGCACAGATGACTTACTGAATTTAGCAAGAGCCAACTTCCCCGCAGGAGAACTTCCAATGTGCGCCACAGTTTGAATGGCCACCAACTGCAGCGTGGGGTCACCCAGGTCCAGGGATCCCGCAGCTAGACGTAGGATCATCACAACCACAGAGCTGTTTTCCTTTATCATCTGCCGAGGGCGAGAGTGGCCCATGTTTCCAAAGAACTTTATCAGGCCTGGAATTATGGAAATTAGTGTTTTAAAATTTAACCAAAAACGTATTCCAAGCTTGCAATATGTACTTAGTATGTCCAATCAATAGTATGGTACTTATCCAATATATGATCAATATAAAATTATTTTTTCAGCAAAATTAAACTCCTTTTACTAGCCTGGCATGAGGAGGGCAGTCATAGGATCTGTCTCAGCAAGTGACAGAAGGTACTGGAGCTTTGCAATCACTCCCCCTCTGTCTAAGAGAACCATGCCACTGGGGTTTAGGACGAGTGGTGTCAGCAGCTCGAGGGCGTTGAGTTGTGTGAGGATGTCGCCTGTTGTCACTTCTCCGGTCAGGCGGTCCAGTAGCCCAGAGTTAGATACAACACCCAGTGACATGTCTCCCAGCAAGCACACTTGTACTATAAACTTAAAAATAAAATAAAAATATTAAATTAGTACTCATATATTCCAAATGGTCATATTCAATAAGTGTACAGTAACAATAATTCTATGATGATGTGTTATATTCAAGTGATATACAATATTTATCTATTTTGAACTTGTCTACATATGATCAAAGCAATACAGTACACAGTATAGATTACAAGCAGATAATCCTGTAAGAGCGTGTAGATGGACCTGGTCTATGTACACTCGATCCCAAACTTTATGGAGGGGTCTGATGAATTTGAAAATGAACACAAATCATGAAGATACTTTTTGGAATGAGTGAACATATGGGATCCAAGCAACTGATCAACAGATGCGGTAAGACGGAAATATTACTTTATCAAACAACACTGTATACAACTGTGTAATATATTAATGCAATACTCAATTAATAAACTCTTATAACCTTATACAGTACAGTACTGCAATTATGAAAATCTGTACTGATCTTTTACATAAAAACACTTTGAATACAGTATATATAAGAAATAAATAATTGTCTTTATAAACTGATGATGATGAACAACAGGCTTCATTCTATCTGAGTTGGTTCTTACCTTCTATCTCAGTTACTGACCTCATAAACATTGAACCTGTAGATGTCTGACTTTGACATCACTTCCTGCATCACTGGCACAGACTCATTAGAGAACACAGCATTCAGTCCGGCATCCTGACCGCAGATTTTAACCAGAACACGCGAGGAAATTTTGACCACACCGAGAGAGTTATCTCCAAGGCATCTAACGACTGATAACAATATGCTGTGATTTGTTATTACCGACACTATTCCTGATTCACTCTCAGCACATGTCAACACCTGAAATATAACAATTATTTGTAGAATCTTGTTAATATATGTATTAAAAGGAAAGCAATACCTAATAGGGCCAGCACTGTGTAAGTGTTAGGTTGCATGAGAATTCTAGTCAAATGTAAAAAAAAAATCAAGAAAATGGGGAAGTTTCAGGAGTGGGGAGAACAGGAAATGATGGACTTCCAGTGAGACACAGAACAGTGACAACAGCAGCTGATAAACACAGTACTATAGCCAAAGCATCATAAGTAGCTATGGGGCAAAAATATATTTATGAAACCTTTGTGTACATTTTATCATGGACATAGACTAAGTTTACCATTTTAATACAATAGTTTTTACTATCCAGAAAAAAAAAGTAATTGTCGGGCCCCAATACACCTAATATAATATATGCCTTGTGTTTCAGTACACAAGATCAAAACTTAGATTTTGTTCAAATTTCACACAAAGGTCCTGCTTTAAATGCTGGTTAAGGACCTGCATTTGAAATTTTAAAACAAGAGAGTAATTAGTGTTAAGTAATAACCTTTGAAATAATTTAATAAATTTATAATATTTATGAGTATTCAATGTACATGTATAGCTAAACAATAAAAAAATATGTATTGAATTATATTTATAATAAGATTAACCATACACATATTTCCTTACCAGTTTCAGAACTAGGCTGCGAACCTTCTCATGAGGATGATTGAGGCCTCGCAGCAGCTGAGCACTGAACCGTTCAACAACTTCTTGAGCACTGATGGAGGGCAGCAGCAGCCCTAGTGTGTCTACAGCTATTTCAACTTGCTCACTGTTGAGTGGATCAAGTCCACAGATTAGGGTAAAGAAACTCAAGAGAGGTATTGGATATAAAAATTGTATATTGAGCTCCTCCAAGATAATGACTAGTAGAACAAAACCTAAATGGATAGTATTTCTAATTCATGTCGCCTTCTGTCAGAAAAAGAGAATTTTTGCACATTGATAATCTGGCTGGGGTGTGCTGGAAAAAAACCCCAAGGGGTCCAACGAATTACCCAAAAGTACCCAAATGTATATTAAATCAGGGTAAAATCTTAACGAATATCTGTTATACATACAGTACACAAAACATGTCTAATAATATTTTTAGTGTAATTTTGTAAAAATAATTTGTAAGATGAAATAATAAACAGCGAAAAACTTTCAGTATTGGCAAACGCTAAATTCCAAAGAGTTCGTGAACAAGGGAGATAACTCAGATCCATCGTGATGCACTTCGCTAACCTAACCTAACCTAACGAAAAGTAAATCCTACGGCTATGTTAAATACCCCAAAGTAACAGAAACATTGGTAATTATATCTCCATTTTGGATCGGTGACTCTTTGGAATTTAGCGTTTTTCGCTGTTTATTATTTCATTATTTTGACTACATTTCAATGAAAACATTATTAATCAGGTTTTATTGATGTAAAACATATATTCGCTAAGATTTTACCCTGATTTAATATACTTTTGGGTACATTTGGGTACATTTGGGTACTTTTGGGTAATTCGTTGGACCGAAACCCAAGTGATAACAATTTTAAAGCATGCATTGCCGTTAATACTCACTCGCTGTTCCCTGTCCTGTAGCCACGCCCTAATCCATTTTAGAATATCTCCTTTAATGCTAGTGACTGACGGCGGAAATTAATGTCAAATTCGTTCGAAACTCATCAAATACCAAAAGAAAAACATATTTCTAATAACAAAAGAAAGACTGGTGACATGTAAACAAATCATGTCAACACTTGTGGCTGAGGAAATCTAATAATATTGAAAAATTAATTTCCGGCGGAAATATCATCAAAGAAAGATGTACAGTATTAGAATTGTCTAAACATTATGAAATACATATTAAAAACAGCGAGAGAAAGACCGGTGTAAGGCCATAAATTGACCTTTACTTCTTTCGTTATTATTCCTTAGTTAGATGGATAACCTTAGAAAGTGTTCTTAAATATTACAGAATTCTTCAGAATGTTTCTTGCTGCATAGCTGGTTAAACATGGAACCGTTGTTAAGTGATAACCACACAACTGCAGTCGTGTAAACCATGTATAAAGGGACCATAATACCCTAATTTGTACTTTGATATCACCAAATTACATGACATCAAATATAATGCAGAAAACTTCCATAGGTTCACCAGGTCCAAGAGCCTTACCTGTCCGAGCTGTTGATGCAGTCAAATAAACCATTAAGTTCCAGATGTTTATGTGAACCAAGCCCTTGTGAGGTTGTTAATGCTATGAGCAATGTCTTTAAATCTGACAACAACTTCTTAGAGTCATTAGAGATGGTCAGCTCACTCAACAACTGAACTACCTCGTTGCCTGCCATCTTGGTCACTAACACAACCCTTCAGTGTTTAATATAATAATTAACTTAAATATACTTTATTCATATATTAATTCAATACAATATAATATTTTATTGATTATATTAAATTATATGTTTTTTCTTTGGTAATATAAACTTGAGAAGAAATAAAGGTTTAATGAAGGTTATTTTAGACCCGGGGATGTAAACATTGACTCATTAACCACCTGACACACATCTTGACTTTGCCGTTATATAAAAAGATATGTTTCTTAATTAAAAATGACCATTATATCCAATTTAATGTAACGGAAGATTTAATTTATAGTGTGACTTATTATCTTTAAATATTAAAGTCAAATGTCAGTAATAATAAATGAATACATGTACTGTACAAGACTGACAGACATATACCCTAAGCTTTCAGAGGTCAGGATATATGTCAGGGTTATTGTTTATTTAAAAAGCGTCGGTGTAACTATAGTATGCGGTCTATCGAGGTTGAGTTGTTTTTACCGGAGTATTTACACTGTAGGATCCATTAACCTAACCTGACCTATCTCGACAAACTGTGCCGTGGGAGAGGCAAGTGGGATACAGCTGCAAATTTTAACAGCTGGAAGCAAATATTTAATGTTACAAGCTGAAAATATCTCTGAATCATTTATTTTATAGACAATAAAACAAACTTGTCTTACCCTCAAACTATAACTACCTTAAGTTGTTTGAGTCTTGTGATATCCGTTTTTAGTTTAATAATAAATAAGTCAGCCAACATGTTCGTGGCTGGTCTCTAACATTGATCACTTGTACCAGCTGTGTTAAATGGACCTAAACAGAAAGAAAAAGCTGGAGTGACTTTAAATAATTATTGTGGCCTTTTGGGAACACAGCTGACAGTGACGTAACACGAATGTAAGAATAGTAGTTAGAATTTCATATTTATTTTATAGAGGCCATAAGCTAACTCGCCATTTAGTTTTGAGCGGAACCTTAGGCCAAATTGGACCTTTGGGGTTGAGTAGTGAGAATGCATTTTGTGTGTTTTATAGTGTGATATTTTTTTTTTAGATAATGTTAATGCGAATACAATATACTTCCTGCATGGTGGATGATAGTGTGGCACCATTTCTGTACATAATCCTTTACGATGACAATTTGTCCCCCTTTTCCAGGAGCGCTAAACTACAATTATAATGGACAAACAGAAGGCCAAAATCCTATTTGACCTTCTGAGGTCATCTTCGAACGATAAGGTCATCAGAGGTTTACGAGAAATCAAGAAGAGATTATTGACGAACAACGAGAATATAGCAGTCTTTCGGTACGAAGAATGTTACCTTAAATTATGTTTGGTTTGATTAGGTCAGGTCAGATCAGATCAGATCAGATCAGATCAGGTTAAATTATGTTTGGTTTGATTAGGTTAGGTTTAGTTAAAATGGGTTACATTAGATTAGGTTTAGTTAAATTAGGTTAGATTAGGTTTGGTAAAATTATCTGAGCATTAAGTCTAATAATATAATACCTCTTGTGTTTTGATTTACAGATGAAAACCCCAAAGTATGTGTGAAATATTTTGGCATTTTTAGAATTTTTTGCTTTGTAAATACAGTACAGGTATAAAATTACTACTATACTGAATATTCTTCTACATCTATTTCACTTACAAGCATTTTATTTATTATTATCTTTTGATTATTACATAAACTCCCCCAAAAATTTATTTAACATGTTTTATAGCATTTGATGGCATTTTAGCGAAGTTATTTTCATAGGAACGATCTTCCACCAATTACATTTCAGGATGCTATCATCCTCCCAAATTCTGAAATAAATATGTTAAGCCTCACCATTTCCTCCAATATGTCCTGGAAATCACACATCCTTAGTATAACTAAAGCTACCTTCCTGAAAATTGGGAATGCTGTACAGATGCCGCAACTATTTCACTCCTGAGCAGTTGCTCCAAGTATATAAGGGATTCATTCATCCTAACTTGGAGTACTGCTCTCATATCCGGGGTGGCTCTTCTTGCGTCCAACTATTAGATAGGGTGGAATCAAAGGCATTTCGTCTTATTAACTCTCCTCCTTTAGTCGACAATCTCTCTCCCCTTTCTCTTCTCCGCAATGTTGCTTCACTCTCTCTCTTTTACAGGTACTTTAACGGGCAATGTTCAGTGGATTTGGCATCCTGTGTACTGCCGGCAAGGCCGTGGGTTCGTAACACACGTCTTGCCCGCGGTGCCCACCGTTTCTCTGTGGATGTCGGTCACACGAGAATAACCCGTTATAGTACCTCCTTCTTTCCTCACACAGCCAAACTGTGGAATGCTCTGCCTTCTTCTGTGTTTCCATGCTCTTACAATCTGTCTCACTTTAAAAAGCTGGTTTTCTGGCATCTTCGTGGTGTAGATTAATACAGTATAACCTTTCTTTCTATATTTTCAATTTCTTTCCATTCTTTTTTTTTTTCGCCCCACAGGCTCCGTTGTGGGTCGTTTGACCTGTGCCCGGGTGGGCAAATTCCCGTAAAAAAAAAAAAAAATCTGAACTTCTCTAATGAATGTCTGTGATGAAAGTTTACTTCAGTTTACCAAAGGTTTATCAGGAATGGAACCCTTTCATAAATCGAGGTCTGTGTGTAATGATCTTTTGTTTTCATGTTCACAGGAGTTTGGGGTTAGTTCCTCAGACGCTGAAACTGGTGCAACGACCCAATGAAGATATTCTCAATGGAGCTCTGAGTATACTGAGTGGCTGCTGTACCAGTGAAGGGAGCCGGAGTGAGGTCAGTCTCTTCCTCTCTTTTCTCAAGTACTGTATACACCTTCACTATCTATCGTGGCTCACATTATTAACCTCTTCCGCTTCACTTCAGGGACACCACTTTTAATATTTTATTTAGGTAATGTGAGATGATTTCATTCAGCTCAGAGGCGACCTCATACACAAGGGGTTAATTTAATATGTAATGAATATTTACCAATGAGAAAAGAATACTGAATATCATTGGTGAATTACTTCAATCGTAAATAAAATGAATTTTTAATCAAGTGAGTCATTTGTTTTGGAAAGTTTGCAGTGAAATCTTTATGGGAACTTATTATTTGATTAGTGAAGAGTGAGTAAGGAAATGTTGAATATATTGCACAGTTGCCAGCAAAAGTCCTACAGCCCTGTGTAGCAAGTGTGTGGGAGAACTTTTGCTGGCAACTGTACCTCTGAGATGTATTAAACACCTTCATCGTAACTAAAGTTTTATATAATTTCAGGTATTTAACATTGGTGGTGTACCTCACCTGCTGAATGTGCTTAAATGTGCCAAATCAGAAGCTCTACAGCTGCGTGCCTGTAGGACCATGGCCAACCAGGCGCTGCACCGACCCAGCTGTGAAATTTTCTTCAAACTTAAAGCTGTAGACCATATACTTGAGTTACTTTTAAACTGTAAAGAAGATGACACCAAGTTGGCAGCCATCAGAGCTTTAAGGTTATTACTTAAAGTCTGTTGAAATAACTATTTATTATATATAATGTACATACAGTATTAAAATATACTCTAATCACATTAATTCTTACAACTTTTTATGTCTGTAATCATACTAAAAAAAAATTCATGTGTGCTCTATCTAACTTAGGAAAATACTGTAAATGTTGATTTTTTCTTCCACTTCAGTATGTATAAATTATAAAGATTATGATTTTCCCTGACCACTATTAATGCTAACAGGTGACAGTGTCATACTATAAGTTTTAGAATTGGCACTGCATTATATTTTAAGTCTACCAAGGTTATCAGACTATAAATTGGTGTCTGATTAGATGATGTACAGTCGTATACCATATAAAGAGATACTGGTTACATGTGTATATTTCCAGATTGTTGGCCAGCAGTGGAGAACATTGCCAGAAGATTGTGATGAATAAAGGCATCCTACACATCTGTAAAGTGGGCTTTGGTTCTCCAGCTTGTCCGTCGAGTCCCGAGCTTGTGCAGTCTACCATAAAAGCCATCGCGCATTTTTCACGAGTGTCTCACCCAGCATGTGTGAGTCAGGTAAGTTAGTGGGTGAGTGATAGTGTGAATCAGATGAGGCAGTGGGTGAGTGTTATTGAGAGTCAGTTGGTGAGTGAGGGATAGTGTGAGTATAATATTCAAACATGAATATCATCCTTCTCAGAATTTATAAGTGGAAATTTGTACTGCTAGAATTACTCTTAATCTTATTTCCCACCTCATCCTCCACTCGGGTATACGACACCTGTTTATCTGAAAATTTACATAGTTCGTTTGTTTTTTGTTAATGATTCCAGGTAGATGAAGAACCAAGCAAAGTTTATACAGTATAATGCTAACTGAACATAACTTTTACAGATAATGGAAGGAACTAATAACATGATGTGTGTAACAAAAATGTCAGGGAGCACGGACCTGGAAATCTACGAGTGTGTGTTACGAATAATTTTAAATATAATACACACATGCTTTGAGTCGACCACACATAGACGCGATGCCTTGGATGCCAAAGTAATTGATCATCTCTGTACTGCTCTGGCTCCCACAATCATTGTATCAGAACTCCAGAATAGACGGGTGACAGGTATTGGTAAGTCAGATGCTGCAATTGATTTATTTCACATTTGAAACTTTGCTACAGTCAGTCAGTCACTCAGGGGCTGTTTTGTTAATCATGACTGAATATGTGCAACATCAGAAGGTCATTTATATGGCAGGCAACGTGATTCACGGTCAGAGAACATTGTTGATAAGACAGCAGGGTGATAGGAGAAGGTTGGCCTGTGTACACGATTTTCTGTTTTTTTAATTTTTGCCTTTGGATTTCAGAAGAAGAGAAGCTGATTCTAGCTCTGTGCAAGTTTTGTAAAGGATCCAGTGAATGTAATAACTTGGCATTTGGGTCATTTTCTGAACCTCCAACGTTTCTGGGACGGGCATGGACGCAGCTGATGGAGTGCGGGGGGGTGGCACTGCTCGTCTCTCTCTTGACCACACATCGCAATCACGTCAAGCTCAGACCAGCCATCTTAAAGGCTATACTTGGAGTAGAGAATATATACTCATTTAAAGATACAGTAAGTGTTTGGTAGGAAGTGGTGAATATATTGATTGATGAGACAATTTTGCTGCAGTGAATATTTTATAGAATTTTTATTTTAGATGTTATTAATTTTTCATATTTACTTGAGGTTTATAATTTACAGATTCTGAAGTACTTTCTCGCTGCCAAACTTCTTCCACAACTGGCCGAGCAGTTTGATGAATTAATGGCCGAGTATAGGAAGCTGCGCCAGGACATCCAGCCTGGCTGCTGTATTCATACCATCAGGAGTGAATCTCTAGATAAACAGAATGAATTACAAGAAAGAGACGAATCAGAAGAAATGGAAACTAGTGATGATAAAGAGATGAAATTTAATATAGAAGAGAAAGAAAATCCAAGCATAAAAGAGGATGAGAAAGATAGTTGTGTTTCAAGTGTAAGTGAATGTCAGGTTAAACCCAGTAGCACAAGCACTGCAGAAGTGCCTTCTTGCTCAAAATTAGCTGTTGCAAAAAATGTTTCAAGAAGTGCATCTCAGACTTCTCAGATGATAACACCAAAGGTAAATGATACACAGTTCAGCTTTCCCAGCACTGAGGAAGGAATATTAGGTCAAAATTTTAAATCTAAGATGGACAGCTTCCAACAAAAGTCACTGACTCTTCATTCATTTGTAAAAGAAAATTCCAAAAGTCCTCTTGACAGCTCTCTGCCTGCCTCTCCAGATAATTCCACGTACAGTAATCCGAGGAGCCCTTTAATGTACAGCTACCATAACCCAAAGAGTCCTGGAAGTTTGTCCTGCTCTCCTCGGAGTAACCAGTCAGGGTCAGGATCCAGCCACGGGTCACCCACGTGGTCTCCAGCCCAAGGCAGAAGTGAATCGCCAACATTCTCACCGCCTTGTTTCTCTCTACCTCAGAGTAGCCCCATAAATATTCTCCCATGGCCTTTTGACTTGTCAACTCCAGTGGCCCCATATATATCACCACCGTGTTCCCCCATTATGCAGTCTCCGCCTCGCTCTACATCTCCAATTAAGTATCCTTCAGACTGGGAGTATGATGATGAGGAGGAAATGGAACAATCTGATGGGGATGGAAGGTTTTCTCCTGTAGTACATGATACCAAAGGGAATGATTGTGAAGAGAATAAAGAAGATATAAGTGAGCTTGAAGAAGACAGTGTTATTAGTAATGATGAAACCTCCCAGGAGGGAGAGACCAGCGGCACAGCTGGTAATACTAAAAACCCATTGACTGATGACATGAATGTTAGTGAGAACCAAACATTCACAGAGGATATAGATGAAAAATTAATGATAAGTTCACCTTCAGGAAAGAGGTTAAGAAATTCATCTAGTACTATTTGCTCAACTGTAGATATACCTCAGGGAAAGAAAATTAAATGTGATCTAGCAATTGAAACTCAGGAAGAAAGTGAGTGCAACTTAGCCATGAGTGAAGAACAAATGACTGAAGGTCAGTCATCATCTCTCGAGCCATCCGAGAAAGAAGCAGATAAGGAACCAGTGGCTGAAGGGGAAGCAGGAAAGTCGCCTTTTGTGCGTCTCAATCAAATTAAGTTCCGTGTGAGGAAAAAGGGTCTCAAACGGCAGACCGGCCTTCCTGCTGGAGACACCAAGTCTGATGTGTATAGTCCAGTTAAGGTTTGAACATTATTTTTTATTATTAAATTAAATTAAAATTTTTAGGGTAGGTTATATAAAATATATATCTTATGCATTGTCAGGAGAAAGAGAATTGGAAAGGGTTGTCTCGGTTAGGATAAATGTATTAGGCAAGGCTTGCAATGTGTTTAAGTAAACAATAACAGATATTTAATTCTGGAGTTGGGCTAGATAGGACTTAGCCTACTGGAGATAGATATTGGGAGATTCATTCCTATATGCCGTAAAATATGGTAACTGCTGCATGACACAAACCACTTAATCTGATCTTATTGATAGAAGAGGATTTCAGGATCAATCCTCATCTTACAAGATGACAACTTTTAGAGAGTAAGTGCTGCTTGGGATGTGTTACTTCATAGTAGAAAATAATTATGAACTCAGGTTTAAGTAGATATACAGTAAACAGTACTCTTCAAAAAACACCTTATTACTATGGTTTAAGGAAGGCAAATGGTTTACTGGAGTAGAAATATTTACTGTTGCTGTACTTTTATCTTTATCTCAGATTTTTTCTCTTTTTCCTTTATTCTAGGAATTGGAGAAAAGTCCAGAAGTGAAGCAGGGTGACTGTCAGCCACTCCGGGGTGTTCGGCGGACCAGCAGCATTTGCTCCAATGCTGTTTATACTGATTTATCCACAGAGGATGCACAAAATCTGGAGCTATTAGAACTGGTTGTGCGAGCCATAGGACAGGTAAGGGAAAGTCTCTCTTGAGTTGTGGCTTAAACTCTGGTTATCTGAGTTGATCAACAAGTAAAACAAAGCTCGAGTCTTTGATTGGCAAATTATAGGGAGATTTATGGAAGAAAATGTTCGGACCCAATGATGAGTAGTTGTGTATTGTCAATATAATTTTTACCTGTATAATTTTTACATGGATGGTCAACAGGTTGCTCACGTGAAGGAGGCCATAAACCCAGTGTGTCGAGAGTTTGTGCCACGCATCATGACCTACCTCTCAACAGCTCAAGTGATCCATAAGTCAGCAACCCGAATGCTGGTTACAGTTGCCAGGTAAGCTGATGTCTTATTGAAAGGGTACAGAAATATATGGTTCCCTTCTCTGCCAGGGGACCATGTCAGAAGAACCTCAAGGCCACCTGTCACTCAATACATGTTTTTTGCCTTCTCTTCCTGTTAAGGGTATGGAGTTACCCACTAGCTGTTGGATGCTAAGAATCAGGAAGTCAACACCTGTCTGGCCTTCTGGCATCACAGTAGAAAAGAGCTAACTGTATGTGCTTGAAAAGAAAAAAAAAGATAAGTAAAGTGACTCCTTAACTTAGTGACAGAACATGCACTGCAGACTAATGGTTCTAGAGAAGATTTTTGGCAGGAATAAAATATTGAGGCCCCTATCTGTATATTAATTATTGTACACTCAATACAGTACTTGTAATCAGTATGGCATAGATACATTTGCCTATTGTGGAAGTAACCCTTGAGTGGACTAGCAAGCAACCTGCCAAAGAGATAAAGTAACTGTTATATTCACTCCTACCAGATAATGGTCAGATACTGTGTGAACAACCCACATTTAGAGAATTCACTTCCTTATATTGTCTTCCAGTCACTAGTTCATTAAACTATAAGTTGTTATTTCATGGAGATGTTAACCAGAATATTAAAATAAGTAATTTGTTTATGAAACTGATTATATGTATATTTTTTTTTACCCATAAGGCATTGCTATGAAATATAACTCGTATAATAATGTTCAAATTGTGTTTGAATGATTGAAAAGTTATCTTGGGTATAGGTAATAAAATTCATAACGGTATATGTCAACATGCTACTTAAACTTTAGGAAATTAATCGGTAAACCACATAAGCAGTTTGATAGCCCATTTCACTGGGTTGTTTCCCTTATTCATCAAACTTTATTTTGACAGAAACTCCCTGTGTATCCAGCCTCTCCTAGACAGTCTCTTTATCCCTTACGTGGCGGTAGAACTCGGGGAGGCTGGCGACCCGGAGTCTCCCAATGGCTGCCCACAGTGCCGTATCCTCTCAGAGGGAGCCGTGGCTTTTTTAGATCAGATGGTCAACTTCTTCAACCACATCCATCAGTATGGACAGTGTGAGGTCTCCAACAGACTGCAGAGAACCCGGGAACACAGTGTGAGGGAGGGGTGTGTTATGGCACTCCCTCACATAACCAGGTAAATATTTGTAGTGAAGTAGACTCATCTTTTATACAATATTAATGAAAGACTGACAGAAAATGAAGGTAGAGTCTGTTAGTTTGTTTATTGAATTGGCTGTTGATTCTTGTCACATAACCAGGTAAATATTTGTAGTGAAGTAGACTCATCTTTTATACAATATTAATGAAAGACTGACAGAAAATGAAGGTAGAGTCTGTTAGTTTGTTTATTGAATTGGCTGTTGATTCTTGTCACCTGGCATCACCATGGGGGGAACGATTTTGTACTGATACAGTACATAGGCTAAGATGAGTACCTGGCTACATTCCACATCAGGAGTCATAACAGTCATGTCATTCCTCACAAGCCACAAAAGGTTTAAAAAAGTTTGCATATATCCGTGGTTACTGAATCTGTGTTAATTTTCTGTTTGTAGGTGTCCTAAACTTCTGTATGACTTCATGGTGGGTTACCCAGCATTAGACATGCTTATGAAGGTCCTGCACTCAGAGATGCCTCCCAATGAAGCAAGCTACATGTATGCCACTGCAGCTATATCAAGACTAGCAACCACACTTCAGGTAATATAATTGTCTTATTAATTCTGTAGGTTACCAGAGAATTAATCCATTCCCTCTTTTCTCATTAATTTGTTTCTCCTCCATGTGTTTAGTTTAATGTGAAGGCTGTGAGCATTTAGCATGGTTATCTCTTACCTTCTGACTGTTATTTATCGCTGATTTGGTGTTGTTGGAGATTTCAAGTTGTGTAATCATCAAGTAAATACAGTTCAGGGCCAGTTTCTTCAATCTTTGTTTAGACTTCATACTGTGTGGATGGCTCCCCTGTATCTGGGTGTTCTTTTGTTTCCATATGGGACACAGAGATACAGTAATTACCTTTATCTCTGTTTTTAGCACTAGTGAAGTGTCAGGCCTGTGCTGGGTCGAAGATATATTTGATTTCACTAGCGAGTAATCTGATCTATTATGTTAAAATAAATGTTAACTTATACTGTAGATGCTGGAGTCTGGCCTAAAATTTGTGAGGAACTTCACTCACTGGCTTTTGCTGCAAGCCAATATAGGATACAGGTATCCCTCATTTAACGATGGGGCTGCGTTCCTGAAAAACCTAACATTAAGCAAAATTATTGTGAAGCACAGAGGGGAAACAACAGGTTCAAACACCAGAGTGGTAAATGCTGAGTTTAGTTCTGTGCTCCCAAATAATAATACTGTAATAAACGAATTCATTAAAATAAATTTTGAAGTTACGATTCATTTGTTAACACCAAACTTCTATACCTGTACTGTATAAACAATGTGGTTCAGAGTTATACCATTTAGTGAGCACAAGGTGAGCTTAATTCGAACAGATGTTAAATGGCATATGTCAAAAGTGAGCAAAAATTACATTGAAAAACATTAATATTGATACATAGCATATCATAAAATATAATAGCACATATTTTATGTAAAAAAAAAAGCTCCCTCCACACTCAAACCATGCCATCTCACAGTCCACCTCATCCCCAGTTTTTCCCCCTTTTCAGTCAGTTAAGCTATCCCTAAACCAAACATTAAGTAAGAAAGGGTGTCAAAATTATTTTTATCGCTAAAACAAATTAACGTCAAGTGAATTAACAGTAAACGAGTTATACCTGTATACTATTTTAGGTGGCTCGGTGCATGGTTATACATGAGTTGCTTGGCTACAGGCCAAGGAATATCAGGATCAAATCTCCACTTATAATATTTTTTTCCCACAGTTGGAGAACCAGTTTAAACCGGTCATGTGTGCCGTGTGTTTACGCCAGGGAAAACACACTCCAGAGGAAGTGGCTGAGCATATCAAGATGCAACAGAAAAGTGATAAAAAGCTAAATTTCAACCAGGACAATGCACAAACCCTCGTGGGTAATTCTTCAGAATCTGAAGGAAAAAAACCAACAGAATGCAAATGGGGACTTGATGAGATTAAGGACGTGACATTTAAACTGGAAGATGGTAGCACAGTGTCGGCTAATCGTGAGTTCTTGGCAGAAAAAAATGAGGTACTGAGAGGAATGCTTAAGGGCACATTTGTCGAGGGAGTAAGTTCATTTGTTGAGTGGCCATGTTCGAGTAAGACGCCTGTAGAGATGCTTATACACTTCTTGTATGGATGTCGATGTGACTTCATGGAAAGTAGAGACATTAAGACATATATAGAGCTGATGTTCCTGTCTCAGATGTACTTGGTTGAAAATTTGTATTCCTACGCCGTGTTCAAAATGATGTCATCCATAAGTGACGGTGACGACATTATCAAGATTTACGAGAGTGGTGTTGGACGTATGAAAAACCTATTACAGGCTCTCTGTAAAGCTCTTGTGAAACCAATGAAGACATGGAAGAGAGCTCGCTGGATGAAGGAACTCTTCCAGTCTGAACACTCTGAAGACATTGACCATAATATTCGTATGATTATCCATCATCCCTTGAACATGAATCGTTATGTTTGTAACTGTGATCTATCTTTATCCTTATACATGGCTTGTGAGAGTGTATATGGAAAACTTTGTTGACTGTGTGCCGAGAATTCAAAAGTAGTGCTCTTTTGTGTAAATTACTACAGTTTATGTATCTAACTGTACATAGTCACATTCTGTTCTTCGTCACTTTTCAACAAGTTTAAAACATTCACAGATTTTTCTTTTCATTCGAATGTCATTATATCATATACTTCTTTAGTATGTGTTCACAGACATTGTTTTTGTTGTGTTTCGTATATAAACATTACGTACTTCTTATTAATTTATCAAGTTACTGTAATCCTTAGGTAGTCATTTTGCTTGATGAAACCACCAAAAACTGAAGTCTGCAATTATTTATTCAATCTATCACTCAACAAAGATTTAAAAAAAACCAAAAGTTAAGAAGATTAACAAATCAATTAGATGAAATTATCACAAGAATCTCAAGGAAAATAAGTACTTACTGAATTCAGAAAATACTATACAACCTTTTCAATTTTACATTTCTGATTCCACTACATACTTCCATCTCCTGCACCTACACCCAAATTAATTTCCAACAGTAGATCATAAACACATTAAATATTGGGACAGTCACCCAAGATTCAGACTCATGAACCTGAAGCAGTAGACGCTGATGCATTATTCTTTCCATAAATGCTTTGGGTTCATGAATCTGAATAATTACCCACTTCAGTTTTGGGTACTTTAATCAAGCCAAATGACTACTACTAGAAGATAATGTACATCGTTTTTTATTAATTTCTTGCAAGATAATAATTACAGTATTGCAATTAAGGACTGTATTGAGTTGAATAAATAAATTTTTTTCTTCATTTATGACTTCAGAACTGTTTAACTTCACTACACTACACACTTCGTTTCAGATTTTTGTGTTGGTTGCATATAGTGTATGAATTCATAGCAAGAACAGCATTTTCCTTATTTGGTGATGTGTTATGTCACCCACAACATATATTTGGAGACCTTGTACTGTATATTAACAATTAAGCACAGTGTCGCTGTTTTAATACAAGCATTTATTTGATCTCCATGAAAATCTGAAAGGCAGTGTATACATTTTTTGACGCAACCCTGTTTATTGAGGATTTATAAGGTTGTTTTGTTTTAGAATCAGATCGTCAATATCACTGTGTTTTAAACTGGTAAATGAATGTGGGGTTTTAGTGTAGGACCCTGCCTGCCTTATACTGTACTGCAGGCTGTAGTTGTTCCTGTAGTGATGATGATGAAATGGGCATTGATGTACTGTACTAACACACCCAGGCAATGGATCCCCACTACCTCACATATCAATATTCATTATATCTTTTTACTACATAATTAAGGTGTTTTTCTATTACCTCCTAAACAAAGATGATTATATTCCTCAAGAGCAAAGTTTCTTACACTATCCCATAAATGAAGTGTACAGTTAACCCTCACTTTACGCGTCCCGATTCGCCGTTTCACGCAACGCAGTGCCTTGCCAGAACCGGCTCACATTACGCTGCACGTGGAACCCCATTACGCTGGAGAGTGTCCGCGCGACGCTATTTTCGATTCGCCCACCCGCCACGCCCGCCTGCCTGCCTGCCTGCCTCCTCCTTCCTCCGCTTGGGCAAGCGGTGCGTAAGGTTGCAGAAGTGTGTGTCTTTATTGCGTTATCACTGACGTCATATGACGATCAGACCTGTGATTGGCCATGCATCCCTACCCCCTCTGCTGCTAGCTGTAATTGGCTTAAAGTATTATGACGCGGTCCACCGGGAGGGAGGGAGGGAGGAAAGACGACGCTTGACCTAGCCGCGGCAGTTTCATCCTCAAGGCCACTCCGGGTAAACGCCGCATCCATTGTCCCGAAAATGGCTTCCGCTGACTACCACCCCCAGGAAGCCCTGACAACTGTAAGACAGTGATGGGATTCACTAGTAATGGTGATTCACCGAGTAAGGTGATTCACCTGAGGCCAGTAATCTCCCTCTGCCTCGAACCAGCCTCCATCCCGATGCCGACCCATCTTTCTTCTACTACCGTAAGTGTTACACCTAATTTTTAGTTTTCTAACCTAACCTTTATTTTTCCTATGTTAACCTTTATCTTTCCTAACCTAACCTCTTCTATATTACTTGTTTTTCATACCATCATAAAGTTAAGATAAAATTTTTACTACAACATAGTTGTGTGTCGTCAAAAGTGGAGTTTGGGGTCTGGCCCGACTCCAATTAATCCCATATGTTATGTTCACTGCCTCACTTTACGCGGGGACCTCCGGGTTACATTAACCGCAGAAAGTGAGGGTTAACTGTACTTGTAATACCTTTGGTAAGTAAAAGTAGGTGTTTGTGGTTGGAGTTAATTATGTGTAATAAATTAACTTGCAATTCACTGATTGTCTTGTGATTTCATTATTATATTATTCTAGGGCAGGAAAAATGATCTGGTTTGATTTTTGAGGGAGAGATCAAAGGTCAGTGTTACGTGTGCCAAAAATAGGCTAACATAGTCTTTCCTGTTATCATTGTAATTTGATCTTTTTAATTGCTGCAACACATTTTACTGCATTGGTCTTCCTTATACACAAGCAAATTTAATAATGTAATTTCGGATGAAAGAATACTGTACTTTTATTTAGTCCGGTAGAAGATCCAGACTCAATAACCCATCACTCATGTATAATGGGAAGATGTAGATTCTGTTTATACACCTATTTCTTTTTTATTTCACTTCTGTACACTCGCTCCAGAAAGTATCTTTACGATTTTGTGAGACAACATGACACAACAGACCAAGGATTTTGACAACCCTGCCGAGACAACAGGAGTCACTGTTTTCATTTTTGAATTCATCGGACCTTTCTGTAAAGACCCCACCCAGGTCTGCCACCCCAAGCTGACCCCCATCAATACCTTCCCCACCCTCTGACCTGCTAGTACAGGAAGGCCTTGAGTCTGCAGGTATGGTAGTAAGAGGGATGGATGATTTGATCATTTAATGAACTTGATCTTGTGTTCGTGAAACTACAGATTTGTGAACAAATGCCTTCAAATATATTTTGTGAATGCCAGTCATGTATTCTATATCCACATTATTTTGAGTAATGTAAAAATCCACAGATCAATAAACTTGGTATTTATATTGGACATAATGGTGTTTGACACATTATGTAACTATAGGATGTTGTGTGACTGTAGGATGCTGTTGTAGGATGTTGTATGACCGTAGGATATTGAAGCTACTTTACCCTTGGTCCCCAACAATATCATCTTTGAAAAAATAATCACCCCTTAAAGACCCCTACCTCCTTTAAAAAAATCCTAATCTTAGCCCTCAAAACTCCTAATCTCACTCACGTATGATACTAATCTCACTATCGTTATTCTCGTCCTCCGCTCTGCTCTTGGGAGGCAGCTAGACACTCAGAACACATTAAACTATCACATGCTATTCCGGTGAACTTCTGCCACAGGGAAGGAAGTTTTGGTCCTTACTCTTGTCTGCAGGTTGTGCAAGATGGTGCATTTAGAGAGAGGGAGAGAAACACACGCTCAATACAATTTGGGAGAGAAAAAAGATAAGTTTGAGAGAGAGAAGAGTTACAACCATGAGAGAGACTTAGAGAGAGAGAGAGAGAGATAGTTACACTCTTGATACAGTTTTAGAGAGAGGAATACTTTATCGAATATTAAAGAGATAAATCCTTCATAGAGACTTAGAATAAAAATAAATAAAGAGAGGGAGATACAAGCTTGATGGAGACTAAGGGAGACTTTAAGAGATAACCAAGGAGCCAGGACACAGACTCTCACACGCTTGGCTAGACTCCTCCTCGGGGAACGTCACACACCTTTAAGACACACCTGGCATTAGTCATATCAACGAGGAAATTCAATATCCCAGTAGCTAGAATGAACTCCAGTGGTGAAATTCTCTATCTGAACGTTCCTCAGTCCCTCTTGGCTTCTTGTTACTACCAATTATTATCACCTTTATGTCTTCCCATTCTCAAACTCATTACACTGTATTCCCTTATTCGATCACTTCTCTTCCTTCTTCTCCCTTCTCTGTTCTCAATCTCAATACTACGTCACCTTTCTCACTTCCCACCCTCACATTCACTAATCTCACCTCCTGTGATATTAGTATGAGGGATGCTTGTCAATTTTCCGATTTTTTCTGGACACTACCAAAATTGTCAATACCTGGGATTTTCTTGCAGGTGTGAAGTATATAGTGTTTTTGTAAGTATGTATTTCCCTTTATAATGTTAGTTTGATGATGTTTCTTCAATTTTATATCCGTCATTTTGAAACACGTGTATGAACAAACGACTGGTGTTCATTTTGTGTCGTAATATTGTCCAAAATGTAAGAATTTATGAGCTGACAGGAGTGTTATGAGGAGATACCCGCCTGTGGATTAGGTTCATAACGGGACTGTTTTTAGTATTCATTATCACTGTTCATCCACCACTGTGTATTCTGGTACTTCACTATAATGACGTCACAGTACTGTATATAGATGGAAAGATAATTGAAGGAATGTGTGTGTGTGTGCGTGTGTGTGTGTGTGTGTGTGTGTGTGAGTGTGTGTGTGAATCATTTGAACTTTTGTGGAACTCTAATCCTTTATCCCCTTCTTATGTTTACAATGTCAGCTACTGGAGTGAGAGAAGAAGAAATGTAAACTGCAATTAAAAAACAATTACTCGTCAGATATAAGCTATTTAGCACATGTAAATAGCTTGAATGGGTACACCATGCATAGTCTTAGCATCGAACCAAGGATTCCTAGCCGAACCTAACCTAACCTAACCAAGTGGCCTAACTATAAATTTTGGTTAGGTGAACAAAGTTGAGATATGGTTGGATCATATGTCGCCATTAATGGTTTACTCAAATATGACCAACACAAACAACTTGTCTTTACATATACTGTACTACAGTGGTGCTCGTGCATAGGGCTGCAGTCCCCCAGACACTCACTGCCAGGCGTATGATTCCTTTAGAGAGACAGCTGAATAATACACTACCAACAAATATATCATTTTATATGTCATTTAATTATTTTCAATACGTTGCTAAGTGAATTTTCATTAAAATCAGACCAAAATTTAAGTTACTTTCATAGTTGCTGTCAATGCTGTACGATTCATGTCTGCTATTAATTGGCGCCATAATGAGCTGCACTTGAAGCAGCTCAGTCTCATACAACGGGATTACGTGTATAGATCGTGCTTTGTGTAAATCAGAAAGTCTCATAGACTTGTTGGAGATGATGAATGACAATAATCTACAGTCAACCTTTTCAGACACTGTCAAGTTGCTGAAATTTAATAACAACTCCAATGACAACGGCAGAAGCAGAAAGTGTGCTTTTCAACTTTGAAGAGAATTAAAACTTTTTGCGCAGTACCATGGTGAATGACAGACTGTCTGCTTTAGCAGTGATATCCATTGAAAATAAAATGATAACAGAAATAAAGGATTTTAATGAAATAGTAATAAACAATTTTGCTACATCGAAGAGCAGACACGCCGACTTTATTTTCACTGGTCCATCACCACCAACACTACTACCATGCCCTGGGAACTCGTGGACATCAACCACAACTCATACCTGAGGTAGGTCACCTACTGTTGTGTGAGGCTTGCAGTCCCTCCAGTTTATTTTTCACGAGCCGCCACTGGACTATGACATCACACACACAGAAAATGTCATGGAAAAATAGTCCTATTAACGAAAAAGAATCACAGTACCGGAAAATTGTCAGTGTAGGTCTGTGAGTACGTTACTTCTTTTTGGGGTTCTGGCCATAATGACTTGTTGTATTTCCCAGTGGCAGGTTATAAGAAGGAGCTATACTGATTCAAAAAGATCAATAATGTTGTATATGTATCATAGAGTAGTGACAACAGAGGCAGAGGAAACCTGAAATCAGTGTCTCATCCCGCCTCCACCACCACCCAGAAGGAGGGGGAGAGGGGGGCAGGGGTGGGGATGCTGACGTCACACCTTTTCCCCAGCAGTTAAAGGAGAGCTCTGATGGGCTTTACCGGAATCCTAGTGTATATTTCTAAGTATTCAATTTCCTTTCTAATTAATATTTTTCCAGGTGTCAAATTGTCAATACCTGGGATTTTCTTGCAGGTGTGAAGTATATAGTTTTTTTGTAAGTATGTATTTCCCTTTATAATGTTAGTTTGATGATGTTTCTTCAATTTTATATCCGTCATTTTGAAACACGTGTATGAACAAACGACTGGTGTTCATTTTGTGTCGTAATATTGTCCAAAATGTAAGAATTTATGAGCTGACAGGAGTGTTATAGAGATAGCCGCCTGTGGATTAGGTTCATAACGGGACTGTTTTTAGTATTCAATATCACTGTTCATCCACCACTGTGTATTCTGGTACTTCACTATAATGACGTCACACATACGTCACTGTTCATCCCCCTGTGTATTCTGGTACTTCACTTTAATGACGTCACACATACATCACTGTTCGTCCCGCCTGTGTATTCTGGTATTTCACTATAATGACGTCACCCTACGTCACTGTTCATCCAACTGTGTGTATTCTGGTATACTTCTTGACGTCACACATACGTCATCTCCTCCCCCCACAAAACCACTACAGGAACCTCACACACCCAGTCACCCAACACCCAACACCTCTTAATATAGCAACACCGAGTATTCCGGGAACACAACCAACACGCACACACCCAGACTGGCTGAGCGCAACAATAAATTATCTCCAAAATTAACTCCTAGGACAGCGTAGTGTAATATTTGCCTCGATGCATCAAGAGAGGAATTCTAATAACAATTTCGTAAGCCACTGGGAACAAAAGGCTGAGAATTGTTTGGTGTGGAAAATTGATTTTTTTTCCACCTATCGTGAATGTTGTTTTTGTTTCTTTGTTTGGTTTTGTTATGTGTGTGTTTGTTTTCTTTTTGTTTGTATTTATGTCTCTTGCTTGTTTTATTTGTCTCTCTCTCTCTCTCTCTCTCTCTCTCACTACTCCTTATTTCTACAGTACTAACCTTCTTAGATATTATCCACTCAACCCTACCTTCCTCTCCACCACTACCACTGTCCTCCCACCACCTACCTCCTCCCACTACCTATCCCTCCACCACTACCTATCCTCCCACCACTACCCTATCCCTCCCACCACCACAATCCCTCCACCACTATATCCCTCTACCTACCCACCACCACCACCTACTATCCCTCCACCACCCACCCTCCTCACCTACCTATCCCTCCCACCATATCCCTCCAACACTACCACTATCCTCCACCTACCACTACCCTCCCACCACTACCACTATCCCTCCACCTACCCACATCCCTCCCACACCACCTATCCCTCCACCACTATTATCCCTCCACCACTACCCTACCTCCTCCCACCACTACCACTATCCCCTCTACCTCCTCCCTCCACCACTCCCTCCTCCCTCCTACCTATCCCTCCACCTACTCCTCCTCCTCACCCTACTCCTCCTCCCTCCACCACTACCCTATCCCTCCCACTACCATTATCCCTCCACCACTACTCCTCCCTCCACCTACTCCTCCCTCCCACCCCACCTACTCCTCCTCCCCCTACTCCCTCCCCTCCCCTCCCCCTCCCTCCCACCCCTATCCCTCTACTCCTCCCCTCCCACCACTACTCCTCCCTTCCTCCCCCTCTCCCCCTCCCCTCTCCTCCCCTCTCTCCCCTCCCTCCCTCCCTACTCTCCTCTCCCCCACACCACTATCCCCTCCCTACTCTCCTCCCCACCTCTCCTCCCTCCCCTGCTCCTCCTCCCTCCACCCTACTCCTCCCTCCACCCTCTCCTCCTCCCCTCCCCCTACTCCTCCTCCCTCACCACCTCCTCCTCCCTCCCCTACCCTATCCCTCCCCCTACTCCTCCTCCCTCCACCCTCTCCTCCTCCCTCCCCCCCTCCCTCCTCCCTCCCCCCTACTCCTCCTCCCTCCCCCCCACTATCCCTCACCTCTCTCCTCCTCCCTCCCCCTCTCCTCCTCCCTCCCACCCTACTCCTCCTCCCTCCCACCCACCTCCTCCTCCCTCCCCACCCTACTCCCTCCCCTCCACCTCTCCTCCTCCCCTCCCCTCCCCCTCTCCCTCCCTCCCCTCCCCACCACTACCTCTCCCCACCACTACTCCTCCTCCCTCCACCCTACTCCCCCTCCCTCCCACCTCCCTCTCCCTCCCCACCACTCTCCTCCTCCCTCCCCCTCTCTCCTCCCCACCCTACTCCCTCCTCCCCTCCACTTTCTCCCTCCCTCCCCTCCCCCCTACTCCCTCTCCCCTCCCCCTACCTCCTCCTCCCTCCCCCCTTTCTCCTCCTCCCTCCACCACCTATCCCTCCACCACTACTCCTCCTCCCTCCACCACTACTCCTCCTCCCTACACCACTACCACTATCCCTCCACCACTACTCCTCCTCCCTCCACCACTACTCCTCCTCCCTCCACTCTCCACAGCCAACATCTTTCAATCTCTCCCTTTTCTTATCCACCCTGACCTTTCCTCGTGACCACCAATACAACCAAAACCTGATTAACCTGGTCTAGCCATGGTGCAGGTGGTGGTGGTGGTGGTGTGTAGGTGATGGTGGTTGGGGTGGTGGTGGTGGTGAAGTGATGGTGGTGATGGTGATGGTATGGGTGGTGATGGGGGCTGAAAGGGCCACCAACAGATATAGATTAAACCCTAAGTCACATATGGCGAATTCTATAAAACCTCTTTGATGAGGTCTAATGTTAATCTGGTATCACTGTATAGACTCAATCCTCAAGTATATTGGACCACGAAGGGAAATTCTCCACAACATAACAAGATTTAAATTTTAGAGGAATTTTTTATTATTTTTTATTATACTGGGGAATATTTTTTTGGTATATGTTAAAAAGGGAAGGGGGAGGGGGTTAGTACTTTGATATGGTTCGGATTTAATTAGTATCTTTATAAGGAGGGTTAGTATAATTGGGCAATTTTGTTTTTTTTTAGTTTTAATTGGTCGTTTATATGGTATTATAAGGTAGGGTTGAGGGTTGTTTAATTTTACTACTTTGTGAAAAAATAAGGAACATTTAATATTTAGACGGGTAGAGGGGGAAAAATATGTCTACTTATACTGGTACACCACCACCACACTACCCCACCACCATCACCACACTACACCACCACCACCACACTACACCACCACCACACTACCACACTACACCACCACTACTACCCCACCACCACCACACTATCCCACCACCACCACCACACCACCACTGCCACATCGCTCCTTAGTAGACTGAACACAAGGGAGGGGATATTTAGCCTATTATGGAAATCACTTAATCATGTCTACTCAGTGTTCAACCGAGGACCAATACTGTGCAGCCCCGATGACAGAGGGTTAGGTTAGGTTAGGCTTATTGTATTGGTGTTGCGTGTTTTAGAGAGAGAGAGAGAGAGAGAGAGACGCCTTTGGGCTGTCATTGCGTCAGGAGTCATTTCTTTTGTTATTTCTTCTTCCTCGTGTTTCCAATTAGTGACTGACGGAGGTGGTGTGTTGCGTGTGGTCACTGCTGTTCCGCTCTCGTCTCCTCCTTCGCCGCCTCCGGTTTCATTGCAAGATCGTGAGCCGCTGTCAGGTCACGGGCGTCTCTACCAAGTCGTGTGATGTCTTTCAGGTCGTGTGATGCTGCCTGGTCGTGTGATGCTACCAGGTCGTATGGAGGCCTTGTTCCTTCTTCTCGTACGATCACTCTCTCTCTCTCTCTCTCTCTCTCTCTCTCTCTCTCTCTCAACACTGAAACTAATCAAGAAGTGTAATGTTGTGACAGTTTCCGTGCGTCTCAGCTGCCGGTACTTGACTTAATATAACCTGAACTGATTTGACGAAGACAGTGTGTGTGTGTGTGTGTGTGTGTGTGTGTGTGTGTGTGTGTGTGTGTGTGTGTGAAGAGGAAGGTAGAGATGAAATAATAGAAAAGCAGATAGAAAAAGGAAGGGGAGGAAGGAGGAATGGAAGGGAAAAACGAGAAAGAGATCAGGAGGGAGAGAGGCAGCCAAGAGGAAAGGAACCAAAATTACCACTACCAGAATAACAACTATTACAACAAATTAATCACAACTAACATTACAACAATTACTTACATGTCTTTGCCAGCAACAACTATTAACGTCATCATACCAACATCACCACAATAACCACTATTAATACTATCATCATCACCACCAACATCGTCACCACAATCACTACTAACACAGCTACCACAATTCATAAGTAAAACCTACCACCACTAACCATTGTTACCACTACCATCACTACTACCACCACAAGCAAACACACCAGCGTTACCATAAACGTCAAGACTATGCTACTACTATCACCACCACTACCAACACTACCACAACCACAAATACCAATATTTCCACATCCTTCACACTTACCAACATAGCCACAACCATCCTCACAATACCCAATAACCCCCGACCAAAATAATCACTACAACTACTACCACTACCACCACCACCCTCGCATAGAACATTCCCTTTAACCCGGGTCGTCTTGTGATTGGTAGAACAGAGATGACGTCAGAGGCGACGTCAGTACCCAGGCACTGCGTCATATCCTCGAGCATCTAACATTTCCCATCATTCTCTATGTTTACATTAATACATCTAATGTTATTATCTCAGCTGGAGTGAGCTTGCACTTCTAGATCTCTGTTGACTTAGGAAACTATGGTGTCGAATTCTACCTAGACAACCCACGGAAGTTCACTATACCTTCTGGGAGGCTAAAAATAAATATAAGAAAGCAGAAAACGGCTTTAGGGTCTTTTGTTTTTTGATAATCTAAAGTGTTGACATTGAAAAAAAAGCGTCTTTTAGAAGTTAATATAAAGACCAGTATCGATGCTGGCTATAAGATGTTGGAACCAGCCCAAAACACTGTGGTGGCAAGGTTTGGTCTGTAAGCCTTCCTTCCTGCCCCTCCCTCCCCTTCACCCACTCGTTGTCCCTCCCTCAGCCTCGCCTTCAGGAGATGACTGCCCGCCAAACTAGCTGGTACGATAACGTGGATTCCTGCCGCCTCGCCTCCTGCACCACGTTGCCTACCAGGGGTCACGTCCTCACCGGGAAGAAAAAGAATTGGGGGCCACTATTGTATGCAGAGAGAGAGAGAGAGAGAGAGAGAGATATTAGGCCTTTCCTCTCGACAAGAAAACAAAGGCTGTTCACCTGCCTCTCACCCCCCTACCTTCCCCACACAGTTACACTGAGCCAGTTGCTACTGTGAGGTATTACAGATTTCACCTCCTGGACTCCCTTATGTGTGTGTGTGTGTGTGTGTGTGTGTGCCACTTTAAAATGACCTTACCACAGTTATTTGAACATTAATAAATATTCTTTATTGAAAGTCTCAAAATACCTGAGTCAGAAACACTCCTTATTGACAGACAACAACTCAAACGCTTCCTCTGTCTCCGTAATATTACACAGACACATACAGACATATACAGACACAGGAACCCTGCTAGAGGCGATATGTATGTATGTATGTATGTAAGTATGTGTGCGTATGTATGTATTTGTGTGTGGACAAAGCATTGCTTCGGGCCTAATGAACCTTGTTGATGGTGACTATGATGGAGATAATGGAAGTGGTTGTGGTGGTGATGATGGTGGTGGTGGTGACAATGGTGGCGGTGGTGATGATGGTGGTGATAATGGTGGTGATGATGGTGGTGGTGGTGATAATGGTTGTGATAATGGTGGCGGTGGTGATGATGGTGGTTGGTGGTGATGGTTGGTGATGATGGTGGTGGTGGTGATAATGGTTGGATAATGGTGGCGGTGGTGATGATGGTGGTGATGGTGGTGATGATGATGGTGGTGGTGATAATGGTTGTGATGATGGTGGCGGTGGTGATAATGGTGATGATGGTGGCGGTGGTGATAATGCGGTGATGATGGTGGGTGGTGGTGGTGATGTGGTGGTGGTGATAATGGTGGTGGGTGGGTGGTGATAATGGTGGTGATGATGGTGGTGGTGATAATGGTGGTGATGATATGGTGGTGGTGATGATGGTGGTGGTGGTGATAATGGTGGTGATGATAGTGGTGGTGGTGATAATGGTGGATGGTGGCGGTGGTGATAATGGTTGTGATAATGGTGGCGGTGGTGTGATGATGGTGGTGATGATGGTGGTGATGGTGATAATGGCTGTGATGATGGTGGTGGTGGTGGTGATAATGGTGGTGGTGGTGATGGTGTGATGATGGTGGTGGTGGATGGTGATAATGGTGGCGGTGGTGATGATGGTGGTGATAATGGTGGTGATGATGGTGGATGATGGTGATAATGGTGGTGATGATGGTGGTGGTGGTGATGGTGGTGGTGGTGATAATGGTGGTGGTGATGGTGGTGATGATGGTGGTGATGGTAATAATGGTGGTGATGATAGTGGTGGTGATAGTGGTGGTGGTGATAATGGTGGTGATGATGGTGGTGATGGTAATAATGGTGGTGATGATAGTGGTGATGGTGATAATAGTGGTGAGGATGATGGTGGTGGTGGTGATAATGGTGGTGATGATGATGGTGGTGGTGATAATGGTGGTGATGATGGTGGTGGTGGCGATAATGGTGGTGGTGGTGATAATGGTGGTGATGATGGTGGTGATGGTAATAATGGTGGTGATGATGGTGATAATAGTGGTGAGGATGGTGGTGATGGTAATATATGGTGGTGATAATGATGATGGTGGTGGTGGTGGTGATAATGGTGGTGAGGATGGTGGTGGTGATAATGGTGGTGGTGATAATGGTGGTGGTGGTGGTGATAATGGTGGTGATGATGGTGGTGGTGATAATGGTGGTGATGGTGATGGTGGTGGTGGTGATAATGGTGGTGGAGGATTATGGTGGTGGTGATGGTGGTGATAATGGTGGTGATAATGGTGGTGATGATGGTGGTGGTGGTGATAATGGTAGTGATGGTGGATAATGGTGGTGGTGATAATGGTGGTGATGATGGTGGTGGTGGTGATAATGGTGAAGATGGGGTGTGGTGGTGGTGATAAAGATGGAGATAATGGTGGTGTTGGAGATTGAAGGACATCTCTACCTGTGACATGCTAATGAGGCTGTCACATGTATACCTGAGGGCTTATGTCCCCTCGTTATTCTCATTCCTATTTCCCCGTCTACTAGTTTATTTGTCTCACCCTCTGTCTGTCTGTCTGTCTGCCCGTCTTTTCTTACCTCCATCTGTCTGAGTGTCTGTGTCTTTCTGTCTCTCTGGCTCCATGTGTGAATGTTTTGATGTATGTATATATGTATGTATGTATGTAACATGGCGACCTGTGGTGTAATGGTCAGCATGCTCGCCTCGCAAGCGAGCGGACCCGGGTTTGATCCCCGGCCAGGGTGAAACTATGGACAAGTTTCCTTACGCCATTTGCCTCTGTCTGCCCAGCAGTAATGCGGACCTGAATGTTAATCGATTTGCGGATCGTATTCCGGGGTAATGGTGAGCCAGTGCAGTTGGCGAGTTGTCCGGTCTTCGCGGACTATTCATTGACACTGGGTCATGCAGCTCGTTAATTTAGGGTGTGGTTGTTGTGTTGGCGACAGCTTCTACACCTTAAACAAATTGACGCCTAGGTGGCCTTTGGGCCGGCCATCCTCGGTGCACAAGGGGCGACCATTATTATATGTATGTATGTATGTATGTATGTTCATGTAATACCGTTTTAATGAGTGAGAATTTATGTGAATTTATGTATACGTATGTGTATGCATTTATAATGTATTGTGCTTGTGTGTGTCAGTATATCTAACAGAGCCTTCCTATCCTCTTCGTAACTAAACACTTATATAGATATATTTCGCTTTGCTCTCCCTGTAGTGGTCTGTATTGTGATAAAAAACTCTCCCTTCCATCCATTAGTTTCTTAACGAAGTCTGGTGTGTTCACAGTAAGATGATCGTTCGTTGTTTCCGTGAACGCGGGGGGGGGGATGTTTATCTGTGACGTCACAAGAGGGGTCCTGTGTGTCGGCGTAAATTGGGCAATGCATCTCGGCCCTGGTTGATAGAGGCAACAAGGGGACATATATGTAGTGTATAAATTTATCTGTGTTGTAGAGAGGTTTGTTTACAGGCAAGTTTAAGCAAGTATCATGGGTTTATTTACGTTTCATAATGACATTACTGCTGATTTTATAACGAATGTGTTTACGTAACCTTTACAATCGCCATTATATAGGTGCCAATCAGACTATTAAATGATTAAATGAGACACCTAGATGGTACTGAAGACTTTGTGAAGAAACAAAATGAAGGAAACTTAGTATGTACAGACAGACAGGACCAGAGAGAAATGTTTAGTGCGTAGTCTTGTATACGCAATCGATAGGTTTTCCTCGGGCAGCGCTACTACACGTCTGGCAGCGACATCCCGGTAGTATTTACCGCATAACACGAGGGTGAGAGAGTCAGTTTGAAGAACCAGAGCTGGGGGGTTATACGTCAACTTTCCTGCATTTTCTTGACGGAACCTTGCGGTGTAAAATAGTGGGACGTGGTCTTGTACCCCCAGACACACGTAACAAAGAGTCGACTATACCATGAGTGAATTTGAAGTCTACCTCACTAACTTAGACCTTCCCAATAAAAGTGCGGCATAGCAGCTGAAGACTGCCCAAATACGAGACAGTGTTGCAAGCGAACGAAGTGCTTTAAGTGGAAGCAGTGGACTAACAACGAACTCCATAATGACCGTAGCCGTGGCGGTTCACGGTTCCTGATATCATGGGTCAGTGTCAGTCCTGCGCACGGACCAAAATGACCAGCACGGACGCTATGGAGGAGAAGGAGAGCTTGACCGTCCCCTCACAATTTATTGGCAAGTCTCAGGGTTCGTGTATCCGACAACTGAGTGCTGACTCCGGCCACAGCAGCGGCGACGAGGCCAGCTGTGGCGGTGGTGGTGCTGGGGGCAATGGGTTAGTTGGTGGTGGCGGGAATGGTGGTGGTGGCTGTGGTGCTGTGGTGGAGGGACACGGCAGGAGTAGTCACAGCAGCGAATCCTCAGGCAAGTACAGCACGAGGGACTCTATCGGCAGCTGTGGGGGTGATTGTGACAGGCCGCACGTACACCAGGGTCGTATAGAAGAATGTGTGATGGACTTACCGGTGTTCTCCGAGGAACAGGATGGACCTGAGGATGAGGGCGATAATGGGGTGTTCACTGACGACCCCTGCCAGGGGAACTCCTTACACCCCCTGCACGACCTTACTCGGTCCAGGAAGGTGTCCAGAGGCTCATCGAGAGGCTCCCGAGGCTCCACCAGCAGCGAGAGAGGCTCTTTCAGCTCCGTGACCTCCGTGACAGCCATCCTGAAAGCCAGGCTGGGAAGGTCCACCTCCCTGATCGTCCAGCGCGACCCATCAGAGGCAGAGGTCCTCAGCACATGTTCCTACGTACCTCCTGGCACACAGCGGCCTCACAGGGCGGTGTCCCTCCGTCTGCCTCGCAGCCACCGCCCTCCACACGAGTCTGACACCAACCTACCCACCATCTATGTCGACGACTCCCCGCAGCAGAGTGATCATCGAGGCCAGCGCAAGTCGTCTCTCCGTCGAGCTCTCTCCCTCCTCAGTATGAACACCTCACTGAGGCACGACGCGGCATCGTCGCAGAAGGCGCAGAAGCCAGTGCAGAAGATTCTGCGACAGCCGCGGCGACGACACAACACAGTGCGGGGGCTGAGCGGGCTGGCCATCGACAAGTCGAACCAGGGAACGATGTGTGGAAGTCTGCAACGAGCACACACACTCTACTACCCCACCGCCACCAGCCTACGGCACTCTGCCACCGCCTCCCGAAGGAACAAGAGCATCACCACCTGAGCATCTCATCATCATCCCTGCCACCTTTCCTTGTACCACCCGTCGTACGTTCACCACCTGTTAAACGTTCACCAGCTGTCATCCGTTCATCAGTTGTCATACATCCACCAGCTGTCACCTTACTAAACATCACAGCCTCACCAGCTGCTGTAAATTTCCCAGCTGTCAAATGTTCATTAGCAGTTATATACATGTTCTCATCATGTGAGCTAGTTAACCAGCTGAATAAGAAACAAGTTCACCAGCTGCCGACGCTAGTTCACACGTTCACCAGCAGTGAAATAGACCACCCATCAAGTGAGAGAGTCGTTCTGTCTTTCTGGTGTTAGCAAAATAATTGTGAAAAGAAAATATTTGTAAATTAATTATTTTAAGAAACAGATAAGTAGCGAGTTGTCTAAATTTAACATAGAATAGAAAATAAAAACAAATAGCAATACATTGGAAAATATATTAAGTGTTAAAAGACAAGGATACAGCATCACTACCTAACCTTGTATCCTGTAACCCAGTCTTGTCTATTTATTCTAAGATAACTAATTGTTCTAAATGGTCAGGTTTTCTCACACGATTAACTATTCTCCTTCACCATCGTCCACAAAAAATGCGAATCGTACCCAGGCAGTGCAGTAGCTCCCTGCTCTGTTGCCTGCTTGAGGGGAAAAACTATTGTACGATTATTTTTGTTAGTATGTCCAGTTTTGTGTGAGCATAAAACGGGTGCTTCACAAGGCAACAGTCTGTGTTTGCAAGTGTATAGATGCGTGTGCGTGTGTGTGTGTGTGCATAAGGGTGTATAAGGGTGGATTTGGTGTGTGTACAATATATGTGCATGTGTGTCTGTGTGTAAGCGTGGGTTTGGTGTGTGAGTGTGTGTATGTGTGTGGGTTTGTGTATATATGTGTATGTTTGTATAGTTTTAAAGAAGAAGAGGAGGAGGAAGGGGAGGTTACTGCAGCTATGCCCCCCGTGAGTAAGACGGGTCTGGCCGGGCAGCATTACCTAAAACTGAATCACGTCTGGCATCCAGCTGAAATTATATCCAGTTTATACACTTGTCATCAACGATACTATTTTTCCTGTAAACTCTTTAGCTCTCTATACTCTAACATAGCATAAACTAAGGCTCTTATACTAAGGTTATCTAAAAATAAAAAACTAATTATATTGTACACTTATTCCCTGTAATCTGCTAAGAGAAACGCCATTACTCATCTCCAATACTCCAATCACTAAAAACTATTAACGATGTTGAGTATTTGAGGTATATATTAAGTCCATAATATAAGCCTGTTTTAGTGCCTGCCACAGTATAATGACGTAGCCAGCTCCAAGTAGTGGATTCTTGAGATATCTCTCCTCACCTCCAAGCTTTTCTAACATACAATGTATCTACCTGTATAATGCCTTTAAGAAATTTATATAATGTTATTTTTTCACAGTTAATAAACTACTGCTGTTATTAATATTGGTTTCGTATATCCTTAGTAACATTGTAATGATAAGAAATATTTTCAAACTGCCTGATAGATTGTCGTGATGGTAGTGGGCTGAAGGGGTAATTTTAGGCAACATTGTCGTTGCTTGTGGTAGACCTCGTGTATCAACAAGTGAGGACAATGTTGCTGTTGTATTGTTGTTAAAAGTACCACAATCACCACGGTAATCAGTAAGGTAGCGTGTATACATTTTTTGAGACACCTTGAGCTGTCGTCCCAGTGGTAGTTATGCATAATAATATCCACACTTCACATTATAGACAGTGAAATGCCAAGACTTTTACATCTAACAAGAAAATTTACAATACATTTTCTAATATGAAGAAAATCTACCATGGAAATACTGAAGAAACAAAACAAAAATGTATTAGTGTTTTCATTTATAAATCTTAAATAAATCAAAATACAAACTAAATTAAAGAATAAAATAGTAAATAAATGCTGGTGTTGGGAATATTCAGAGGTAGAACACAACCTGAAGCTGTACGGCCGTAAATGAATATACTCAATTGCACTGTTTGGTTTTTAAATATTTGTAAATATTAAATGAAGGTGAAGCCAAGAGACAAGTTGTAATGCCACGTCTTAACTGAGGTCAGGGAGGTCTTGACACGTACATAGGTCAAGGCTATGATAAAAGAAATGAGCTATAAACACCATAAAAAGAAAGAATGTTTTTAAGAAAATGTTAAAAAAAAAGGAAATACTGCAATTATTTTTATCACCAATGCCACTGTTATGAATAGAACCAGTGTTACTATTTTATGTACTACTACTACTACTATAAGCATTTTCACCTCATTTACTACAGATACTATTACTAACCATTACTTTTACTACCACCACTACCACTACTTCTACCACAACTACCGCTATCATCAACAACCACTTCCACCTCAAGCACAGAGACACACCACTAAACAAAAACAAAAGCTATCGTCTTGTCGCTTCACTTCACCTGTGATATATTCTTAAAACTTGGTTAAAACTGCACCAAGACCTCCCTTAAACGCTCTGGTAAAGGGGAAATCGACCTTGTGGACACCCCTCTTAGCACCATCTTGCCACTGTCTTCTCAATTTGATACATTAACCGCTCTCTCTCTCTCTCTCTCTCTCTCTCTCTCTCTCTCTCTCAGTATTTCTGCTGCCCTTCTAACCAACTCTCTTTGTCTCTCATTATCTCTGTTGCTCTCTTCAACTCTTTCTCTATCTTTGTTGCTATTTCCAACTCTCTCTCCCTCTCAAGGTCTTTGCCCCCCCCCTCTCTCTGTCTCTCTCTCTCTCTCTCTCAGCCCTGGAGGGAATAAACCTTTCAAATAATGAATGTCTCCGTCACCTACTCTCAGGGTCATTTATATTCTCTAAGTAAGTCTTCTCAATTTATTCACCTTAAACGATATTTTGAGCAGAGACAGACCGATTGGGGTAGATACTATCCCTCCTCTATATTGTTTTAATGTGGTCAGTGTACAAAAATTGCCATGGGTATATTTACTAGTCAGCTCTGATGTTCCAGTCTACGCTTAATGAATCTTAGAATACGTTGGTAAGTTTAATTAAATTCAGAGTTGGAAGAAAAACCCCCGAACCACAATAGAGAACGAAACAAAAGACTAAAAGAAAACTGAAAACGGACACTGACAAAACCCATGACAGAAAACGACTACCAAAATATAAACCAAAAATACATCCGGTTTTTTGGGGAGTAACTTGAATAGAAGAGTAAAGAAAGATAGGTAACTATGTAAGTCGATATTTTGCCATGTATAAAATGTAAAACAAAAAAAAATAATATTGAAAAGAGCAAATAAAGTTTTCATGTGAGATTTATTGTATCGAGTGTGGACTTGTGTTTGAGATTGATAGGGTAAAGACAAATTGTCGTTTAGAGAAATTTTACGATAAATGTTTATATAAATTATGCACAAAGTTATGACTACTAATTTCGGAAAATCTTATGAAATTAATAAGTACCGTTTCTTATTGCAGGTAACAGATACAATACGTTAAAAAAACACGGACTGCAACGACTCGTAACACTTCAATATGGTAAGAGAACACACCTTCACCCCAACCTACTAACCTAATTTAACTTTTTTTCTATATTTTTACGGGAATTAGCTCGCCCGGGCACAAGTCAAACGACCCACAACGGAGCCTGTGGGGGAAAAAAGAACGGAAAGAAATTGTAAATATAGAAAAAAAAAGGTTATACTGTATTAATCTACACCACGAAGATCCCGGAAAACCAGCTTTTTAAAGTGAGACCTAATGCACTTCCGTCCTAGAATAGGTAAGGTAAGGTGAGGTAAGGTTAGGTAAGGTAAGGTTAGGTAGGTAAGGAAGGTAAGGAAGGTAAGGTGAGGTAAGGTTAGGTAGGTAAGGAAGGTAAGGTAAGGTTAGGTAGGTAAGGAAGGTAAGGAAGGTAAGGTTAGGTAGGTAAGGAAGGTGAGGTAAGGTTAGTTTAGGTAGGTAAGGAAGGTAAATTTTCCTTCACAGAAGCCTAGTACATTGTGACATACATAGAGTACAAAAGTCTTTCTGAAATTGCCAATATTACTAGTAAAATCTATGTGTACTTATTATAAATATATACATAATTCTACACGTAATTAATAATACATACGGTAAGCATACAATAATAAATAATTTATAAATACGTTTTGGGAATAATTATTTTTGTTACTTACAGGTAATGGCGGAGTTAGGGATGACTTATTAGTTTCATATCCTGATAAAACTTTCATATTTTAATTCACTTCACTTTCTCGAAACACCTTTATTTACATCACATTAATTAAAATATCACTTATCTGTCATTCAGCTCCAGGTTGGTCAAAGGAAAATGGTATGACGCTTTTATTTCCTTATTTAAATACATTTTTGATCTTTCAATGGCTTATATGTCACTGTGGATGTTTGTGGCGCGAGTTGTCTATGGAGTGGATGACGGACAGCAGTTATTAGAAGGGTTTTTAATACCATTTTCTCTGCCTTAACGGACACCATTGATAAACAAGACTTGAGTGTTGAGAAAATTTAATCTTAAAAACTGTCAATACTTCACCAAAATAACTATAAAATCTAAAGTCTATATTCGTTATTTATTGTATACAAGAATAAAATATTTAATATAATCAAATGTATATAAGAAATATATCATCTTGTACACCTTTGCAGGAAAAACATTTTATATATCCTAAAAAACGGAAGAACATTTTCAGCATTTGAAAGTGATTATTAAATATTTTTTTTACTAAGAATGATGTTAATTGTGTCAAATTCATATGAAACCTTTTACGTTTATTATATATGACATAATTGTCCTAGTACATACCATTTCCTCCCCATAATCATTTAATATGTCATGACAAAGGCCTCGGCTCCCTTACAGCTGATTAAAGGAAGGAATAACACAGTTCTTCTAATTTTAATAATATTTCTTCATAGTTAACAATTTACTTCACCGTAAATTTCTCGCCATCGTTTAGAAAAAAAATATAAACCTCAGGAGATAAAGAAATGAATTACTGAATATCCGAGCGGTGAAAATATCAATTAAAAAAGGATAAACTTTCCCTCGAATATTACGCATATAAAAGACACAATAATATTAAATATCATGAATTTTAAATAATGTAAAAGAATCATATAGTATTTAGGAATTAATGGTTGACTTATGAACCAAGTTTAGGGATCAGTGAACATGGCGGAGTACTGTGAGAGGTCCAGGTCCAGTGACACAATCTTAAACACCGATTTATCCACAATAAGACTTTTCTCCGATCTACAGGGTGTTCCATTTAGTGTACAAAATGCAGAGTTGGAATTTTTGTTTAGAAAAGGCCCCCAAAATATTCAATTGGGAACAATGTGTTAAATCGTTCAAAAGGACTTGACGGTTATGAAGACAGTGACAATGAAATGACTAAAGGGAAAATATTACTGGTAATTACGTGATCATAGTCTAAGTGTGTTAAAACAGTGATGTAAAGTGATTGTTGGAGTGTGTTAAGTGATGTAAAGTGATTGTTGGAGTGTGTTAAGTGATGTAAAGTGATAATAGTCGGGAGTTAATGAAGTGTTAATGGGTGACACTTTACGTCTTCAGCTGCCGTAAGTATTATAAGCACGCTTTATGTTTATTGATTTTTAATAATAAATTTAATCTTTCAGATAATTAAACGTAATAATTATTTGAGTGATGAATTTTAATATTCAAATTCTGTTATTTATTACACAAACTTGTCGGTGTTAATGTGGCTCCTTGTCTAGTAAAGGCAACTGATATTAAATAATGAATGAGTTACTGATTTAGTGCATGAGACCTTGTGATGGCAATATAAATAACAATTATTAAAGATTATGTATAATCAGATGATATAGTAGATTGTGTTGAATTTCTGAGGATTATTTGGCAGCGGATATTTCACCGTGAACGACTGAGTTCGTACTAACGCTAATCAAATCAAAATGACAATGCACACAACCTAACCTAACCTCACCTCACCTCACCTCACTTCACCTCACTTACCTAACCTCACCTCACCTCACTTACCTAACCTCACCTAACCTAACCTAACCTCACCTCACCTCACCTCACTTCACCTCACTTACCTAACCTCACCTCACCTCACTTACCTAACCTCACCTCACTTTCTCACTACTCATGGTGCCTTAAGGTAATGTAATAAATTTATACTTCAATATTTGTTATGGGCTAGGCACTAAATTCCAGTAGTTAGGTTACAATAGTTAGGTAGCTTTTTTGTATGTGAACTGATTTAATTTATTTAGGTATACATTGGGGTTTTTCTTGTAGTTAGTTACTAAACTACAATAGTTAGGTACTTATTTATAGTAGTTACAAACTGCACACCTTATTTCCTTGGGTGACCAAAAACTTTAATAGATAATTATAAATGGATGGCACTTAGAATATTTCTGGTGAATTTCAAGGCAAGCAAAGAACAGTAATTATCATAAGCCTTTATATGTACTGTATATTGAACAAACTTGTATGGTATAATTTTTAACCATTAACATGACACTCAAATTAAATTTTTATTAAAGCCACATAATCAATTCTCATTGTTGACACAGCTGCAAGCAAGAGCAATGTTTATCATATATGAGACAAAACTGCATCCTTATTACTGATATGTCACATTCAAATACTATCACTATTAATGTTAGACTAACTTAATATGTTGACATACAATTTACATATACTACGGTACATACAATACTGTCTCTTATTAGAAAGGCGAGGTACACTGTTATCACACATTAGACAAAATAATAAGTGTACAAATGAAATACACAAAAACTGACAGTGCTTAGTGTACATAATTACAGTACTGTAATTTAGCACCTTGGCCATTAAGAGCATAATGAAATATATGAATTTAGTACATTACCTTTAGGGACCATAGCTTTTGTATAGGGAAAAGGAGGTGTAACATCAGGTACTGGGGCTAATGAAGGCTTGTAGGTCTGTCTTGGGTTCATATCTGAATACTGTAGTAACAGAACTGCTGACTGGTTATCTTGAAACTTTACACCGCGTGGTAGGGCCACATGGATTATGCGGTTCAGTTCTGGTGTCCTTATTATAGAATGGACATAGATTCTTTGGAGAGAGTACAAAAGAAGAATGACAAAATATGATCCATAATAATTGAAATTTCCATATGAAGAAGACTGAAAAGCAGGTTTACATTCATTAGAGAGGCGTGGGGATTAGGGGAGATATTATGATAGGGGTGTGTACAAGTGGGTAAGTGGGATTAACAAGGGTAAAATGGAAGATGTTCTGAAGCTCAGTAATAACAAAATAACTAGAACAAATGGCTTTAAATTAGATAAATTCCGATTCAGAAAGGATATAGGCAAGCACTGGTTTGGTAATAGAGTTGTGGATATGTGGAATAGGCTACCGAGTGCTATAGTAGGATCGGGGACGCTAGGGAGCTTCAAGACGAAGTTGGATAGGCACATGGAAGTGCTGGGATGGGTGTGAAAGGGATCTGCCCTGTATGGGCCAGTCGGCCTCCTGCAGTATCCCACTTCCTTATGTTCTTATGTTCTTATGATAGGTTAAAGCAGTGGTTCTCAACCTTGTTTGCCCCATGCACCCATTTCACCATATGTCAGAATGTCATTCCCCCCTCCTTTCCAAGATTGTCTGCCTCAAAAAGTGCATTCCAAATAATATGCATATAATACTGAAAATCCTATATTTTTTCCATATTAGTACATATACATTTGCAATTTTACATGGATTATTTTTATAGTGGAGTTTTACAAATTAAATGCCAATTGAAAATGTTGATGGATTTATAAAACTTGAATAAAAGTAAAATAGTTTTTTTTTATTTGTAATGAATTACTTAACAGACCAAACTGAAGCATAATGCAATAAACAAAAAATTCAATAGAATACCAGGACATTGTAAATTTGTAATTAATTTTATTCGGATGAAGATTACAGTCAATGAGAAACCTGTGATTGTTTTTTCTTCGCCAATTCTGGGATACGCGGAGGAGTGCTTGAAAGGGCACAACGCAGGTCATTTTCTGCCTCTAATCTACTACGTTGCTTCGTTTTAATTTGCAACAGAGTTGAAAAGCCTGACTCACAAAGATATGTCGACACAAACGGAAGCAATGCACGGATAGCTCTTTCTGCCACTTTTGGGTAGGAATCGCACATCAAGGGCCAAAATTCTGTGATTGATTTCTCATCGAACATATCTCTTGCTCCCGAATCAGTTTCCCCTGAAAACCTGAATTCCCCCCCTGGGTTAAAGGTTAGGTTAGTTTAGTTGTTGTTTAAGACGAACTTAAGGAGGTATTAAATATGTGGTGTTTACACTTGATTCTACTCTTTATAAAATGGTCATTATTATCCGTTGTTTTATAAGTTTGTTGTCATTTGTCTTGAAATACATAATAATTAGTGAAAAGAGAAGATGTAGTGCTTGTACCGACAGCTAAAGAAAATGGTTATAGGTTCTTTAAACTGCCACTTACCTCGATTATGCGGTTCAGTTCTGGTGCCCCTATTATAGAATGGATATAAATTCACTAGAGTCGGTGCAGCGAAGAATGACTAAAATGATTCCGGGACTTAGAAACCTTCCATATCAGGATAGGTTAAAGAAACTTAACTTGCATTCCTAGAAAGACGAAGAGTGCGGGGAGATATGATAGAAGTATTTAAGTGGGTGAAAGGAATCAATAAAGGTGATATAGATAAAGTTCTTATAATATCCGAGCAGGATAGGACTCGAGCAACGGATTCAAGTTGGATAAGTTTAGGTTTAGGAGGGAGAGGAAGAAACTGGTTCACAAATAGGGTGGTGGACGAGTGGAACAAGCTTAGCAACTTTAGTAAGTGCGGGAACTCTGGAAAGTTTCAAAAGGAGGCTAGATAGATTCATGGATGATAGAGAGTGGTAGTAACTCTCGACAGGAGCTGCCATGCACAGGCCAACCGGCCTATTGCAGACTCCTTATTTTCTTATGTTCTTATGTTCTTACAGGCGGACAAGGAGAGGCCTTCCGCGTCTGTCTGCCATCCTTCCATCACCACCCAACCAAGTGAGTTTCATTGTCACTAATTACAGGTAAATTAATCAAAGTCAGCTCGGAGTTGAAGATAAGCAGGACTCCAGAATCTTTTTTCACGTATTGGTGGGGTAAGGAGTCAACAAGGGGTGGCCGGGCCGATTTCAACACAGAATGTCAATAAGTCTTAAAAAGTAAAACAAACTAAGTCTAATGTTTAAAAAAAGTCTTTGAGTTACGGAGGTCATTTGAGAGACTTAAGTTATCCAAAGTCTTGAGCCGTTGACTAAAAAATTCGTCTGTTGTGAGATAGATTCATAAAAAAAATATTCTTATGAGATGTATATCATGTTTAGGCCTTTATTCACCATTCTGTAAACCCCCCACTTAAATATGTCGTTAACTCGGGCATTACCATGGTTACGAGCATACAACAGTGACTTTACCACCATAGTATATTGTTGTGTGTGTCTGTAAGGTGGTATATTCTGACCTGTTTTAAGTCGTTTCAGTAATGCACGTGCTCATTTTCTTGACCTGACTGATGTATGATGGTCACGTGCGAGGGGGTGGTAGCATCATTCATTTCGTGGTCGAAATTCTTTATCATGGGGGGTGTATTGTGTGTCTTTAATACAGTGGTGTGATAATTTAGAATTGGATTGTGTGTGTGTGTGTGTGTGTGTGTGTGTGTGTGTGTGTGTGTGTGTGTGTGTGTGTGTGTGTGTAAAATAATAATAATTAATAATAATAATAATAAACGGTTCATTGAAAGTTTGCGTTCGAAGGCTGGAAATATACATTGACATAAATGACTTATTACATATATTGGTGGTTTAACAAAGCCTTCATTAGAGAAAGGTGAAGGAACATACAGTGAACATACAGATTAATGTTTACACGTAGACTGGTGTGGAGCTGAGGTGTTGAACAGCAGACACGTGGTGTAGTAACTCCTCACAGATGGCGTTATGAGGGGCATCACGAGTACCAGTTCCCCACAGGTGGTGTTATGAGGGGCTTGACGTGGTGTAGTAATTCCTCACCGATGGTGTTACGAGGGGCCTGATGATGTAGTAGTTACCTCACAGATGGTGTATGAGGGGCTTGACGTGGTGTAGTAATTCCTCACCGATGGTGTTACGAGGGCCTGATGATGTAGTAAGTTACCTCACAGATGGTGTATGAG
>NW_024716951.1:1396345-1428845 GCF_018991925.1 Homarus americanus | reverse complement strand
CCCTCCTCCCCTCTCCTCCTCCCCTCTCCTCCCTCCCCTCCTCCCCTCCCCCACCCCCCTCCCTCCCCCCCCCTCCCTCCCCTCCTCCCTCCCCCCTCCCTCCTCCTTCCCTCCTCCCTCCCCCCCTCTCCTCCTCCCCTCCTCCCCTCCCTCTCTCCCCTTCCCCTCCCATCCCCTCCCCTCCTCCCCTCCCTCCCTCCCTCCCCTCCTCCCCTCCCTCTTTCTACTCCCTCCCCTCCTCCCCTCCCCTCTCCCTCCCTCCTCCCCTCCCCTCCTCCCTCCTCTCCCTCCCTCCCCTCTCCCTCCCCTCCTCCCTCCCCTCTCCTCCCTCCCCCTCCTCCCTCCCCTCCTCCCCTCCCCTCCCCTCCCCTCCCTTAGCTCATTATTGATTTTATGCCCTTTTACCTCAAGAGGGATTTACCACGTGCCCAGGTTCATATAGGCTTCTGTTGGTCTGAGAATGGCGAGGAGGAGGAGGAGGAAGGAGGAAGAGGACACAGAAGAGGCAAGGAGGATCAGGAGAAAGAAGGGAAGAGGGGAAAAGGGGAAGAGGAGGAAGGGTTGCTGAAATGTAGGGAAATGTACCTTTATCACTTAAAAGATATTCTATCTATCTATCACAATAACAATAACACTGTGAGCTGTGGTTAACATAAGGGCTGTACACAATATAACTATACAGAGAGAGAGAGAGAGAGAGAGAGAGAGAGACGTCCCATCCTTAAATCTCTACCTGTAAAGAAAAAAACAGCCAATTATTTGTTAAAACTCCCCTTTTCCACTTTTAGCCAATCATTGCCAAGAAGTCTTATACGTTTCTCAGCCAATCAAGGAGCCCAGCCCATGATGCTTACGTTCTTAGCCAATCAGTACCGAGATGCTTATACTCTGGACTAATTAGTATCTAGCAATAACTCGCATTTATTTTTAAACGTCGACATGAAACATAGTGTCAGTTTATACCCAGACCAGATCTAGGTTAGGTTAGGTTAGGTTAGGTTAGGTTCTTAATTAAGTGCAAGAGACGATGAGGGTGGTAGTAGTGGTAGTAGTGGTGGTGAGTGTTGGTGATAGTGGTAGCAACAAGAGGAATGTTGTGAGGCTGTTTTAGGGGGGGGAGGTTGACCTTTAGACCATCAACCACAATTACCTCATCTAGTGGGGAATGTGACCTCGATACCCATATCCCCAAACACAGCCTCCAACATCACTCCTCCACCACCCCCCATCACTCTCCAACCCTCACCACTCCAGCACATTCACCCCCTCCCCCACCCAGCCCCCTGACACTCCACCCTCACTACTACCCCAAAACCCCTTCATCCCCAACCACCTCTACTCCTCCAACACCCTTCCACTTCCCCCACCATTCCTCCAACACTACCTCCCCCATTCACCACCTCCCATCACTCCAACCTCCCACTCCTCCACCACTCCTTCACCAACTCCTCTAGCACCCCTCCCCCACCATTCCCCCAACATCCCTCACCCCCACCAAGAAAATAAACACCTCCCTCATTCATGGTTAGCTCCCTCGATTATCTCCAACACTCAGACGAAAAATTCCCTCGTGTGGGGGGAAAAAAGTGCCATACAGGGTGACATAACTGGGTAGATTGCCTCTGTGATCCTGTGAGATAAACTTTGTAGCTTTAGACTTTCCTGTTACACGTAATAGTTTACAATCAAGAGAATATGTTGTGGTTGTGTGTTGTAGGGAATAGTGTTGTGGGTCTCCCTCTAAATCTAAAACATTGTATAATATTATTGTTGAAATACCTGGAATGTTTGCCTCATAATTAACAAGTTTATGCAATATCAGTTAAAATGAAATTATTCTTTCTTTAATTAAAAAAAAACCCGGAAATCTTATGCATCTTTATAGCAACATTAAGACGTCACAATTGTCTTCTCTTCCATCTCAACTATCACAAAGTAAATATTTCTTAACCAAACATCCCAAACATACAAAGAAATATAGATTGTATGTATATAATAAAAGTTATATTTGGTGTCATTACCGCCAGGGGTCCAGGTTTGTTTGTATTAGCACCGAAATTATTAACTTTTATAATATCCACAGCAGTTGGCAATTATCAAACTCCATGGCACACAATTATTATATAATATATTTTCAAACTGACGAGGTTATTACATATGGTGTAACTCTTTTATGTCATTCTTTCATTAAACAAAAATATTAATTGAATTAAATTATCTCTCACTGAGGTATACATGTGGTCCAGTGTGTTGATGTGTGCGTCATGGGTTCAATGTCTTTGATTGGTAGATACAGACTAGCCTCTGCCAATTAAAGCCTCAATGCTTGTAGCTTGGGCGTCAGATTCTCAATTCCTTGATTTTGTTACTAACTCACTCACTTGTTTACTGGCAAAAAAAAGTCTCGTTAGATCTTATATAGACCCCAACCTAATAGACCCCAACCTAATAGACCCTAACCTATTAGACCCCAACCTAATAGACCCCAACCTAATAGACCCTAACCTAATAGACCCCAACCTAATAGACCCTAACCTATTAGACCCCAACCTAATAGACCCCAACCTAATAGACCCCAACCTAATAGACCCTAACCTAATGGATCCTAACCTAATAGACCCTAACCTAATAGACCCCAACCTAATAGACCCTAACCTAATAGACCCTAACCTATTAGACCCCAACCTAATAGACCCTAACCTAATAGACCCCAACCTAATAGACCCTAACCTAATGGATCCTAACCTAATAGACCCTAACCTAATAGACCCCAACCTAATAGACCCTAACCTAATAGACCCTAACCTATTAGACCCCAACCTAATAGACCCTAACCTAATAGACCCCAACCTAATATACCCCAACTTAATAGACCCCAACCTAATAGACCCCAACCTAATAGACCCTAACCTAATAGACCCCAACCTATTAGACCCCAACATAATAGACCCCAACTTAATCTAATAAACATGGCCAGGTCTTGATGGGAAGGAGGCCTAACCTGTGCCACGTTATGTTAACTTTTGTATCATCCCCGAGCCGCCGTCACAGCTTCATAAATCAGGTGTTACAGAACGTTTATTATTGTCATCTTAAGTCAGTGATTTGAGAACTATTATTCACCTATCGTAAAGAATTACCTCAGATCGAACCTAGGTACTGGTATTAAGGTAAGATATCCTCCCCACTATGCCACAATCCCTCTTATTTATATTTCTCTATATTTCTCGGTTAGGATTTAGATCTCGAACGTGAGAACTAGAATTGTCTGTCGGAATATCTTCTCCACTCCACCACCACATACACACACTATACAATTCCCTCACCTTTAACGGGCTTATAGAAAACGGGGAATCGAACCTGGTGACTGGTATGACTTATCTAGTTCCCATTGTCTTAGCGTTAATGGTATATAGTAAGTCCTTCTAGATCGTCAACAACATTTATTACTTTTACTGGGAAATATATTTTTTTAACTAAGCCTCTTATCTTGTAATGGGAGAGTCAGAAGATAGGATGGAGGGTGGAATGGTGACGGAGGATGGAGGAAAAGAGGGAAGATGAGCAAGAAGAGTGAATGGGAAAATGGGAGAGGGTGGAGGGAAGGAAAGAAGAAAGAAAGATTAAGTAGGGTGGATGATAAGTTAGAAGAGAGGAAAGTGAGCTGGAGAGAGAATGGGATGAAGGGTGGCGGGAAGGAAGGAAGGAAGGAAGTGTCTGAGGACATGTAACACGCCAGGACAGCAGAAGTCTTTCACCACCTCTTCCTTGATGCCCTGGAGGGAGGGGAAGTGACAGGAAGGAGAGGAGGTAGAGATGCAGGGGAGAGTGAGGGATGGAAGGGAAGTGGCAGGAAGGAGAGGAGGTAGGGATGCAGGGAAGGGTGAGGGATGGGAGGGAAGTGGCAGGAAGGAGAGGAGGTAGGGATGCAGGGAAGGGTGAGGGATGGGAGGGAAGTGGCAGGAAGGAGAGGAGGTAGGGATGCAGGGAAGGGTGAGGGATGGGAGGAAGTGGCAGGAAGGAGAGGAGGTAGAGATGCAGGGAAGGGTGAGGGATGGGAGGGGAAGTGGCAGGAAGGAGAGGAGGTAGAGATGCAGGGGAGAGTGAGGGATGGGAGGGAAGTGGCAGGAAGGAGAGGATTTAATATTAGAAAGGAGGGAAAGGAATCTGGGGGAGAGAAGGGTAAGGGAGAAGAGACGGAAAATGAGAGGGGAGGGAGTAAAGAGATAGATAGGGAGGGATGGAAGAGAACGGAGAAGGAACAGTGTGGAGAGAAAGGGGGAGAAAGAGGGAAGAGGAAGAGAAGAAAGGGGGAGAAAGAGGAAAGAGGAAGAGGGTTGGGAAAACTGCTATTGAGAGAATACAAAACTAAATACGAAAAAAAAACCCCACATTATTTTATATAACATTAATAAAACTTACAGTAACATTGAAATTGACCCAAGAGATAGAAGGAAATGATCAAGATGTGGTAGAGAAAAATATAAGGCATTCTCGAGTGTGATTACAGAGGGAGTTGTGGTTTTCTGCTGCCTCAAGGGTGGGGTGTGGGTGGGGGGTGGGGTAGGTGGGGGTGTGGGGTGGGTGGGGTGGAGTGGGGTGGGTGGGTGTGGGTGGGGTGGGGTGTGTGGGGTGTGGGGTGTGGAGGGGGTGGGGTGGGAGTGTGGGGGGTGGGGGTGGGGTGTGGGGTGGGGTGGGGTGGGTGGGGGGGTGGGGTGGGGTGTGGGGTGGGGTGGGGTGTGGGTGGGGTGGGGGGGTGGGTGGGGGGGTGGGGTGGGGTGTGGGGTGGGGGTGGGTGTGGGGTGGGGTGTGGGGATGGGGTGGGGTGTGGTGGGATGGGGTGTGTATGGGGTGGGGTGTGTATGAATGGGGTGTGTATGGGTGGGGGTGTGTGTGGGATGGGGGTGTGTTATGGGGTGTGTGTGTATGGGGTGTGGGGTGTGTATGGGGTGGGGGGTTTGTGTGGAGTGGGGGGAGGAGACGGTAGCAATTTAGTAGAAATTTAACTTATTGACACTTGGTTGACTGTGGTCCATAGAGGCTATCCTCCTCTTATTCCTCTCTCTCCCTTTTTTCTCTCTATCTCTTCTACCCCCTCTCTCTTCCTCTCTTCCTCTTTTTTCCTCTCTTACTCATATCCACCTTTCCTCCTTCCCTCCGTCCCTCCCCTCCCTTTTCTCTCCCTCTCTCCCCTTCCTCTCCTCTCTCTCTCTCTCTCTCCCCTTCCTCTCCTCTCTCTCTCCCCTTCCTCTCCCTTCCTCCCTGCCCTCCCTTTCTTCTCTCTTTCCCTTTCCTCTCCCTCTTTCTCTTCCTCCCTCCCTCACCCTTCCCCCTCCCAGTCTCTTAACTAAAAGGGTGGACTCTACCTTAATTACAAACTCGCCTTTAATGAGCTAATTTCTAGAGAAAGTGAGGCAGGTACACACGTTAGTCTATGAATTCGTACAGTTATTATTAGCCTATTTCCCCCGTAAAGGTATCAAGGTGACATAAACTCTCTTCTGTGATTATTTCTAGTGAGTTGAAATTATATTGTTCATCACAGGTGTAGGTATAATTATATAGGTTGATTGATACAGGTACAGTATAGCATAGATGTACAGACAGACAAGGGAACAAGCGCTCTTATTGGTGCAGGAGTCTTATCTGTCTCTATATCCGTCTCTCCTCTTTCTCTATCTCTCTCTGTCTCTCTGTCTCTCTCTCGCTGTATTTGTCTGTCTGTCTGTCTGTCAGTCTCTTCTGGTGGTGTGATGAACGCTACCTGTGACAGTCTGAGTAGCACAGGGAAGGTATCATAACATCCTCTACTTCACAACTTTTCGTCAAGGCTCCTAATTACTGTACTCTGTGTTACCATGGCAACATCTGGATAAGATGTCTGAATATAGTGACACGACCTCAGGGCACACACACACACACACACACAGATCTTTGTACATTTTCAGAAAAGTTAATGTGGCTGGTTCCTATAATATTTCTCGTTTTTTAAATCTATTTTTGATTCTTTTCTTTTTAAAGTAATTTCCTGCCTTTGTGAGTTAATTTCTCGCAGTTGGGATTTTTCTCTCGCCCTTTTATTTGTAATTTTTACTCGTATATTCCTCCAGTGATGTGATGTTTTTTTATCAATGATTTTTATTTAAGTTGAGAACTATCTCAATAGTTTTCATTATCTGCATTATCTCTCTCTCTCTCTCTCTCTCTCTCTCTCTCTCTCTCTCTCCTCAGACAAACACAATTCGACCATTCTCAAGGTTGGTGCTCCACGGGGTCATGGCCAAACCTGACTTCAGCATACAGATGTTGGCCGCATCTCTTGCCGTGTAGAAAACCAGTTAGATATTTAGATAATACGGCTATTGAAGAATTTTACAACATTTAATAATTTAGAAGTGATAGAGCAGGTGTCAACGTACAGGTGTATAGGCAGGTTAACTAGGCAAATGTAGGTATAGATATAATTACAGGTAAAGACTCAGATTTAAGTATTTGGTATAGAAACAAGTCCAGGTATAGATGGAAGTCAGAGTACAGCCATAAAGTACAGGTACAGTTACGTCTACAGGTGTTGATACAAGCACGAGCATCAAACACAGATACAGGTGTTGATACAAGCACAGGCATTTATACAAACTCAAATGCCAACCAAGTGGAACTGATATCATGGACCATAAACTGTTTAAGATATGATAATTACCTTCCTTCTGCTCGTGTGGATGTTGGCGAAGCTGTCGTTTGGTTTTTACTACAACTTTTCCTTCGCCAGACATCGTGAGGCGACACAATGGTCCGGACACTAAAGTCACATCGCGTAAAAAAAAAATTGAAAATAACTTTGGATTCTGGGTCATTCCCTCGACTCACCGGTGTTGTCCTTTTTGTCATTTGTTCCAGGATAATGTGCCTTACTCTAGTGTGTGTGTGTGTGTGTGTGTGTGTGTGTGTGTGTGTGTGTGTGTGTGTGTGTGTGTGTGTGTGTGTGTGTGTGTGTGTGTGAAAAATACATGGAAAGCATCAAGCAAGCCTGTACCTGTCTTGCTTTCTTGTGGTTATGTTCCATCAGTGTTCTTTTTCTCTTTCTGCTCTGGCTTCTAAATCATGCTATAGATCAGACAGACAGACAGACAGACAGACAGACAGACAGACTGACAGACTGACAACAATAGCAGATAGAGGTTGTTGTGTTCTCCGTTTTCGATTTGACTTAACTTAATCCACTATCAAGTTTAGTGGATGAGACAAGAGTTAACGTAAGGTCCATGAGATGATGTGATGGTGTTGGTAGTGGTGATGGTGGTAGAGCTGTTATGGTGCTTGTAGGGTGAAAGTATAGTGGTGGTTGTTGTGGTGTTGGTGGTGATGATAATGGTGATGGTAGAGCTGTTATGGTGCTGGTAGGGTGGAAGTATGGTGGTGGTTGTTGTGGTGTTGGTGGTGATGATAATGGTGATGGTGGTAGAGCTGTTATGGTGCTGGTAGGGTGGAAGTATGGTGGTAGTGATGATGATGATGGTGGAGGGGGAGTTTGAGTTTGTCTTTTACAGCCACCAATACCTCCCTCTCTCCCTCCCTCCCTCCCTCTCTCCCTCCCTCCTGGTCATCCAATCACCCTGAAGGCTTTTGAGACAAAGGTCCACATTTACCACTCACTCCTAGACTCCCTGTAGTCACATAACCTTCCTGGCCACCTTGTTGAGACACACACACACACACACACACTGTCAGGAAGTCAGTCACCTTATCCAATCCCAGAGAATATAGGTGACTTGTGTAGTGTAAATCAGGTGGGTGACTGAGAGGGCCAGTGAACACCTCGATAGATCAGACGCCTAAGATGGATGCAAGACGAGTGGGGGACATCTTGAAGGAGGTCTTGGGATCACAGGGACATTTATAGGGGACAGGAGGAAGGGGGGGAGGTTGGAGGTTGAGTTGGAGGTTCTCGACGTGTTGGAGGGGTAATAATAAGGTTCTACTTGGTTCTCTCTGTGTGTGGTTCTTTCTGGTTCTACTTTTGTCTTTTTCTTTTTTCTGATAATTTGTGTTGTTCTTTGTTATTTGTCCTGGTTCTTTCTTCCTGGGTGTAAGGGGGGGGGGAATACCACTCACCTAAGTTGTTTCAGTAAATGGAAGACAGTTGTCCACCTCACTGGGTCTCTTTTATCTCTCTCTGTCTCCCTCTTTCATTTCTCTTTGTGGGTTTTGTCTGCTCTCTCTCTCTCTCTCTCTCTCTCTCTCTCTCTCTCTCTCTCTCTCTCTCTCTTTTTGTCTCTGTCTGTCTGTCTGTCTGTCTGTCTGTTTCCTTCCTTCCTTCCTACTATTTCCCATGTACAATCTGTCGGTGTATGTATGTATGTATGTATGTATGTATGTATGTATGTATGTATTAATAGCAAGATGGTCAGACTCTGGGTCAAACACTATAGTTGCTGTATTCATCCCAAGTTGTGTGAGCTGTGAGTATTGCTTGACTGTAGGTGAGGTCACAACACACACACACACACACACACACACACACACACACACACACACACACACATACACACACACACACACACACACATACACACACCGGAGCATTATTAAATGTTATGAAAAATATTGTTTATTTAAGAAGCATAAAATTATACTTGGGTGGCGCAGTTATGTAGATGAAGGAGTATTTTGGGCCAACAGCCTCCACCAACACTAAAATGAAAGAGTAAAAAAAAACACAAAAATATCAACAATTAATTATGGAGGCAGGTTGAGGTTAGGTTAGGTTAGGTTGAGGTTAGGTTAGGTTGAGGTTGGGTTAGGTTGAGGTTGAGGTTGGGTTGAGGTTGGGATTGAGTTGAGGTTGGGATTGGGTTGAGGGTTAGGTTGAGGTTAGGTTGGGTTGAGGAGTTGGGTTAGGTTAGGTTGAGGTTAGGTTAGGTTAGGTTAGGTTAAGGTTAGGTTAGGTTGAGGTTAGGTTAGGTTGAGGTTAGGTTAAGGTTAGGTTAGGTTAGGTTAAGGTTAGGTTAGGTTAAGGTTTGGTTAGGTTAGGTTGAGGTTAGGTTAAGGTTAGGTTAGGTTAGGTTAGGTTAAGGTTATTACCCACCCAAAGTAATAACACTAAGGAATCTGTAGGCTTGTTGATATTAATAAACTGGTGATGGAGTTAAGTTAATGTGTCTACCGGAGTTTAGTTAGTGAGGGATGGTGTCTCGGGCCTCCATAGGTTCAATGAGTTGAGCTGAGGGGTTCGTGGATGGGGCGTCATCGTTCCTTCTCGTTTACACACACACATGTTTCAGGAATTCTCCCTCGGCTTCACTTTAGCTTCGCTCGATTCATTATATCAGGTTTTGTTCACATGGATGATAATGCGCAGAGAGAGAGAGAGAGAGAGAGAGAGAGAGAGAGAGAGAGAGAGAGAGAGAGAGAGCTTACCTCCACCACCTGGTTCTCAACGTGGCGAAGATATCAAGCACCAGAAAACGCAACTCAGTCCGACGAAAGAGTCTCACACTGTTCCCTGGGTAGAAGATATTATCGTCACTTTGGCTGGGTTCTGTTGACCTGGGAAAGATTTGTGGTTCATTTTATTTCTCCATCGTGATGTAGAGAGAACAATTGATATGTATATATATATATAGGTGGCAGGGGCAGGGGGGGGGTCTTAATTGGGGCTGTGTTTTAATTGGGTTTATTGTTTGTTTTTGTTTTTTCTACTATACTACACAAACACACATACGTAGACATACACTAACACTTATATATACACACACACACACACTAATACTTTTATGTATATGAATTCTGTATAAATAATTTAGTGTAACAACATTATCACACAGCATCAAGTACTGTGTGATAATTAAACTTTCATTAATTTACCCCGTGTGTTTACCGTAATGGCTCAGCTGCTCCCTGGAGATAACTGATTACTCCCATGTGCAGAGAGAGATACTTGTGAAGAGTTGGTGAAATCAGTCAGGCTAGAGTTACGCTTTGTTTCCAGGGAGACAATTACAGGAGGGAGGAGAGCAACTATTGAGGTAGGAGAGACAACTATTGAGGGTAGGAGGCCAACTATTGAAGTGGGAGGACAACTATTGAGGTGGGAGGACAACTATTGAGGTGGGAGGGACAGCTATTTGAGGTAGAGGAGGACAACTAGTAATTAGGAGGACAACTATTGAGGTAGGAGGACAACTATTGAGGTAGGAGGACAACTAAATCTAGAGGTAGGAGGACAACTAACTCTAGAGGTAAGGAGGACAACTAACTCTAGAGGTAGGAGGACAAGTAACTCTAGAGGTGGGAGGACAACTAACTCTAGAGGCAGCAGGACAAGTAACTCTAGAGGCAGCAGGACAACTAACTCTAGAGGTAGGAGGACAACTAACTCTAGAGGCAGCAGGACAAGTAACTCTAGAGGCAGCAGGACAAGTAACTCTAGAGGTAGGAGGACAACTAACTCTAGAGGCAGCAGGACAAGTAACTCTAGAGGTGGGAGGACAACTAACTCTAGAGGCAGCAGGACAAGTAACTCTAGAGGTAGGAGGACAACTAACTCTAGAGGTAGGAGGACAACTAACTCTAGAGGCAGCAGGACAAGTAACTCTAGAGGCAGGAGGACAACTAACTCTAGAGGCAGCAGGACAACTAACTCTAGAGGCAGCAGGACAACTAACTCTAGAGGTGGGAGGACAACTAACTCTAGAGGTGGGAGGACAACTAACTCTAGAGGCAGCAGGACAAGTAACTCTAGAGGCAGGAGGACAACTAACTCCAGAGGCAACAGGACAAGTAACTCTAGAGGTGGGAGGACAACTAACTCTAGAGGTAGGAGGACAACTAACTCTAGAGGCAGCAGGACAAGTAACTCTAGAGGTAGGAGGACAACTAAATCTAGAGGCAGCAGGACAAGTAACTCTAGAGGTAGGAGGACAACTAATTTACAAGCAAGGGGACAACTAATTTGTGTCCATCAGAATCATTGTTTCTTTTCTGAGGTTGTTCCACACACACACACACACTCTGAGTATTGCTTTATCATTTTTCAATATGGTGAGAGTTTTTTTTTACAGCGTCGATAAAAGTTGAAAGAATTTTATTTTTTGTTCTGATTTGATCTTGTGTCATCCGTCTCATTTCGAAAGGATTGGAAGGTGTTGAGTGGGATTGATTTTCCTCACTTGTGATATTAGATTTCGGAGAAGGAGAACGATAGAGGTTATTCAGAAGATGTTATACATGTTCTTTATTGATAATATATTTATACACACACACACACACACACACACGTACACTAACACTTACATGCACACTGTACACAGATACAGGATATTAGTCAACAGTGAAACACATCTCAGTGGTCACCTTTTTTTTTTTTTTCTCATTTTCTCTGTTTTTTTTTCAGTTATCTTTGTCGCCCTGTTTGTATCGTTTCTCTCTTTCTCTCCCTCTTTCCCATTTTCTCTCGTCGTAACGGCGCCGCCACCTCCCAAGTCTCCGTATTTGGTGAGTGACATCCGGTCAAAACCTTCTTATCACTGTGTTTACATTATTCACAGTTTCACAGTAACTTGCCAGAGAGAACACTGAGTGGGTGAGTGTACCTACTACACCCGGGGAGTATTTCTGGTGATTATTCCCGTGAGTATCTTTAGAAGAGATAAACTCAAACATTTAAATGTCAATGGATATGATATACTAAACAAAAAGTTCTGTGACAAAAGTGCCAACAGACACAAAGAAACTAGGGCGGATAATGTTAAGATTTCCAGGACCAGTAGTAAGTTATGTAGCATTGTTTACATTACAGGTGTCGTCAGTCATGACCACCATACAGGGGCGGGGCCTGTTGACCTCACCTCTGCTGCTCCTGCTGGTGTTCTGCTACAGCGACGAGGGGGGACCTCCGAGTACCCAGCAGGGCCTCATATCAGCCAGTAAGAGTCAGTCACTTCCCCTGAGGGACACAACCAACCAAGACCACGAGGTTAAGTCTGTCACGCCCGACAACACCGCCATCTTACTGCCTACTTCACGTCACACGCCAGATAACCTGAACCAAACTTCTGCCACACACCAACACACAGTCAGTGCACATCTCACATCCCAGGATCAATCCTCGCAACGTGGCGATGGTGAGAAAGTTGGTGATGGGTCAGTGACACCTGCTTCAGGAGGCCGGGATGAGGAAGTACCTGTGGTGAGTGACATTGATGTGGAGGCAACAGTATCTTCAGTGTATAACGATGGTAGTCAGTATTACCTCAGTGGCGGACTATCAGCACGAGGCAGGAGATCCTCGCCCACCGCGGCCCACTACCCGCCAAGCTCACCCTTCACCCATGACAGCTGGCCCTCCACCCACTACCCACCGGACTCGCCCTCTACCCGTGACAGCTGGCCCTCAACGCTCACCGCTGACACAACACTGAGTCTTGATGACATCGTCCAGTCTTGGTCCAGCACCGACCACATGCTACTCTGTGGTCATCCTCCTCCAACTTACACGCCACAGTTTCTTGGTCACTCACGAGAAGTTTGTACAGAAAACAGAAATAAGCCAAAATCTCTCGGTGCCCCAGACACTCTCATTATGTGTTATGATATATATTCCTCAATTTATGGTAATATAGAGATAAATTATATGAATTACATTGTTAAAGATTTCCTATTGGAAATATATTTTGAGGATAATTTTGTGAAAATTTGCTTGCCTTTGTTCAGACGATTTGATGCGTGTGAAGAGAGAGAACTGTACACTCTGTGCTGGGAAGCTGGAGTTGGCTTTATACACCATTTAAACTGTCAAAATCCTGCCGAAGAGATGGTATCTCTTCTTGAAATTGTTACCACACTTCAAGAATATGATGAAACACTGTGCTTCCAGGAATTTTGTGACGGAACTCTGGGGGTGATTGACTCAGAAGTAGCTGGAGTCCCTTTCCGCGTTTTCGATACTCCTAGAGTAGATCGTGGACCATCGTGCTCTTACCTGCACACCAGTGTTATTCAACTTTTTGATATATACAATGAAACATTATATATAACAAGCAACACTCAGTGGCCGTGCTGTTACGCCATGTTCACGGTGATGTGGGTCGGTGATCCTGACGCGCAGGGGCTGAACGGTGCCTGGAGTTACCTGCCAGTGTCTTGTCGGGCAGGGGAGGTGGTGCTGATGGTAATGGTGGCGGGCGTGGCGGTGAGCGGGGTGGTGGGGAACCTGGTGGTGGTGGTGGTGGTGATGCTGAGTGGCGGACACAGAGGTCAGGAGTCCAATATGCTCCGGACCTCCCTCGCCCTCGCAGACTTACTCACATCTCTCTTCGTCGTGGTTCCTTCCCTCTGCCACCATATTGCTCCTTTTGTCAGTTCAGTAAATTTCAGAAAATTGTCACCATCGTCAACTCACTACTTCATTGTTGGAAGTGTTTCAAACATTACGTTACTGTCTATGGACGCAATTATTCATGTTGATGCCAAACATGGTTACCTTCTGTTTCAGTCTGTGTTATTTAGCACGTGTTCCATCGTGTCTGTGTTGACACTCTTCATGTTAAGTTTGGAGAGGTTCATCCTCACTGGACGACCGCTTCACTACCAGGAATATTTCACAGTGGGGAAGGTACAGGTGATCATTGTTATTTCCTGGATAATGAGCTTCATTGATGCTTTAATGTTCGCTGCTCGCCGCGACGGTCACCTGGGGGCACGATGGTCAACCTTCAACAAGCTGCCAACAGGTGACTCGGGTGAGCTGCCAGACGGTATAAGTTATGCTTTCGTGCAAAGTTCGCGGATTGCACTACTGAATATAGCAGGAGTTTCTACCGTAATATTTTCGTTGTTGTCAATCAGGAACTTCGTGAAGGAACAGAAGCGGGTGGCAGCAGAGTGGAAGAGTTTGAGTCTGAAGGTGGGGGGGCGGTATGAAGAGGAGACCCGCTACATAATGGTGACTATGTTGCTCATGTTGATGTTGTTTCTTGTGTCCAGCGTCCCCTTAATGGTCGAAGTATATTTTAGAACTTTCTCTCATTTCTTTCACTATGATGCTGTGTACTCTTATCTGGCCTGGTGGATGTTTGTGGCGGGGTCAGCGTGGAACCCTTGGCTCTATAACCTACGCAGTCATCAGTTTAGGAGCGACTTTAGTGAGACGCTGAGGAAACTTGTGCCAGAGAGACTCAACAAAAGGTTACGGAAGTACGTCACTCACTCACAGCTGTGGAACAATTCTAGTGACCTTGATAACCAGGATAGACTGATGAAACTCTTGGACAAGTTGGGACCAAAAATGGAGTGAAAGATGGCGGTGATCAGAGACTAAGACTTGAGAACAGAGAGTGTTAATTATAGTACTGTGTTACACCTTAATATGTTCTTGTGTTCATACTTCAGAGGTTACTAAATGTATGTTTAGATATTTATGAACATCTTCAGTAATGGGTGTACAAATTATTTCGTTAAAAGGTCACATTGGTCTGCACGATTCTGAATTGTAAACTGTGTTGCAAATATTATGCCAAACTTACATACAAAAAAATATTGACAAATTCACAATAAAACTAACTTTTGAAAAAGCTTTTGTTTGAAGAACTTTGTTGGCATGAGACAGAGTGAGACTTATGACCTGTGTCCTTGTACACTTATTCATGTTTAATTCATGTATTACAGTATCATTATCATTATTATTATTATTGATCAATAAAATATTCAAAATCACAAAAAGTTTCCGTGACCTGTGTTAATTGGTGATACTGGAAACAAAATATTAAATATATTCGTGATTAATTTATTTGACTCTGAACGTTTTGTGAATTGTATTTATTACATTTCTAAATTAATATTAATGGCTATTGTAATGAAAATGTCCTTGTGTCTGTTGGGTGATGAATATAACTGCTGGTGTTTTTGTTAATGTTTGGGGTTGTCAAGGGAATTTCGGCAGTGTTTAAGAATAAAGAAGAAAATTATATATATATATATATATATATATATATATAATATATATATATATATATATATATATATATATATATATATATATATATATATATATAATATATATATATATATATATATATATATATATATATATATATATATATATATATATATATATATATGCTGCAGTGAGTTATACTATGCTAGTCTCTCTCTCGGACAGTTAAATATCGTAGAGTCGTGAGAACTTTAATTAGAATCTGCGTATGTGATGACTTGATGAGCAGCTGCACCTGGAGATAACCTGACTATTGTTGCGTGGAGAGAGAAAACTCAGGTGTCAGCAGATGACGTCAAAAGAGATAAAAAAAAACTAGGCTGTGTCTCACCTGCTGCCAGGAGACAGGTAACTAAGGAGACCAGTCTACCTGCCTCTTCCTACCTGTGTTGTGTGTGTGTAATAATAATATTGATAATAATAATATACAGTTTGTTAATAGAGTTGCAGCCGGTGGCTGAAAATATACAGACTTACATTTGATTTAGACATAATGATATAATATGCGTTGAATACATTTACAGGGCTGTACAGTACATAAATCAGGAGTTGTTTATTATTTTAACAATAGATGGGATGGTGCTGTTCTTATATCTATCGGTGCGGGCTCTTATGGGCTGAATTTTGTTGTAGTGTGTGTGTGTGTGTGCGTGTGTGATTGATCTACGCAAATTGACAGATGAGAAGACACACACACACACGGATCGATTACAATACCCTCGCTGCTCTTCCCTGTTACGGCCAGAGTAAGTAATAACAGCTGCTGTAGCAAGATGAAATAACAAAGACGAAGATGTCACACGGTATAAAGGTTTCCTGTCTTATTTCCGTCCAATATCTGTCTATGTTCGTTAGGGATAGGAGAGAGGAGGGAGGGCAAGAGGGAAGGAAGGAAGGTAGGGAGGATCGAGGAGGGTGGAAGAGATTGAGGAAGAGAGGGGAGAGGAAGGGAGGGGAGGGGAGGGTAAGACAGTACACTAGTTCTTTGAGATGAATGTTATTTATTTCCGATTTTACTCCACCAGACAGCGAGAGTGTTTCTGATTAATCCAAAAGGTAGAGAACCAATAGGGGGATGGAAGTGAGTCGATGCGTTTGTCTTTTGAGATTAAATTTCTGAGGACGAATAGATTTGATCAAGTATTAAAAGGGTTACAGTATCATTCTTTCTACTGTATGTCAGTATTAAGCCTACACACACACACACACACACACACACACACACACACACACACACACACACACATCTCTCTCTCTCTCCTCTCTCTCTCTCTCTGTAATAACTTCAGGTAGTAGATGCGAATTGAAAATAGAAAATAAAAAAGCGTCTAAAATTTTATGAATAAATAATTATATGCAAAAGATGAGAACACGTTGAATAAATGAACAGGTATATTGAACGTGTAACCCTCCCCCACACCTGTTGTTTACACAGCCTGCCTTAAAGAACACTAATAAAATTGCAGATTAACCTGGCGAGTGAGTTAAGTCTGGCAGCCCTCCTAAACCTGATGAGGTAAAACAAAAAAGGTAAATATATTGAAAAACAGAAATAATGCCCACAAACTTCAAGGTTATTTTTTTTCAGTGTTGTAAATAAATAAATGTGTGTGTGTGTGTGTGTGTGTGTGTGTGTGTGTGTGTGTGTGTGTGTATTTTTTTCCCTACTCCATATCGCTAGAGGAAAGGGAACTGAAGGGATAGGAAAGGAAGGGGAAAGTTGGAGTGGGAGAGGAGAGAAGGGAATGGGAATTGAGGGGAGGGAAAGGAAGGGGAGCTGGAGGGGAGGGGAAGGGGAAAGGAGGGAAGGGAGGGAGGGAAAGGAGAGAGGAAGAGAGAAAAAGGAAGAGAAGGGTATTGATTGTCTCTTATCTAAAATTAAATCGCCACAGGGGGTAGTCAGCACCAATATGTGTGTGTGTGTGTGACAAGTTTTCTAGAGGTGTCTTAAATGGCTACATGTCGGAACTAACGGACACACACACACACACACACACACACACACACAGATATTCTTCAGTGACTGCTAAAGCATTCTATTTTACGCTAGAGTTAATACAGATAATAATAATAATAATGACAGACAGACAGAACTCACTTACATGTCGTTTTTAAACAAGTTATTCATTTCGCTTTTATTTGGCATCTACCTCCCGCATATAAAACCCACACCCTCCACACCTCGACGACAGCTCAAGTAGAGAGAGAGAATGCACAAGATGTGATGAAGAATGGGGAAAATAAAGTTACTTGGGAAGGAAACTCAAAATAAAAACGTTCAAGAAGAAGATCCAGTGAAACCTTTATTTAACGACCTATATGGAGAGGAAGTCCGTTATATCGAGGGCCTGTTGGATGTGAAACCTCCATCTAACGGATTATAATGGTGAGAGAAGTCCGTTATATGGAGGTTTTACTGTATTATGGAAGTGTTAAAGAGGACTGAAAGATGAGACTTATAAGGGAGAGAGAGAGAGAGAAGAAAATATGTATAAACACGAGGTGAGGAAAATGGGTAAAGAACTCTAGAGGGAGGAGGAAGCCCGGAGGTAGAGGGGAGGGAGAGTGGGGAAGAAACATGGAGGGAGAGGGGAGGGGGAGGGGGAAGAGTCCAGTAGGTATACAAGTGAGACATGGTTCAAACATTGACACTCTGGATGTCAAATTTGGGGCAACGAGTGAATACATAATGGCGACACCACCAACCACTATTCCCGTTGACCATTTTATGAGAGCAACAAAAGGGCATCAACCAGGAGGAGTCAAAATTGCAGTATATCGTGAACGAGTGAGCGAGCGATCAACGAGAATATCCGAAAATGTGTTATTGTGAGGATTTCGTATAACACACTCGTAAACAGAGCCATTACTGGGGGCTAGTGTCGTTAGCGAAATATAACGAAAGTCGGGAGATTTTTGTAATATATTGCATAGTGAGTGAAAGGCCAGTTACATCAGCGGTTTATTGATAAATTGTTGCTTCTGTGGCTGTTTGTAGGTCTTGTGATCAGTGCATATATACCTGCTCGGTGTAGAGCTGTGCTTCAAGAGATGTTGGAAGCAGATCAGGTGAGTTTAGTCTGAGAAGGTGTTGCAGAGACTAGACAAGAGTGGGGGAACTAGGGAGCGATGTGTAGCCCGCCTTGGGACGAGGAAGGGTATATGGCAGAGAGGGCAGCCTTGATCACCATACTGCTCCCTCTGTTTGGTTCTCATTCAGAATTTAACAACTTTCTCAAACTTCATCCTTAATGGGTAAAGCAAATATCAGTTTGTAGTGAGAATGTCTGTGACAGATTGAAAACTACCCTGTCGGCCACCAATAAATTCGATGTTGTGAGTTATGTGTCAGAGTGGTTCTGTGTGTGTGTGTGTGTGTGTGTGTGTGTGTGTGTGTGTGAGGGGAGGAAGTGATCTGGTCAACTGTAAAGATTGTATAACGTTCACCATCAAAACAAGACACAAGTCACCCCCAAATTCACATACACACACGTGTGGCTCCGTGTTACAGGTAAACTTTACGCTATTTGTAGATCCTCTGGTGAAATTCTGCCTCTTCCACCTCCCTTCACTCCCCTTCTCCGGCCCCCCTCACCTCGCCTTACCTCATCACCCTCACCTCACCTCACCTCTCCAGCCCCTCTTGCCTCACCTCACCTCTCTAGCCCCTCTTGCCTCACCTCACCTCTCTGGCCCCATCATCATGTTTTCTGTATCAACTCTCGTTACTAAAGATATTAAGACTACGACTCTGCCTTAAGTGTTTATTAGGAAACATTGAATACAAGAACATATTAAGGTGTAACACCGTACTATAATTAACACTCTCTGTTCTCAAGTCTTAGTCTCTGATCACCGCCATCTTTCACTCCATTTTTGGTCCCAATTTGTCCAAGAGTTTCATCAGTCTATCCTGGTTATCAAGGTCACTAGAATTGTTCCACAGCTGTGAGTGAGTGACGTACTTCCGTAACCTTTTGTTGAGTCTCTCTGGCACAAGCTTCCTCAGCGTCTCACTAAAGTCGCTCCTAAACTGATGACTGCGTAGGTTATAGAGCCAAGGGTTCCACGCTGACCCCGCCACAAACATCCACCAGGCCAGATAAGAGTACACAGCATCATAGTGAAAGAAATGAGAGAAAGTTCTAAAATATACTTCGACCATTAAGGGGACGCTGGACACAAGAAACAACATCAACATGAGCAACATAGTCACCATTATGTAGCGGGTCTCCTCTTCATACCGCCCCCCCACCTTCAGACTCAAACTCTTCCACTCTGCTGCCACCCGCTTCTGTTCCTTCACGAAGTTCCTGATTGACAACAACGAAAATATTACTGTGGAAACTCCTCCCACCATCAAAAGTGTAATTTGAGAATTATAAATAATTTCATAAGCTAAATTCTCCGGTGATCTTCCCGCTACACCTGTTGGCAGCTTATTGAAGGTGGACCACTGTGCCCCCAGGTGACCGTCGCGGTCTGCAGCGAACATTAAGGCATCAATGAAGCTCATTATCCAGGTAAGACCAATGATCACCTGTACCTTCCCCACTGTGAAATATTCCTGGTAGTGAAGCGGTCGTCCAGTGAGGATGAATCTCTCCAAACTTAACATGAAGAGTGTCAACACAGACACGATGGAACACGTGCTAAATAACACAGACTGAAACACATGGAACCCGTCACGAAGGATGGCATGGTTACCTACCCGTTTTATGTCATTTGTGGAATTTAGGATATTTTCAGGATCAAAGTTGAGGGCCATATCACTTGATAATTCTGTTAGTTCATTTGGGTAAAATAAAGGAGCAATATGGTGGCAGAGGGAAGGAACCACGACGAAGAGAGATGTGAGTAAGTCTGCGAGGGCGAGGGAGGTCCGGAGCATATTGGACTCCTGACCTCTGTGTCCGCCACTCAGCATCACCACCACCACCACCAGGTTCCCCACCACCCCGCTCACCGCCACGCCCGCCACCATTACCATCAGCACCACCTCCCCTGCCCGACAAGACACTGGCAGGTAACTCCAGGCACCGTTCAGCCCCTGCGCGTCAGGATCACCGACCCACATCACCGTGAACATGGCGTAACAACACGGCCACTGAGTGTTGCTTGTTATATATAATGTTTCATTGTATATACCACGAAGATAATCAAGACTGTAGCTCATGAAGACACACGAGGGACCAGTTACTCGTAGTGGGTTATTAAAGACTAAGAAAGGGACCTCACCCGCTGCCGAATGAGTGACCTTTAGGGTTCCTTCGCAGTGTTCCCGGCAACATTCTGAGTCGTTGTGCATCAAAAATCTGGCCAGAACCTTCGCAAATGTTTCTTTCCCCTCATGAGGAACCTGACAGTCATGGTAATGTAAGAATCCCACAGTGTCATTCCTACATATAGTCAAAAAGTCTCTCTCTTTACAAACATCAAATCTTCTAAACAATGGCAAGCAAATATTTATAAAGACTTCATCGTAATATATAATTAATTGCATAATATCACCATATACCTGTAAATCGTATAATGGCTCTATATTACCATAAATTGAGGAATATATATCGTAACACATACTGAGAGTGTCTGGGGTACCGAGAGATTTTGGCTTATTTCTGTTTTCTGTACAAACTTCTCGTGAGTGACCAAGAAACTGTGGCGTGTAAGTTGGAGGAGGATGACCACAGAGTAGCATGTGGTCGGTGCTGGACCAAGACTGGACGATGTCATCAAGACTCAGTGTTGTGTCAGCGGTGAGCGTTGAGGGCCAGCTGTCACGGGTAGAGGGCGAGTCCGGTGGGTAGTGGGTGGAGGGCCAGCTGTCATGGGTGAAGGGTGAGCTTGGCGGGTAGTGGGCCGCGGTGGGCGAGGATCTCCTGCCTCGTGCTGATAGTCCGCCACTGAGGTAATACTGACTACCATCGTTATACACTGAAGATACTGTTGCCTCCACATCAATGTCACTCACCACAGGTACTTCCTCATCCCGGCCTCCTGAAGCAGGTGTCACTGACCCATCACCAACTTTCTCACCATCGCCACGTTGCGAGGATTGATCCTGGGATGTGAGATGTGCACTGACTGTGTGTTGGTGTGTGGCAGAAGTTTGGTTCAGGTTATCTGGCGTGTGACGTGAAGTAGGCAGTAAGATGGCGGTGTTGTCGGGCGTGACAGACTTAACCTCGTGGTCTTGGTTGGTTGTGTCCTTCAGGGGAAGTGACTGACTCTTACTGGCTGATATGAGGCCCTGCTGGGTACTCGGAGGTCCCCCCTCGTCGCTGTAGCAGAGCACCAGCAGTAGTGTCAGTAGGAGCAGCAGAGGGGATGTCAGCAGGTCTCGCCCCAGTGTGGTGGTCATGACTGACGACACCTGTAATGTAAACACTGTGTTATGGCATGTTGTACAGAACCAGTGAAGCTCATGTTGACGAATCTTCCCTTGAAGACTAAATTACCTTTAATCAGCTGTACTATGAGTGAAGTCTTTGAAAAGGCAAAACAAAGCGCTACTTTCATTCTCTTCTCTAACACATACACTCGTTCATAAATTCGTTCCTGTGATTTAATGTTCGTGTTATTAAGTCGTTGTTTCCATGATAACACGAAGGAATTACGATCGCGTGTGTTTTTAGAAGAACAAATGACATCTAACAGATTTTTACAGATTGCCCACGAGGGGGCTAGTTTATTGGGCACCTCCTTACATCCTGTGCAAGGTGAAGCGCAGAAGCGTTTACAGTGCCCAACTGGGAAGCATGCGGAGTTCATGCTTGCCTTTATGACTCATGCATTAGGGGCGTAAAGGCCTGAAGGGTCATGGGTTTTGTCAGCAAGTTACATAAAGTGACAGAATGATGAGTGTGTGGGGTGGAAAATTCCCGGTACAGTTTATCTGTTTATGCCAAAGTGTGGCAGGTCCCTAATAATGTCAAGTGCCAGGCCTGTCACTATGAGGAGGGATATCTGGTCAGGGAGGGAAGAGGTGTTGGTAACGGCTAATGTGTTTATCCCAGGACAGATGTTGTGACTCCTTTTTGTTGTTGTGTGGGAGAGGATGTGAGCGTGCGACAGAAGGGTGAAGAACATCTCACTCTCAGATGTGTACACAGTAGATAACATTGTGTTTGTATTTGTATACTGTATATGTGTACATGTGTGTGGGTGTGTGCCTGTTTTTCTGTAGTTTTGTTTGTTACATGTGTGTTTGTGTTACATGGACACAAACTCAGCCTTGGTTTGTAAACAAAATCACAACATTACACAAATAAACGTACAGTAAAACCATCTGTGTAACACGAAACATAGTGTTGGGCAAACAAACCTTAATCATGCACAAACACAAACGTTAGTCCCACACAATCACAAACGTTAGTCCCACACAAACGTTACTCCCACACAATCACAAACGTTAGTCCCACACAAACGTTACTCCCACACAATCACAAACGTTAGTCCCACACAATCACAAACGTTAGTCCCACACAAACGTTACTCCCACACAATCACAAACGTTAGCCCCACACAATCACAAACGTTAGTCCCACACAAACGTTACTCCCACACAATCACAAACGTTAGTCTCACACAAACATTAACCCACTCTCATTACACTATCTACTATGCATATAACCAGAGGCACTACACAAAACGCACATATTCACTCACTAGATATAAACACGGAGACAGGATCGTGCACTCGGTATAGTACACAGGACGCCACTGGGAGGGTCGGGGACACTGTTACCATCACCAAGGGAGGAAGCCAGAGATGGTACTCATGTTGTTATGGGTGTAGCAACTTGCTTTATGAGAGTGTGAGTGAGTGATAAAGATAAACAAGAGAGAGAGAGAGAGAGAGAGAGAGAGAGAGAGAGAGAGAGAGCCAATTGAGGTGGACAGTTGACCTTGCCATCCATTAGCTGAAACAATTTAGGTAAGTGACCCCCCTTTGCTCCCCTAGGAAGGACCAGAAACTAACTTTACTCTCGCCTCAGTTACTCTTTGGAAGTCGCCTGAATTTCATTGATATTATATTAGGTGAATTAGATCTGTTAAATCACCTGTCGGAAAGATACCTATTTTCCTGTGATGAAATTAGGTGACTTTTAGAAAATATATAGGGTAAAGGTTATCTCTCAATGCAATCCTGTAGAGATGTGTGTGTGTGTGTGTGTGTGTGTGTGTGTGCGTGTGTTTTAACAAGGTGATGTGACCGTAGAGAGCCTAGGAGAGGGTGGTCAATGCCTTCGTTTGTTTCAATAACCTTCGGGGTGATTGGATAACTTCGGGGTGGGGTGTGGTTGGGAGTTCCTTAGATAAGTACTGATAGCTTTTAAATGACAGCTTGACTACTGTACTATTGGTATTACCACCCACTATTATACCTCTGCCGTCAATACCAGTACCAACATATCTGCTATTACTACCACCATCTACCACTATCTACCATCATCTACCACCATCTACCACTATCTACCATCATCTACCACCATCTACCACTATCTACCATCATCTACCACCATCTACCACTATCTACCACCAGCTACCACCATCACCGAGCTATCACTACCACCACCATCACCAAGTACCACTACTACCACCACCACCACCAGCATCCTACCACAATCACCACCCTCCTTCCCCAGCACCTATGAAATCTCTTGAGAATTCAGATTTAAGTTACGAAAACTGCCAGGCTTGGGGAATAAATAAAATAAAAATACCTAGAAATCTCTCTCTCTCTCTCTCTCTCTCTCTCTCTCTCTCTCTCTCTCTCTCTCTCTCTCTCTCTCTCTCCTCTCTTCTCTCTCTCTCTCTCTCTCTCTCTCTCTCTCTCTGAACTTTGAACTGTAAAAATATCTCAGTAACTTATTCTTGAGAGTTATTTAGACAGGTTAAAGAGGAGGACTAATGAGGATCCGAGTAGGAACCATAACTCAGTTCACCAGCAGCTTCCTTTAAGGGCTGGTTCATTAGTTGGTCTTGTTCTTGATGTGCAGGTTCCTTCATCGCTTACACTTACTGGAGTTGAGTGGCTCTCTCTCTCTCTCTCTCTCTCTCTCTCTCTCTCTCTCTCTCTCTCTCTCTCTCTCTCTCTCTCTCTCTCTCTCTCTCTCTCTCTCTCTCTCTCTCTCTCTCTCTCTCTCTCTCTCTCTCTCTCTCTCTCTCTCTCTCTCTCTCTCTCTCTCTCTCTCTCTCTCTCTCTCTCCTTCTCTCTCTCTCTCCTCTCTCTCTCTCTCTCTCTCTCTCTCTCTCTCTCTCTCTCTCTCTCTCTCTCTCTCTCTCTCTCTCTCTCTCTCTCTCTCCGGGGCTTATGTTAAGGGTTGCCTACTGTTATGCCTACCAATTACCCGGAATATATTACACCAATCAAAGGCCACCCGACCGTGAGACACATCGACAGGTGTCATGGGGGGAGGGGGACGAAACTCAATATTGAACTGCCACATCTGTCATGATATCCTGCAACCTCCAAAGAGCTCCCAGCAACCTCTACGATACCTGCAATCTCCAAGGACCCCTCAGGAACTTCTACGATACCTGCAACCTCCAAGGACCCCTCGGAACTTCTGACACCTGCCTCCAAGCCCTCAGGAACTTCTACGATACCTGCAACCTCCAAGGACCTCAGGAACTTCTACGATACCTGCAACCTCCAAGGACCCTCAGGACTTCTACGATACCTGCAACCTCCAAGACCCTCCAGGAACTACCGTACCTGCAACCTCCAAGACCCTCAGACTTCTACGATACCTGCAACCTCCAAGACCCCTCAGGACTTCTACGATACCTGCAACCTCCAAGACCCTCAAGGAACTTCTACGATACCTGCTACCTCCAAGCTCTCCCAAACCTAATACGTTTTCCTCCCTCTACTCCCTCTACCCCAGCAACCTCTAATCTCTCCCTCTCTTATCTCCCTCCTCCCTCCTCCCAACCTCTATCACCAACACTATATCCCTCCCTCCCTCTTTCACCAACACTATCTCCCTCTCTCCCTCCCTCCCTCCGCCAACACATTACTCCCTAATCATCGCTCAGGTGGATGTAGGCTTCATGTATACCTGACAGACATCAACCTGTTCAGAAAGTTTCACCTCGTAGGAAAGTAAACACTAATAGATTCGTTTTTTATATGAATCCGGATACTTACGTCGTTTTTTATATGAATCCGGATACTTACGTCGTTTTTTATATGAATCCGGATACTTACGTCGTTTTTTATATGAATCCGGATATTTTCACTGTTTTCTTTGGCATTTGGAGACGTACAGTAGATGTTATAAACTAGATACACCATTGGTTTGTTTACATGCAAGAGGTCACCCCCCATATTGTCTCATTTAAAGCAGGTCACCTGAAGCAGAAGATCAAACTCATCACTACTCTCTCTCTCTCTCTCTCTCTCTCTCCTTCCATCCCCTAACTCTTCCTTCCCTTCATCACCCTGTCTCTCTCTCTACATCCTCAACCATTCCGTCGTCCCTCCTACCATCCGTATCCTGTAAGACCTCGGTCATTGTGCCATAGAGCTCCGCCTTATACCCTTCGTTTATGTCTGTCGAAATTTTATGATGCGTGAGTTGGGCGGTCAGTTCTGTATGTATGTATGTATGTATGTATGTATTTTAGTTAGTCTATGATTGTGTGTATGATATTTCTTTACATGTATGACTTATTACTCTGTGGGGGGGGAGGTGGCTTATAATCTGATTTTTAAACGACTCACTTCAAGAATGACTTCAGTAAAAACACAATCGTCTCTATAACGACCTACAGGGAATATGGAGTGAGCCTTTACACCACTCTCTGAATACCAAAGCCTAACAGAGAGTGGAGACGAATAATTCAAACTAACCACAGTTGGCGATATGAGAGAGGCTGTGGTTGGATGTGGGCAAGTCTCTTGAAGGATTTTTTTGCGGGAGGCATATTGAGGGACAGGGGTGGGTGGATGGTGGGGGAGGAGCAATTTGAGAGATGGTGGACAGGGGGTTGGATGGTTTGGGGTGTGTGGTGGTGGATGGTGGGAGGGTGAGTGGTGGGGTGGGGGTTGATGGTGGGAGGGTGATGGTGGGGGGTGGTAGATGGTGGGGTGTGTGGTGGTGGATGGTGGGGGTGGATGGTGGGGTGGGGTGGGGGTGGATGGTGGGGGTGGGGTGGATGGTGGGGTGGGAGCAATTTGAGATGGTGGACAGGGGTTGGTGGTTGGGGTGTGTGGTGGTGGATGGTGGGGTGTGTGGTGGTGGATGGTGGGTGGATGGTGGGGGTGGATGGTGGAGGGTGGACGGTTGGGGTGTGTGGTGGTGGATGGTGGGGGTGGATGGTTGGGGGTGGGGTGGGAGGGTGGATGGTGGGGGTGGATGGTTGGGGTGTGTGGTGGTGGTGGTGGGGGTGGATGGTGGGGTGGATGGTGGGGGTGGACGGTTGGGGTGGATGGTGGGGTGTGGTGGTGGATGGTGGGGTGGGTGGGGGTGGATGGTGGGGTGTGGTGGTGGGGTGTGGTGGTGGATGTGGGAGGGTGAATGGTGGGGGTGGGGTGGGGGTGGATGGTGGGGTGGATGGTTGGGGTGTGTGGTGGTGGATGGTGGGGTTGGATGGTTGGGGTGTGTGGTGGTGGATGGTGGGGGTGGATGGTTTGGGGTGTGGTGGTGGATGGTGGGGTGGATGGTTGGGGTGTGTGGTGGTGGATGGTGGGGGGTGTGGTTGGGCGCGTGGTGATAGTGGCAGCGGGGATGGGGGAGAGATTGTAAGCTGCTGACGATTGAGGGATACTAATGGGAATGGATTGGTAATGCTGAATGGTGATTGTAGTTTGATTATGTTAATATGTTATGTTTGTTATGTTATGTTTGTTATGTTATGTTATGTTATGTTATGTTATGTTATGTTATGTAATGTTCTGTTATGTTATGTTATATTATGTTTTGTAATGTTATGTTATGTGATGTTATGTGATGTTATATTGTTTGTAATGTTATGTATGTTATGTTATGTAATATTCTGTTATATTATGTTATGTTATGTTTTTATTGTTATGTTATGTGATGTTATGTTTTGTTATGTTATGTTTGTTATGTTTGTTATATTATGTTTGTTATGTTATGTTATATTTGTTATGTTATGTTATGTTTTATTTGTTGTTATGTTATGTGATGTTATGTTTGTAATGTTATATTTTATTTATGTTATATTATGTTTGTTATATTTATGTTATGTTATGTTATATTTGTTATATAATATTATATTTGTTATATTTATGTTATATTATGTTTGTTATATTATATTTTGTTATATTATGTTATATTATATTTGTTATATTTATATTATGTTATGTTTGTAATGTTATATTTTATTATATTTGCTATGTTATATTGTATATTATATTATATTTTGTAATGTTATATTTATTATATTATGTTATATTATATTTGTAATATTATATTATTTGTTATATTTGTTATGTTATATTATATTTATTATATTTGTTATATTTATATTTATGTTATGTTTGTTTTATGTTATGTTTGTTATGTTATGTTATGTTATGTTATGTTTGTTATGTTATATTTGTTATGTTATGTTTGTTATGTTATATTTATTTATATTTATGTTATATTTATGTTATGTTTGTTATATTATGTTTGTTATGTTTATTTATGTTATGTTATATTTTGTTATGTTATATTTATATTATGTTATATTATATTTTGTTATGTTATATTTGTTATGTTATATTTATGTTATATTATGTTTGTTATGTTATATTTTGTTATATTTATTTATATTTATATTATATTTGTTATATTATATTTTATTATATTTTGTTATATTATGTTTATTATGTTTTGTTATATTATATTTATTATGTTATATTATGTTATGTTATATTTGTTATGTTTGTTATATTTATGTTATATTTTGTTATATTATGTTATATTATGTTATATTTTGTTATATTATATTTTGTTATGTTATATTATGTTATATTATGTTTGTTATGTTTGTTATGTTATGTTATATTTTATTATGTTATATTATATTTATAATGTTTTGTTATATTTATATTATATTTATGTTATATTTATTATATTTGTTATGTTTGTTATATTATATTATATTTGTTATGTTATATTATATTTTGTTATGTTATATTTATGTTTGTTATGTTATATTATGTTTGTTATGTTATGTTATATTATATTTGTTATGTTATATTATATTATATTTGTTATATTTGTTATGTTATATTTATATTATATTTGTTATATTATATTTTATTTATATTATATTATATTTGTTATATTATATTATATTTGTTATATTATGTTATATTTATTTATGTTATATTTATGTTATATTATATTTTGTTATATTATATTTGTTATATTATATTATATTATATTTATTATATTATATTGTTATATTATATTTGTTATATTTGTTATGTTATATTTGTTATGTTATGTTATGTTATATTTTGTTATATTTGTTTATGTTATATTATGTTATATGTTATATTTTGTTATGTTGTTATATTTATTTATATTTATATTATATTTTATTTATGTTATGTTATGTTATGTTATATTATATTTGTTATATTTTGTTATATTATGTTATATTTGTTATGTTATGTTATGTTTTGTTATATTATATTTTGTTATGTTATGTTATGTTATATTTGTTATATTTTGTTATATTTATATTTGTTATATTTTATTTATATTATATTATATTTTATTTATTTATGTTATGTTATGTTATATTTTGTTATGTTATATTTATATTTATATTATATTTGTTATATTTATATTATATTTGTTATATTTATGTTATATTTGTTATATTATATTTATTATATTTGTTATATTTTATATTTGTTATATTATATTTATTTATGTTATGTTATGTTATATTTGTTATATTTTATTTAATGTTATATTTATTATGTTTATTTATGTTATGTTATGTTTATTTATGTTATGTTATGTTATGTTATATTTATTTATATTTATATTTATATTTATATTATATTTATTTATGTTATATTATGTTTGTTATATTTATGTTATATTTGTTATGTTATGTTATATTTTGTTATGTTATGTTATGTTTATTTATGTTATGTTATATTTATGTTATGTTTGTTATATTTGTTATGTTATGTTATGTTTGTTATTATTATATTTTATGTTTTATTATATTTATATTTATATTATATTATATTTATTATATTTTATTATATTTATTTATATTGTATTTATATTTGTTATATTTATATTATATTTGTTATATTTATATTATATTTGTTATATATTTTATTATGTTTATGTTATATTTATATTTTATATTTTTATATTATATTTTGTTATGTTATATTTATATTTATTTATATTATATTATTATATTATGTTTTATTTATGTTTTTATGTTTATATTTGTTATATTTATTTTATTATTTTTATGTTTGTTATATTTATTTGTTATATTTATTATATTATATTTTGTTATGTTTGTTATGTTTATATTTATATTATTTTGTTATATTATATTTATGTATGTTATATTATATTTTATTATATTTTATTATATTATATTTTGTTATGTTATTATGTATATTATATTTATTATATTATGTTTATTTATATTATGTTATGTTATATTTTTATTATATTTGTTATATTATGTTTTGTTATGTTATATTTATTTATGTTTGTTATGTTATGTTATATTTATATTATGTTATGTTATGTTATATTTATGTTTGTTATATTATGTTTGTTATGTTATATTTATGTTATATTTTAATTTGTATATTTTTTATGTTATGTTTATTTATATTATGTTATTTTTATGTATATGTATATTGTATTTTGTTATGTTATGTTTTATTTATATTGTTTGTTATATTATATTTTATTATATTTATATTATATATTTGTTATATTATATTATATTTATTTATATTATATTTGTTATGTTATATTATGTTATGTTATATATATATTTATTATATTTGTTATATTATATTTATTTATATTTATGTTATGTTATGTTATATTTTGTTATGTTATATTTGTTATATTTATATTTGTTATGTTATATTATGTTATGTTTGTTATGTTTTGTTATATTATGTTTGTTATGTTATGTTATATTTTATTTATGTTTATGTTATGTTATATTTGTTATGTTTGTTATGTTTGTTATGTTATGTTATGTTATGTTATGTGTTATTTATTTATGTTTGTTATGTTATATTATATTTATGTTATATTATGTATTTATTTATTTATTTTATTTATATTTATATTTATATTATGTTATATTTATTTATATTTATATTTATATGTATTGTATTTATATTTGTTATGTTATATTTATTTATATTTTATTTATATTTATATTTATATTATTTATTTATGTTTGTTTTTTTGTTATGTATATTTGTTATGTTATGTATTTATTTATTATGTTTGTTATATTTAATATATTTATTTATATTTGTTATGTTATGTTATATTTATGTTATATTTATGTAATGTTTATTTATGTTATGTTATGTTATATTTATATTTGTTATGTTATGTTATGTAATGTTTGTTATATTTATGTTATATTTATTTATTTATATTTGTATATTTATATATATATGTATATTTGTTATTTATATTTATATTTATATAATATTTATTTATATTATATATATATTTATTTATATTTATATTTATGTTATGTTATGTAATGTTATATATATATTTGTTATATTGTATATATATTTTATTTATATTTATATTTATATTTATGTTTGTTATGTTATGTTTTGTTATGTATTATATTTGTTATGTTATATTTATGTTATATTATATTTATATTTATGTAATATTTATATTATATTTGTTATGTTATGTTTTATTTATATTATTATGTTTGTTATGTTATGTTATATTTATATAATATTTATGTTATGTTATATTTATGTTATATATGTTATGTTATGTTTGTATATTTATGTTATATTAATATTTGTTAGTTATGTTATGTTATATTATATTTGTTATATTATGTTTGTTATATTTTATAATGTTATGTTATATTTGTTATGTTATGTTATGTAATATTTTATTTATATTATATTTATGTTATGTTTGTTATGTTATGTTATGTTAATGTTATGTTATGTTTATTTATGTTATGTTATGTAATGTTTGTTATGTTATGTTATATTATGTTTTGTTATATTTATGTTTGTTATGTTATGTTTTGGTATGTTATGTTGTAATTTACATTATGTTTTGTTATATTTATGTTATATGTATATTTATGTAATGTTATGTTATATTTTATTTATAATTTATATTTATGTTATGTTTTATTTATATTTATGTTATGTTATGTTTGTTGTTATGTTTGTTATGTTATGTTTGTTATGTTATGTTTGTTATGTTATGTTTGTTATGTTATGTTTGTTATGTTATGTTATGTTATGTTATGTTATGTTTGTTATGTTATGTTTGTTGTTATGTTTGTTATGTTATGTTTGTTATGTTATGTTATGTTTGTTATGTTATGTTTGTTATGTTATGTTTGTTATGTTATGTAATGTTATGTTATGTTTGTTATGTTATGTTTGTTATGTAATGTTATGTTATGTTTGTTATGTTATGTTATGTTATGTTAATTTAGGTTTAGCTTTGGTTGGTTTATGTCATAGCATAAATCATTTTGACCCTTAGTGTTCTCAGTTAAAGTATGTGTCAGATCAATGTGTCATAACTCCAGTGTGTCATAAGGATACGTTTTGGTCGACCATCCACTTGTCGAAGCTTAAGTGAACCATTTAGATGCGTCTCCACATAGGCAATTAGAGAAGAGATTTAAAGCGCAAGTCTTTCCAGAATCCGATGGAAGGTTCCTCGTGTGTGTGTGTGTGTGTGTGTGTGTTCCTTTTGTAAATTGTGTTCATTCTGTGTTTGGATTCGATGAGGGATTCAACAGACAGACAGACAGACAGACAGACAGGCACTCGGAGAAACAGACACAGGTCAATAGAGCAAGAATCAGGGAAGAATCGAGACCTGAATTATTCCCCACCACAGTTTATTTCACTGTTGGTTTAGTGAAAAGTTGTTGTCCAGATGCTGGTGAGGGAGAGTTAACTTTTCTCTCTCTTAACTTAGTGTAACCAAGAGGGTGTGACAACAGTAATGGTGGGGACACAGACAGATACACAGACAGACAGACAGACAGACAGACAGACACACACACACAGACAGACACACAGACAGACAGACAGACAGACACACAGACAGACACACAGACAGACAGACACACAGACAGACAGACAGACAGACACACAGACAGACAGATAGACACACAGACAGACAGATGTACAGATACAAACAGACAGACACAGACACACAGACAGACAGATAGATACACAGACAGACACACAGACAGATAGATAGACACATAGACAGATAGACAGACAGATGGTGACAG
>NW_024716951.1:1335848-1393745 GCF_018991925.1 Homarus americanus | reverse complement strand
ATTTGAAAAATAACTTTGCCATTTTACCACTTCGCGAAATTTGCGCTACCAAATCTTACAGTTCACTCTATTTTGTTAATTCTGGCAATTATGTTCCTGTTCTGTTATTACAGGGGCAGTATCATCAAATTCAACATTGTTCACATAACACCACTTCTTAACCCATCACGACACTAAAGTCCTAGGTCCCTGTAGTAGCTAATACCCCTACCCCAAGTAGAATCCCAGCTTGATGTCTCATATCTGTTTATAACATGGTTAGGGTTGTCACAGGATGTACTGTACTCTGTGAGTTATTTAGGCCTCGAATCGGCACAGTAGGTGACGAAGGAAGGTGATGTAATGGGCTGTCTCATCAACAGAACATAATATATAAATGGGTCAATACATGTCATATATTCCAGATTTCACACCTGTATAACTTTCCATGGCTATAGTAAGACATAGGTTGAACTGCGTGTGAGCAACTCTCCCAAGAGACCCATAGTCAACATTTCTGTAAGCCTGCACACAGCAGAGAGCCCTCACAGTCAGTAGCTCACAACTTATATCTAAGGACGTGACCCTAACGTTTATAATACATAAACGCCGTCCCTTCTCATTCACTCCTATACACCTAGAAAGACGAAGAGTGCGGGGAGATATGATAGAAGTATTTAAGTGGGTGAAAGGAATCAATAAAGGGGATATAGATAAAGTTCTTATAATATCCGAGCAGGATAGGACTCGGAGCAACGGATTCAAGTTGGATAAGTTTAGGTTTAAGAGGGAGATAGGAAGAAACTGGTTCACAAATAGGGTGGTGGACGAGTGGAACAAGCTTAGCAACTTTGTAGTAAGTGCGGGAACGCTGGAAAGTTCCAAAAGGAGGCTAGATAGATTCATGGATGATAGAGAGTGGTAGTAACTCTCGACAGGAGCTGCCATGCACAGGCCAACCGGCCTATTGCAGACTCCTTATGTTCTTATGTTCTTAAGTTGATGTCTTCCTGTCTAGGTTCTCCCAGTTTCCAATTTCTCTCCCTTTTCTGTTTCTTTTTGTTCTTATCTGTTCTTCTCTTTCCACTTATCCCAAATGTGTTATTTTTTTCCAGGTTCTTCTTCGTCTTCTTCTTCTTCTTTACATTTGGTAGTCTTGTGTTTCTCCATTATCTATCTTCGTTATTTGTTTCACTTTTCTTAGTTTCGTCTTATTTTCCCTTTTATTCCTTCCATTATTTAGTATTCTGTTTCTGTCTCACTCTCTTCCATCTTCTTCTCTTTCTCGTCTTCCCTCCATTTATTATCTTTTTTTTATTTCCTCTTATTCTCCTTTCTTTATTTTTCATCTTATCTCCTTTTTTACCACGTCTCTCTCTCTCTCTCTCTCTCTCTCCTTCTCGTATTTCCTATGTCCCCTCTCATTACCAAGTCTTAATCTTCCCTATTATCTTCTTTTATCTTCCCTTGTTCTCCCTCCTCTTCCAATTTCCTCTTTCACCATTCGCTTCCTTTTCCTCTGTTCTTCTTTTCAATCCTCTATTTTCTCGTTCTTCTCCACTTCTTCTATTCTTCTTCTTTATCCTCTTCTTCATTCTCCTCATCCAAACTCCTCTTAAATCTCTCTCTTCCTTTTATCTTCTTTCCACCTCTTGCTCTCTTTTCTCCTCCTCCTCCTCCTCCTCCTCCAGCCTCCTCCTAAATCTCTCTCTTCCTTTCCTCCTCTCCCCCTCAATCCCTTCCTCCTCCTCCTCCTCCCGCTGTGTTTGGCTGGGTGCTGGGTGGCTGGCGCTGAACCATCAGTATGCAGTGCGCCTCGGTGGAGTGGAGAACTGCCTGCCGGGTCAGTGGGACGATGTAGCTACGCTCTGGCTCTTGTTGCCGCGAACTAGTTCCTCGTGGGCCGTACTCCCATCGCCAACGAAAATACGATGTTTACAGAATTCTTTAAACAGTTCATGGAAAAAAGAAACATTACTTTTTCGTGTTTACTTTATATAATCGCTTATGAATTATTATACAGTACATTGGAAGAAACAGTTTTACGTAAATATTTAAAAATGTTTATGAGTTTTCCCTGTGATTGAACATATGAACATTTGTCTTTGAAAATCTTGAGTTTGTGTGAAAACTTTATAAAAAAAAAAAGTTTGTATGTACTTGACTTTATCGTTTGGTGAAGAAATAGTTGTGTTGTTTACCTGGAATATTAACCAAATCTGTGCACGTGTCTCCTGTAACTATTGAGCATGATAACCGTAAACTGTTCAACGATGAGAGTGTCGTTGTTCATCGCTGAGGCTGAAGAATCATCGACCTGAGTTTATTCCGATGTTATATTTGAAGAGCTGAACAAAATTTTCCTGCTGGTTACTGAACATGTCCAAAACAGGTATTAGTAGACCTAGTGAACATACGGTATGTGCATCTGTTCTGCACTTACTGAAAACACGTCCCGTATTTTTGTAGAAGCACTGAACACACGATTATCTTTTCAGTAGTTGTTGAACATGTTCAGTACCAGTATGATCTACTTGTAGTAGTGACTAATCGTGAAGGAATTATTGGCATAGATGAGATTGTGTTTGAAATTTATCGATCCAGTTTTGATTTGTTCAGTCGAAGATCAAGAAAATGTTCAAAATGAACTCTTTGGCCATTGTTACTCTATATATATGATCTTACATGTTAGCATTAATATTGTCTAAGTTTTGTATTTTTAAGCAGAAATAAAGAAGTTAATTGTAGAAAATATGCATTCAGAAATACTGAATGTATATGCATTGCTTTATATAGATCACTGTAGGTACGCGTCATCCAATGTTTTTGTGTTCTATTAATTTTCTATGTAATTTCTATGATTTAAATGAATGTTTTATGTAAAGTGAACATCTGATTACACCTCAAGATATAATTGAACAGATGCACAGCGAAGATCTCTGAGTCCAAGCATCTGTTGTAGTCCCACAACTGTTGTAGATTAACCTTTGTTTTGGACCAGTATTTATTGTGGTTCAGGATCTGGTGTGGTCCAACATCTGTTGTGGACCAGCACCTGTTGAACAAGCAACAGTTGGACTAGCAACTGCTTATGACCAACATCTGTTGGATCAGCAGCCGTTCTTATCCAGCAAGTGCTGTGGACCAACACCTGTTGGACCAGCATCTGTTGAAGACCAACACCTGTTGTGACCCAACACCTTGAGGAACAGCCTCTTGTGACAATAACATCTGTTGTGAATAACACCTATTGGACCAGGCTCTGTTGTGGACCAGTATCTGTTGTGGACCAGGCTCTGTTGTGGACCAGTATCTGTTGTGGACCAGGTTCTTTTGTGGACCAGTATTTGTCGTTAACTTACATTAATTAATACTAATAACTGTAATTAAATGTTATTGGGTGGCTCGTCTACCTATAACCCCTACAGAATGATAACAAACACACAGTTCCATCTCTCAAAATGTTTAATTGTTATTGTAATAATGTAAATACTAATCTTGTTACGAACTTAAAGACCTTAGCTGCTGAAGCTCGGTAATAACATTATAACGTCAACATTAATTAAAACAAATTAGTCTTTTTCTGTGACAACGTTCTAGGTTATTCAGTTTAATACACAACAAACGCAGCAAGCCTTCCCCCCTTTTTCTTGTATAACAAACACACTATATAAGTCGTATATATTTTCGCTGAAATTCTTTTATTCATTACCGGTGTTTTCACTCATCGTTGTTAGCTTACTTACAGCAGCAAAAGCCACCACTTCTCTATAACTGAGACAGAGAGAGAGAGAGAGTCATCAACACATTTAAATGATTGTTTGAGCGACTGCACGATCAAATCATGATCAAAGTCCAGTATTGCATGGCTCTGTTTGCCCGACACTCAGGTGTGCATCTCTGATTCCTAATGTGCCCCAATCAAAGGGGTGAGATAGGGTATCGATAGGTAGATAGTGATGGGATGTGTTACGGGGTGTGCCTGGTCTGTGATGTGTGGTATGGGCTTTGTTGGGTTGTGTAAAAAGTGTTGAAGGGATGAAAAGGCGTGAGTGTCTGCGTTGTGGCTGTCAGTCTGTATGTTGCAGAGGGGAGGGAGAAGGAGGACTGGGGGTGGCAAGGACCGAGGACAAACAAAATACAAATAAAGTGCAGTTCAGTCCATGTTCTGGTCAATACTCACAGGCGACACACGGTCTACTATTTGGGACCTCCACATCCCCCATCCCCTCCACCTCCACCGGCGTCGTCTTCTGTGTTGCCATAACTTTTCTTTTTCATCTTCCTAAATGTATTTCTTTCTGGAGGTCTGGAGGCCATTATATCCCTCCGGCTCTGGAGACACAAAAATCTCGGTCGTTTGTTCTAGAGGTCAAGTAAACAACTATGTGAGGTTACTAAGGGTGTAAGTAACAGGAGTGCAGAGGTCTTATTACATCTATATCTTGCGCTAGTCAGGCCGCACCTCGATTATGCGGTTCAGTTCTGGTGCCCCTATTATAGAATGGATATAAATTCCCTAGCATCGGTGCAGCGAAGAATGACAAAAATGATTCCGGGACTTAGAAACCTTCCATATCAGGATAGGTTAAAGAAACTTAACTTGCATTCCCTAGAAAGACGAAGAGTGCGGGGAGATATGATAGAAGTATTTAAGTGGGTGAAAAGAATCAATAAAGGGGATATAGATAAAGTTCTTATAATATCCGAGCAGGATAGGACTCGGAGCAACGGATTTAAGTTGGATAAGTTTAGGTTTAGGAGGGAGATAGGAAGAAACTGGTTCACAAATAGGGTGGTGGGCGAGTGGAACAAGCTTAGCAACTTTGTAGCAAGTGCTGGAACTCTGGAAAGTTTCAAAAGGAGGCTAGATAGATTCATGGCTGATAGAGAGTGGTAGTAACTCTCGACAGGAGCTGCCATGCACAGGCCAACCGGCCTATTGCAGACTCCTTATTTTCTTATGTTCTTATGTTCTTATACGAGTACGCATTGTCTTGAGTTCCTCCCAGCGATAAGTTCCCCAGTGTGAGATACTCTACGTAACGCGTACAATTTCAAGCTCTTTGTTGACTGTGTTTTACTAAGCTCTCATTTGACTATCGCTATATACCCTGTTCACCCACACTTTGTAACTTAATTAATTTCCTCTCCTAACAAATACTAAGTAAACCTATTTATTTAGATTCTCAGTCCAATTTTAATACTATTAGCAGATGTTATTTCTGTCTTTTAATTTAAATAATTTGTTGTATTTTTATATCTATAATTATGAGGAAAATCTATCATTGCGAATTCAGCTGCTGTAGGGAATCCTGATTAAAAAATAATAATAACAATAATAATATCCACTCCTGACATTATCCGCCAGTGAGTAATTTCCTAATTAAACTCCCACTCAAACTCTTATTGCTAAGTCTGATCTCGATAATAGATGATTTGGCAAACACTGGTAGAGGAGTCTAGGAGAATTTTGATCACGTTAGAGAGGGAAAAATCAGTCTAAAATGGGAAGCTGTTTGATACGCTGATTGTGAGTCGCTGACAGGCTGGAGTTTTAGGTGTAAATTTTCCCTAATTATTTATTGAACCTTTTTATTCCGGTGTCGCTTTGAATCACGTTAAAATTTGGCTCTAATTAAGGCTGTTGATTGTTGTTGTTATTCAGGTGACAGGTGGCCAGGTGTATCCCGCTTGTCAGGTGTGCCAGGGAGGGTGGTGAAGGGTGACCTCTCCCACACTCCCACATCTACCCCCATACTCCCACACTCCCACGTCTACTCCTCTCCCACACTACCACATCTACTCCTCTCCCACACTCCGACGTCTACTACTCTCCCACACTCCCACATCTACCCCCATACTCCCACACTCCCACGTCTACTAATCTCCCACACTCCCACATCTACACCTCTCCCACACTCCCAGGTGCAGCCAGGTATCGACCTACCCAACCTGCAGTTCAATGCAGGTGGAGATGCCGTAAACCTTGGCAGCTCCGACAGCTCCCAGCTGTGGCCAGGTCTTAAGCCTCAAGAAACGGCCGACATTGAAGCGGATATCCGACCTAAATCCAATTAAATCCGCCCAGAGAGAAGTTGTGTGTGTGTGTGTGGGGTAGGGTGGGTGGGGATTTACATTCCCTGTCGTAAATCCTAATTGCCTCTTACCTGAGTAACGTTAAATCCACCAGGTAATGATATGTTACTACGAGAGGTTAAAGGGGGAAAAATCACCCGGTTTTATTTTGTATTTATTTACGATTAAATCCCGGGTCTTGAAGGTATAAATCCCAGCGTGGGAGAAGATTAGTTGTGCTGGATTTATACGTAGCGTGGAGATTTGTGGTGACATATTTGTTAGCAGTAAAGATGTAGTAATGACTTTTGTTATTGGGATTATAAGGGATTGGTGTGAGTTAGTGACAGAGAGGGACAGACGCAGGCAGGTGATATAGACAGGGAAAGAGAGTAAGTGAGAAAGTGAGTGAACGAAAACTAATGAAAGACAAATCAATACAGATACATAAGGAACACTCACTCACTCACTCACTCACTCACTCACCCACTCACTCACCCACTCACTCACTCACTCACTCACCCACTCACTCACCCACTCACCCACTCACTCACCCACTCACCCACTCACCCACCCACTCACCCACTCACTTACCCACTCACTCTCATGCACTTACTGAGCCAACACCCTCTCACTCAACAACACACTTGTCACGTCAGGTAGAGGAGGTGATGGAAGTTGTTGACCAAAAGCGATCAAATATATACAGAGAGAGAGAGAGAGAGAGAGAGAGAGAGAGAGAGAGAGAGAGAGAGAGAGAGAGAGAGAGAGAGAGATGAACAAGGACAGGAGGTGAATTATTGACGGTGCCATAAAGGGCGGTGAGTTCTGAGGGCAGCCTATTGGCTTCTGTAGCTGGGAGAACTGTCATATTTCGTGCAAGGAGGACATATTGGCTTCTGTACCTGAAGGGAACTGTTGTATTGCCTTCTATACTATGTAGGAGTTTAGTGTTGTCTAACGGAGTGATGAGGGGTGATATCTACTGAATTAATATTACGAAAGAATCACTCACACATACACCCAGCCCGTGTTAGCGTGCAGTCTACCATATTACCAATTTATAAGGAGTCTTTGCACGTTATCCAAAATAGATGATCTTGAACTCAGGCACACACACACACCAGGTCGATAAATAATCTTTAAATGCCATCAACTCTTCACTACCCTCAACCAGACAGCGTTTGCTTTTACGATTTTATCTAGTTTCATCTCAGGCTGTTGTCTCGAGCTCCCGGGCACTAACGTTGGTTTTTGTGGAGTTGTGTGAGGATAAGTTTGAAGTCTCTGCTGGCTGCCATTGATCATAGCCTGGTGCACTAAGTGTATGTTCGTGACCTTTAGCTTCCACAGAGAGAGAGAGAGAGAGAGAGAGAGAGAGAGAGAGAGAGAGAGAGAGAGAGAGAGAGAGAGAGAGAGAGAGAGAGAGAGAGAGAGAGAGAGAGAGAGAGAGAGAGAGAGAGAGAGAGAGAGAGAGAGAGAGAGAGAGAGAGAGAGAGAGAGAGAGAGAGAGAGAGAGAGAGAGAGAGAGAGAGAGAGAGAGAGAGAGAGAGAGAGAGAGAGAGAGAGAGAGAGAGAGAGAGAGAGAGAGAGAGAGAGAGAGAGAGAGAGAGAGAGAGAGAGAGAGAGAGAGAGAGAGAGAGAGAGAGAGAGAGAGAGAGAGAGAGAGAGAGAGAGAGAGAGAGAGAGAGAGAGAGAGAGAGAGAGAGAGAGAGAGAGAGAGAGAGAGAGAGAGAGAGAGAGAGAGAGAGAGAGAGAGAGAGAGAGAGAGAGAGAGAGAGAGAGAGAGAGAGAGAGAGAGAGAGAGAGAGAGAGAGAGAGAGAGAGAGAGAGAGAGAGAGAGCAGCTTAATATTAATTGAATTGAATTGTAACAGTTTATTTAACCAGAAAAATACAGATACGGAGTGGATAATAATAACAATATTAACATGGCTGAGCCAGTTGAGAACCTGAGCTCTGTTTGAGGCACCTGATATATACTATACATTTATCTCAAGGAAGTATTATGTAACATTTAGTTTATATCTCTCCTAAGGGAAGATTGTGATAACATTTCAGTTTTATACACGGTAAAAGTTATCAGATGAAAAGGTTAGGTTAGGCTAGGTTAGCGTTAGGTTGGGTGAAGTTAGCGTTAGGTTGGGTGAGGTTAGCGTTAGGTTGGGTGAAGTTAGCGTTAGGTTGGGTGAAGTTAGCGTTAGGTTGGGTGAGGTTAGCGTTAGGTTGGGTGAGGTTAGCGTTAGGTTGGGTGAAGTTAGCGTTAGGTTGGGTGAGGTTAGCGTTAGGTTGGGTGAAGTTAGCGTTAGGTTGGGTGAAGTTAGCGTTAGGTTGGGTGAAGTTAGCGTTAGGTTGGGTGAGGTTAGCGTTAGGTTGGGTGAAGTTAGCGTTAGGTTGGGTGAGGTTAGCGTTAGGTTGGGTGAGGTTAGCGTTAGGTTGGGTGAAGTTAGCGTTAGGTTGGGTGAGGTTAGCGTTAGGTTGGGTGAGGTTAGCGTTAGGTTGGGTGAAGTTAGCGTTAGGTTGGGTGAAGTAGCGTTAGGTTGAATTGAGGTTAGCGTTAGTTGGAGTAGAGTTAGCGTTAGGTTGGGTGAGGTTAGGTTGAAGCGTTAGTTGGGTGAAGTTAGCGTTAGGTTGGGTGAAGTTAACGTTAGGTTGGGTGAAGTTAACGTTAGGTTGGGTGAAGTTAGCGTTAGGTTGGGTGAAGTTAACGTTAGGTTGGGTGAAGTTAACGTTAGGTTGGGTGAGGTTAACGTTAGGTTGGGTGAAGTTAGCGTTAGGTTGGGTGAAGTTAGCGTTAGGTTGGGTGAAGTTAACGTTAGGTTGGGTGAAGTTAACGTTAGGTTGGGTAAAGTTAGCGTTAGGTTGGGTGAAGTTAACGTTAGGTTGGGTGAGGTTAACGTTAGGTTAGTAAATATTTAGGTGAAATAAGCTGGGGTGGAGACTCTTCAGGTGATCCCAAACGTGATATACATCTACCCGCTCTTGTAATTTTTCCTTATTACTTTATCTCTGTTTCCTTATTACTTTATCACTGTTTCCTTATTACTTTATCTCTGTTTCCTTCGCCAATTTTCCTACACACACACTTTCATTTCTACATCAATACCGGCACACGTCTAACAATTTCCTGTCCACACATGCACCTCCCTCAACACGTAAAACCTACAGCTCTTCAACTTTACTGCATCATAAAAACATCGGCCGATTCCCGTAAAGTAAGAAACATTCCTCTTCCTCCAAGGTAAGAGATGGAGTAGAAGAAGAACAGCCTCTGCTAGTTACATCACGAGGCGTTTTTCTACTGTAGTTGTGTCACCTTGGTTCTTCCTGTTATCTCTTATACGCCAAGATACATTAATGTGGAAGGTGTTATAAAATCTAGAGCGGTTACTGTTAATTATTGAGTTGTTTTGTATTAAGCATCTGGAACATAGAATCTGGAACATTTTCTTTAAGTTTACCCTCGTTATTCTGTTCATGTTTTCTACAAGAGGAGACTATGATAAGAATTGTTTTTAGTTATCTTATGTTCAATATCCTCGTTCATTCTCCTTAAAGACGATCCTTATTTCAAAGGTTTGTGTTACCTGTAATTATTTTTCCTTGATATAAAATCTATACCATTTATTATGTCTATGTCAATTAAATAAATCCTTAGAGGTAAACTCATAAAATATTTAAAGTCGACCAAAGATGATAACTCAGGTAGGTCCTCGGTGATGGTTTAACTTCACCTACATATTAAATAAAATAAAGTTATTTCCTAAATTTCATCTCGATTCACGAAGTCTTTCACACGTTACCGGGTGGATGTGGTATTCTGTGTGTGTGTGTGTGTGTGTGTGTGTGTGTGTGTGTGTGTGTGTGTGTGTGTGTGTGTGTGTGTGTGTGTGTGTGTGTGTGTGTGTGTGTGTGTGTGTGTGTGTGTGTGTGTGTGTGTGTACGTGTGTGTGTGTGTGTGTGTGTGTGTGTGTGTGTGTGTGTGTGTGTGTGTGTGTGTGTGTGTGTGTGTGTGTGTGTGTATGTGTGTGCATGTGTGTGTGTGTGTGTGTGTGTGTGTGTACGTGTGTGTATGTGTATGTGTGTACGTGTGTGTACGTGTGTGTGTGTGTGTGTATAAAACAGTTAATTCGGACACATATGTAAGCCATGTGGAACAAACTCACAGAATTCAGACATATTTACTTTTGATAAGAGAAAACAATCATTTTAAAAAGTCTATTCAATTTAAAAACAATATTTCTATTCGAGAAACTGCAACAACACCTGCAGCACTGACCGGTACACGATATTAAAACAAAAACAGAACCATTTTTCAACGTTACGCTCTGATTCTAATGTCATACAGACTTTTATACCTTTGGAAACACGCAGAGAGAGTCGAGGCACGTGTCACAAGCTGCGGCTCTGCTCCGTGTTTCAGCGAATAGATTTTCAACTATTTCCATTATTTTTTTATTCGACTACCACAACAGTTCATATGTCCAGTTCACACTCAAATAGCGTACAGTATTTGTGTAATTGTACCGTCTGTCTGTTTCTCTGTCTCTCTGTCTGTCTGTCTGTCTGTCTCTCTGTCTGTCTGTCTGTCTGTCTATCTCTCTCTCTCTCTCTTCCCTCATCTATGTATCTACCTACGCCATTGTTGTTGTGGTATAGAGGAGTTGGGAGCTGTGGTGTGAATTACTGTGATAGAACGGAGGAGAGTGAAAGAGTGTGATGAAGGAGGGATATGTAGGGGGCATAGTGTGTGTGTGAGGGGGAAAGGAAGAGATATCTAGGTGAAGAGTGTGAAAGGGGAGGGGAATGGAAAAGCTATAGTGTGGGAGAGAGGGGAGTGTAAAAGGACTGTCAGAAGGAAAGTAGCGGGGAGAGGACATAGCCAGAGAAGGGGAGAACGTGAAGGGTAAGTGACAGAATAGAGAGAGAGAGAGTTTGGGTGAGTGAGGAGAGAGAGAATGAGAGACAGAGAGTGTGTGAGAGAGCAAAAATGGAAGGGGGGCTGAGGACTGTTAGAGTGATGCACCAGAGAGGAAATTGATCGCACTTTATTTATAATGGTGAGAGGATGGGGTGCTACCACAGCCTCCATCTTTAGAGACACACTTCTTCTCTTGCACCACCAGGGAGATATCTCTTATCTCTTGCAGGTGGAGGAAGAACGAAGAGATATCTGATATTATACTCTTAAAAAAATATATCTCTCTCTCTCTACATATAATAAACCTAAAAGATAAACCAAATATATCTGATTTTGTACACCTGAGGGAGCTAATTAAACCAGGTAAATCTATAAGGATATATCATTATATTTCTAAACTCATTTGCGTCTCTATGATCTATTGTCTGTGTGTTTTTTAATTTGTGTGTGTGTATTTCTGCCTCCCCTACTCCTTTACGTCAAACGTCAGGGAACTTTATAATAAATACGTCGCGTTAATCCCTGAGTCAACAGAGGCGAGACGTCCGGCTGCCTTACCACCTGTTGCTCTCAGGTGTTGACACGAGAGGATGAGAAGAAGTCAGGGGTCGTAGATGAGGTAGTTGGTCAGCTGGGCCCTGGTGTTAATAGATTCTAATCGTAATGGGTCCCGGTACTAATAGGCCTCAGTATTAAAGGGCCCTAGTACTAATGGGCCCTAGCACTAATGGGTCCCAGTACTAATAGGGCTCAGTATCAAAGGGCCCTAGTACTAATGGGCCCTAGCATTAATGGGTCCCGGTACTAATAGGCCTCAGTATTAAAGGGCCCTAGTACTAATGGGCCCTAGCACCCGGTACTAATAGGCCTCAGTATTAAAGGGCCCTAGTACTAATGGGCCCTAGCACTAATGGGTCCCAGTAATAATAGGGCTCAGTATTAAAGGGCCCTAGTACTAATGGGCCCTAGTACTAATGGGTCCCAGTACTAATAGGCCTCAGTATTAAAGGGCCCTAGTACTAATGGGCCCTAGCACTAATGGGTCCCGGTACTAATAGGCCTCAGTATTAAAGGGCCCTAGTACTAATGGGCCCTAGCACTAATGGGTCCCGGTACTAATAGGCCTCAGTATTAAAGGGCCTTAGTACTAATGGGCCCTAGCACTAATGGGTCTCGGTACTAATAGGCCTCAGTATTAAAGGGCCCTAGTACTAATGGGCCCTAGCACTAATGGGTCCCAGTACTAATAGGCCTCAGTATTAAAGGGCCCTAGTACTAATGGGCCCTAGCACTAATGGGTCCCAGTACTAATAGGCCTCAGTATTAAAGGGCCCTAGTACTAATGGGCCCTAGCACTAATGGGTCCCAGTACTAATAAGGCTCAGTATTAAAGGGCCCTAGTACTAATGGGCCCTAGCACTAATGGGTCCCAGTACTAATAGGGCTCAGTATTAAAGGGCCCTAGTACTAATGGGCCCTAGCACTAATGGGTCCCAGTACTAATAGGGCTCAGTATTAAAGGGCCCTAGTACTAATGGGCCCTAGCACTAATGGGTCCCAGTACTAATAAGCCTCAGTATTAAAGGGCCCTAGTATTAATGGGCCCGAGCACTAATGGGCCCTAGTACTAATGGGCCCTCGTAACTTTCATGCCCTGACCGACCTCGTTAACAATTTCAAAACAACCTTTAAACTTTATTGTGATTCAAAGTATTAATTTACCTACAAGTAAAACTACACTTCACAATAAAAAAGTTTAAAGATATAGTTAATTTTACTTTATAACTAAAACTTTTTGTGATAAGATAACTATTGTTTTACGGCAAAAAGTTTTCGCCATTACATAAATTATTCCTTGCGAGAAAAACTTTCGTAACAAAATTAATAACGGTTTATGGCCAAAAAAATTTTTTTAGAGATAGACTGAATTATTCTTTAAGCCAGAAAGTTTAGAAACACACAAACTATAACTTATGTTTTAGGAGCAAAAGTTGTAAGAAATACAAAGTTTGGTCTACCAACTTTTCATCGATTTCCTGTAAAAGTCAAAAAAGGTTTTTCGCGATAGTCAGGAAGTTCCTCGTAAGACGACTACTGTACTATCCCCCTGGCATATCTCACACCTTCCTCACCACCCCTTCCTCCTTCTCATACTCCTCTACAAACCTCCCATGTTTCCTCTTTCTCCATTCCCCCTCTCTCTCTACATTATTCCCTCTTGATTCTTTCCTTCTCTACTTCCTCCTTTACTACTTTTTTATTGATATTTTAAGTCTCTGAGTCTCAAGAGAATAAGGGACTCACCCCCCCCAACATACACACAGCAGGGGAGATTCGTGCTAATGCATAAGCTCGATAGACATTCCCCCCCCTCCATCACGACCTAGATATTGACCGGGGCAGCAGAGCACTGGTGGCCGGCCTCTCACTCTTGGCCGGGTACGCAAATGGCCGGACTCATCGATGGCCGGCCTCACTAGTAGCCCGACTCACTCACTGATCCACCTACCAAGATAGTAAAGTCTTTCCTGAACCATGACTCGCGGTGTTGCCAGACGAACGATTAATGCTACAACAACAATGATATTCCCTGTTATATTTATATTACTCCCACATGTAAACCACCACCATAGAAGAATATATAAGGCTTATAAAAAATTCTCGATTTGTATGATGTTTAGAGCTATTGGTATTAACATATGTTCACCCTCCAGTATGATATCTTCACAGTAGAATACCTCGGGGCTTATGCTTGTTTGGTATGCTTGGTAGGTGTTAGACTACGAGTAAGCAGGTATTATTATTATTATTATTATTATTATTATTATTATTATTATTATTATTATTATTATTATTATTATTATTATTATTATTATTATTATATACACATTTCTCATTTCTAATAATTTACGGCTGCTTTTGTAAATAGTGCGAAACTTTTGCTCAAGAGATGATATCTTTTCGGCGTGTGTATTTTGCCTAATATAATATTGGAGATCGATGGAGCTGCTTAATGCTGAGTAAATATTGGAATATGAAGAAATGTGGATCCGTGGCTGGCTAAACATTTACAGCTAATGAGATGTGTGTGTGTGTGTGTGTGTGTGTGTGTGTGTGTGTGTGTGTGTGTGTGTGTGTGTGTGTGTGTGTGTGTGTGTGTGTGTGTGTGTGTGTGTGTGTGTGTGTAATACTTTCATCTGGTTACAAAACTTCCAGAACATAAAACTCTCGTAAAATTAACTCATGAAAAAAATTAATCTCGCCAGGCAGAGGTTAATGAGATTAAAACAAACGAGGCTTCAACTCCTCACCTCCCAAGAGACCCATGTGACACCTCCTACCTTACCTACCTTCTCTCTCGATTCCATGACAAAAACCCAGTGGACAAAATACCAGTGGACAAAATCCCAGTGGACAAAATCCCAGCGGACAAAATCCCAGTGGACAAAATCCCAGTGGACAAAATCCCAGCGGACAAAATCCCAGCCTCTTATCCCAAAAGTGGACAAAAACCCAGTCTTATATAAGATTAATTAATAAGATTAGGTGTAAAGACCATTCACCTGTTATAATAGTAATAATATGATATTATATTATATTGTATTAAGGTATCGTAAACAATTTTTATGTGTGGCAAAATATAAAAAAAAACACGACAAAATAATAACACCTATGATTGTTCCATAACAGCATAAGAACGTAAGTTGCTTAATCCTACTGTTCATCCATTTTGGTTCGTTCTTGGTTGACCTAAATTGTTTCATAGGGATGTAATCTCTTTGAATTTCCTGAAGGGTGTCTACAAAATACTTATAATCTTCATCTAAATTTGTACTAATTTCTGGGAGACCTTGAGAACTGTTACCTGTTTGGAATTTAAGCGGACCTCATCTTGAGTTAATCTGACCTCAGAGTAGCCACCTGGACTGACCTGACGTGTCAGATTAACTCGATTAACTCTAACCATTTGTGACAGGCTAAGTTGGCATGACAGCTTAAGGGGGTATAAAAGAGTTTGTCGTGTTCAGATCGCCAATCGTCATCTAAAGTGTAGAGGAGTTCCTACAGGGTGTTGGAGCATGCATTCGTTTCAAGTGATTATTCATAATTATGTTTACATAAATGGAGCATAATTTTGTGAGCATGAAATAAATTTATATATTGAATATTGTTTATTGTATGAATTTGACTTAACATTTTTGTTTTAAAGTTTGTTTCTTTTTATATATATGAGACTTTTATTTATGAAACTGAATTTTGAATGTTAAATTTGTTTTTTTTAAATATGAGACTTTTATTTATAAGACTGGGATTTTGTCCGCTGGGATTTTGTCCACTGGGATTTTGTCCACTGGGATTTTGTCCTGTAACCTTCTCTCTCACCTGCCTACCTCGCCTTACCTACCTCCCCCATCTCCTCCTCTCCTTCCCATTACCTATCCCCTTTCCTCCTCTATTCCCTCTTCTTTTTCACTTCCCTCAGCCAATCCCTCTTTACCCTCTTCATCTGTCTCCCCCTCCCCCCCAAGGTAAGTCGCGCCTCCAGCCTGGGTGTGTGACTGAGGCAAGACAACAGCAGTGTGTCTTGATTTACTTCTGAGCTTCTGGCTGTCACAGGAGAGAGAGAGAGAGGGTAAGGAATTATAGAAGAAGGAACAAATAGAGGAAGGGATGGAGAGAGAGGTGGAGAATTAAGGACGAAGGGAAGGAGGAAGACAGGTAGGAAATTAAGGAGTGAGGGAGGGGAGGATGGAATTAAGAAGGGAGGGAAGGAGAGAGGAAACCAGTATATCAACAAGTTTTCCCAGGGTTGCCAGATTTCCCATGAGGACAATGTTGTGCTAGAACTCTCTCGTTCCTTCCCCCTCTTCCCTCTCTCCCTCCCTTTCTCTCTCTCTATCTCCCTTTCTTTCGTCTCCATAATCTTCCAAAGCCTTTCCAGTCACAGAAGATCCCACATACCTTCAGAAGACTTAGCCATTATATTTTTTGGGTAGACACATAACAACATAACACGGAATCTAAGAAGGCATCTGGTTCCGTCCCCTTTAATACGAGAGGCTTAGGATTATGTGGCCCATTGGCTGTCTGAATTCACTATCTAGTACAGTATAAAGCATTCGAAGCGTTTTAGTCGAATCAGGATCCCGTATTTAATGCTCTTCAGGGAAAAGCACCTCAGGGGAAGAGGAACTGGATCTTGTTTGTCGATCCGGACTTGTTTTGTTGTTGTTGTCATTCTCTGATACGAGGGTTTTCGGTCTTATTGTGTGTTTACTTAATAGTGTTGGCCAGTGATGGTGTGTAGAAGTGTGTGTGTATTAATGGTGCGGGGAATAGAGGGGTGGTGGGGGGGGGGGCGATTAATGCAAAAGGCAAGTGAGAGTTACGTCATTGAGTAGGTAAGTGTGTTATGAAGTGCACGCGCAATCACACACACACACACACCTAAAAGCATAAGAAAATAGTTTTAACTGTTACTATATATTTAAGCTAGCCAGTGCTATTTCTATCCTAATACGTAACTATCTATTCATACTTGACTTACACATAACTTTTAAATGTGATTTATATATATATATATATATATATATATATATATATATATATATATATATATATATATATATATATATATATATATATATATATATATATATATATATATATATATATATATATATATATATATATATATATATATATATATATATATATATATATATATATATATATATATATATATATATATATATATATATATATATATAAAATTGGTTTTTTTTTTTAGGGGGGATCATTAGGTCAAAAGGTCAAGGTCACAACTTAGGTATTAGGTATATTAGCATTTTTGTAACATAACTCAAGAACTAAAAGTGATGTGATGTGTAAAGTTGGTAAATATTTTTTATGGGGACGGCCTGTAAAGCATCAAAGTTCTTTTTTTTTCCTTTTACGAAAAAGGTCAGAGGTCGAGGTCAGAGGTCGAGGTCAGAGGTCGAGGTCATAACTCTGAAGGAGGATCGTCTCTCGAATTCAGTCCAGTTATTGTTTTCTTCTCCTATTCCGTCTACTATAATATCGTCGGTAGAACATAACCACACTCTCTTCTTTGCAATCACAGGTACATTATTTTCTAATTATGTTTAAATATAGTTACCTGTAGTATAATTTGAGTATAATTATGATACAACTCCCGTCACCTTGAAGACCCACAGTTGTATGTAATTGGTTTATGGTTGACCTGAAATTTGTATTTTGTGTTTTTTCATTAGATCTCAAGTTGTTTTTTCTAGTGTACATAAGTTGTTTTTTGTTACGTATACAGTGTAGTGTACTGCATCCACACTGCCCTTAATCATCCCATCAGGTATTAAAAGAACCCCCGTCTAGTATCATCAGAGTTCTTCACCATAATAAGAAAACGAGCGCATTTTGTAATTTTCTTTCCCTTTGTCGTAAAAACCTCAATTGGTTGTTTTAGTTGTGTTACTGATGACGTGTGACGCATAAACTGTAATTTGCAGACAAGACATGGAAATTGGGGGGTAATTAAAGATATATAAGGGTCCTCCAGTCACGATACCTGTGTTTAGGGAGGACAGCTGAGTCATGCCCCATCATACAAGCAGGATACAACATACGCACATTGTATTAACAGATCCGTAATAGCGAAATAGATATGCGTAAGATACAACAGTAGATGTAGTACACAACCTGACAATACTAAGTTAATTTGTATATTTCAGATAAATAAAGATACTTTTAGTTAATATTCCTGGTAGTGGAAGAGATTTATACACACGAGCCGTGCATAATAAAGTTATATGTAAAATGATGTATAATAACGCTGTCATAAACGGACGCTACAACGCAATATACACACACACACACTTAATGACTCCGAGATAAGACCCTTTCCTAGAAATACTTATACATTTTATATTCACCAAAGATCCCATTTCATACATAATACATACATATACACCAGACACGCGGTAGTTATACATTAAATACGCTTTAGATAGGAATTATATACGAGGTTAAAATATCTGCTTTACGAGATACGGTTGAGAAGTTTGTAAGGGTCACGGAACTCTCTTGAAAATCTAACTTGTAAAATCATTGAGAAATAAAGTTTTAATATAAATGTTTCATATTCGTTAGTCACAGACGTTAATGACTGGAGCCGTAGAGGGATTTTACCTACCATTAATGTGTCCAACAATTTTTTACACTTTACCTCAAAAATTCAAGTCAGTTGAGTTTGATTACATGCGTGTGTGTGTCTCGCTTCGTCATGCACTAGTGGCTCCCTGTGGGTTAAAGGTTAATTCACTAATTAATTTGATCCAATAGAAGGATTTTCTTTTTGTATTAGCAAACAGAAGCGATTATTGTGGTAGAGGTGGTTAATAATATGTATATCGACGTAATGTGTGATGTTTCGCGTATACCTCTAGCCATATACATGTTTTGTACACATATGATGAAACTTGATTTGACCTCATATAAGACATGTTGATCTCTGACTCGTTAAGCTGTTCATTAAAGTTCATCGTTCATAAAACTATCCCTTGGTGTTTATATACACATACAGGTATGGTGAAGGAGGACGGGTAAGGGGCTCACTAGACGCAGCCTAAAGTATACACCAGGAAGATTGTGTCGGTTTAATTAAGGTAACAATCAAACCTATTTTAGTCTACACAGGTACGCGGGCCTCCAGGTGTATACACAGGTACACGGGCCTCCAGGTGTATACACAGGTACGCGGGCCTCCAGGTGTATACACAGGTACACGGGCCTCCAGGTGTATACACAGGTACACGGGCCTCCAGGTGTATACACAGGTACAGGCCTCAGGTGGCACACAGGTACACGGGCCTCCAGGGTCTACACCAGGTGTATACACAGTACACAGGGGCCTCCAGGTGTATACACAGGTACACGGGCCTCCAGGTGTATACACAGGCAGGCCTCCAGGTGTATACACAGTGGGGCCTCCAGGTGTATACACACACAGGGGCCTCCAGGTGTATACACAGGCATGGGCCTCCAGGTGTATACAGGCAGGGTGTATACACAGGTACGCGGGCCTCCAGGTGTATACACAGGCGGGCCTCCAGGTGTATACACAGGGGCCTCCAGGTGTATACACAGGGGGCCTCCAGGTGTATACACAGGTACGCGGGGCCCCAGTGTATACACAGGTACGCGGGCCTAATGTGTACACAGGTACACAGGTGTATACACAGGGGCTCCAGGTGTATACACACATGGGCCTCCAGGTGTATACACAGGTACGGGGCCTCCAGGTGTACACAGGTACCTCCAGGTGCTACAGGCACACAGGTGGTACACAGGCACAGGTGTATACCACCCAGGTGTATACACAGGTACGCGGGCCTCCAGGTGTGTACACACAGGTTCAAGGTGTATACACAGGTACACGGGGCCTCCAGGTGTATACACAGGCAGTGTACAGGTACACGGGCCTCCAGGTGTATACACAGGTACGGGGCCTCCAGTGTACACAGGTACACGGGCCTCCAGGTGTATACACAGGTACACGGGCCTCCAGGTGTGTACACAGGCACACAGTGTATACAGGTGTATACACAGGAGGCCAGGTGTATACACAGGCACACAGGTGTACAGGCCTCCAGGTGTACACAGGGCCTCCAGGTGTGTACACAGGTACACGGGCCTCCAGGTGTGTCACAGTGTACACAGGCAGGCCTCCAGGTGTATACACACAGGTGTCCAGGTGTGTACACAGGCACACGGGCTCCAGGTGTATACACAGGTACAGGTGTACACAGGCCTCCAGGTGTGTACACAGGCACACGGGCCTCCAGGTGTATACACAGGTGCCTCCAGGTGTATACACAGGTACGCGGGCCTCCAGGTGTACACAGGTACACAGGTGTGTACACAGGCACACGGGCCTCCAGGTGTATACACAGGTACACGGGCCTCCAGGTGTGTACACAGGTACGCGGGCCTCCAGGTGTGTACACAGGTACACGGGCCTCCAGGTGTGTACACAGGTACGCGGGCCTCCAGGTGTGTACACAGGTACGCGGGCCTCCAGGTGTGTACACAGGTACACGGGCCTCCAGGTGTGTACACAGGTACGCGGGCCTCCAGGTGTGTACACAGGTACACGGGCCTCCAGGTGTGTACACAGGTACACGGGCCTCCAGGTGTGTACACAGGTACGCGGGCCTCCAGGTGTGTACAGTACCACGGACATAAAAGAAGAAAAAGTAAAACGAAAATAAATTAAAAATAAACAACGAGAAGACAACGAAGAAATCCAATTATATTGATCGACTGTAATGTAATTAATGTAATTAAGGTGTCATTAATGTCACTTACAGCTCACAACACAATCTGTACTAATAGATCCGTCGAGAACTCTTACCTGTACATTACGCAGCTCACCATATCCTTCCGCGAGAGCCTGTAGGTGTGGGTCCTTTAGGAAGGGGGGATCCTGTGGGCGTTGTGGTGGCGGCGGAGGCTGCGGCCACTATTGCCTCTGGGTTAAAGCTGAACCAGCGGAGCCTTCGTCTGCGCCATAGGGAGGTATACCTGCCAGGGATGTGACCGCGGGCGTCCCCTGGCGTTCTCACCTCTTTGTACAACATCGGACGTGGTCTCTGAAACGTCATTTAACTCGATTTAGCTTCATGTAATATTAACAGGACAAACACAGTTAATAAACAAACAAACAAACAAGGAACAAGAGCACTACCTGAGGACATACACAAACACACCCTCGTCTTCAACCTGCTGTATCATGAACACCTTGAGATACCAGTCCACACAACTAACACCTCTGTCTGTCTGTCTGTCTGTCTAAGATAAATCAACAAGTGAGAGTTTGGTTCCAGTGATCTGTCAAAATAGGGAGGGAGGGAGGGAGGGAGGGAGGGAGGGAGGGAGGGAGGGAGGAGAGGAGGGAGGGAGGGAGGAGGGACCACAAATAGTCCGGTCTTTTGAAGGTTAATATGCAGAGTAGAAAAACAGCCTCAGTATCATAACACCGCAGTATCTCACAGCATCTTTGACGGCAGAGATGAAGGGAGATCAAGTGAGTGAGGCTTCTTGATCAATTTCTTTGTCTTCAACCAATAATAATCTTCTTCCTCCTCTTGGCCACGAAGGTTCTTGGCTGTTAGGGCGCTGATGATCTAAATTTAACACACGCACACACACACACACACACACACACACACACACACACACACACATACACACACACACACACACACACACACACACACACACACACACACACACACACACACACACACACACACACACACTATATCTATATTTACTATTGTATCCTTTGATGCATATTTTACCCCCTCCCCGTGTCATATATGTTGTCCCTCTTACACGTCAAATATCCTCCCGTGTCATGTAAGTAGTTGGTGTCATGTGTCAAGCGACAGGTGTCAAGGGTCCTCCTAACGCTGGCAACAGGTTCTCCTTGTCTCACTTTCTCTGAAATTCTCGACACAGATGATGGCAACAGTTGTCTTATTTGTTTCCTCCCTTCATTTTCTTTCTTCTAAATTATTATTATTATTATTACTCTCAACCTAACCTAACCTAACCTAACCTAACCTAACCTAACCTAACCAAACCTCTCTACATTATGATCACCATGACAAATATGAACACACGATAGATATAATATTAAAAAAAGATATAAATAACTCATCTAATATCACTTTAATGACGTAAAATATAGACAAAATCATCGTAGCAAGAATGAAAAAAAAAATATATATATGAATGACATCCTGACGTAACCCTCAGCTGATCCTTGAGTCTCTATAATGACACAACATGTAAACAAGCCTGACGTGTGTGTGTGTGTGTGTGTGTGTGTGTGTGTGTGTGTGTGTGTGTGTGTGTGTGTGTGTGTGTGTGTATGTATGTGTGTGTGTGTGTGTGTGTGTGTGTGTGTATTGTTCCATAATACCTGGGAACTCATTCAGGGGGTTATAATTGCAATACATACTTTGGGGTTAATTGCATCAGTGGCTCATTGTTATACCGTGTTTGACCTAGTGGCTACACACAATTTGGCGGTGGTTGAATTTATACAGTACAGTTCTACTCCGGACCCCGTTATGAGACAGTGTTGAGAAGTAGTGTTGCTAAGTGGTGGTGGTGGTGGTGTAGGTGGTGGTGTAGGTAGGTGGGTGGTGTAGGTGGTGGTGGTGGTGGTGGGTGGTGGTGGTGGCATGCTGCTGCCATGCCTGCCAAGACACATAGTCAGCTGTTGTGCTGGCTGCTGTGCTGCTATGCCAGTCAGTGCTGCTAACATGCTGCCATCCAGTGCTGCCAACCACATATGCTGCTGCTGCTGCTGCTGCTGTTGCTGCTAACGTTAAGGCTATGTTGAGTTATTGCTACACATCGTTATAGTTAAGAGTGGTTGCTATTGCTACTAAGGTTGTTGCTATGGTTGTTATTGGTTATCAAACAGGCTAATATCCGAGGGCTGCTGTTGCTATGGCATCAAAGAGGCTAAGGTTGCTGCTAACATAGTGTGCCAACATCCATAGTTATCCTGGCTAAAGGCTAAAGGCCATGCCACACATGTTATGCTGCTAAGGTGCTATGTTATGCTGCTGTGGTGGTGGTAGGTGGTGTAGGTAGGTGGTGGTGTAGGTAGGTGTAGGTGGTGGTGGTGGTGGTGGTAGGTGGGTGGTGTAGGGTGGTGGTGGTGTAGGTGGTGTGTGGTGTAGGTGGTGTAGGTGGTGGTGGTGGTGGTGGTGTAGGTGGTGGTAGTAGGGTGGTGGTGGTGGTGTAGGTGGTGGTGTAGGTGGTGGTGGTGGTGGTATATCCTGGTATTTCGTAAATCCTTTCCTCTAACTTTTCTCTTATTCATTTTCTCAATTTCTTCCTCTTCCTTTGTTCTCCCTCAATCGTTCTCCTTCTATCTTTCTGTCTCCTTTTTGTCTTGCTTAATATTCCCTCTCTGCTCTGCCTCTACCATCCTCCTCTTCTTCCTTCTCCTTCTTCTTCCTCTTCTCCTGTTCCTTCTCGTCCTTTTACTATACCTCCCTTCTTCTCCCTCACTCTTCCTCCCTCGTCCATAACTTCAGACCTATAATGAGGGAGCCTGCCACACTGTCCCATTAGCTAGCCATTATTTCCCATTACTTGCCATTACCTGCTGTACTAGTTAAGGCAGAGAGGGGGGAGGAGGGGACGGGCTTTCTTAACCCTTTCCCTTTACCTCCTTCTTGTTCCCTTCCCTTCTCCTCCCTTTACCTCCCCTTCCCCTCCCCCTCCCATACCTTCCTTTACTTCCTTCCAATTCCCTTCCTTTATCTTCTTCCCCTCCCTTCCCTTCACCCTTCCCCCTCCCCTCCACACACACATATACAGAGGTCAGTTGGAGCATTCTTGATTTCTACCTAAAAATCATCTCAGGTCAAATGTCAACAAGCATCTTTAGGTCAATGTCGGGGAAACTCACGCCTCCCTATTATAAACTGGCCTACTTAACCCAGTTACTTTCCTCCTACTTAATGACTAACCTTCTTTTCTACTTACCTACTTACTTTGACTAATTACCTACCTGGCGCCCAACTGTGACAAAGTAATATGTTATTTCGTGTCAGTCTCCTTCGTTTTATTTTCTGTGTGCTTAAATGTGGCTCAGATAGTGGTAGTGGTGGTAGTAGTAGTAGTAGTAGTAGTAGTAGTAGTAGTAGTAGTAGTAGTAGTAGTAGTAGTAGTAGTAGTAGTAGTAGTAGTAGTAGTAGTAGTAGTAGTAGTAGTAGTAGTAGTAGTAGTAGTATGGGGAGAGAATTCAAAATGTCGATCAAGGCAGCTTCACTCCGCTAGTGTTCACAACCTCTGGTGGGATGGGCCCAAGCGCAAGATGTTTCTACGCCAGACTCGCGGAGCTGATCTCCGAACAGAAGCAGCAGCCCAGAAGTTATGTCACAGCCTGGATGAGATGTCGACTGTCCTTCTCTCTCCTTCGGTCGGCTTTGCTCTGCCTCAGGGGAACGAGAGCTTCTGCCCCTACTCCGACAACTGCTGCAGATATCGACTATGAGGCTACAGTCACCGAATGCCGCATCGATCTGCGGCTCAACTAATTTAACACAGATAGGATAGTTTCTTATGTATTAGGATATTTAATATTAAGGTAAATAAATGGTGGCGAAGGTGTGGCTATTGTAGGCCACGTTAGTAGTAGTAGTAGTAGTAGTAGTAGTAGTAGTAGTAGTAGTAGTAGTAGTAGTAGTAGTAGTAGTAGTAGTAGTAGTAGTAGTAGTCCAGCCTGTCACCTCTCCGCCCTTCCCTCATAAGAACCAGTATAATCTTGTGCCTGGGACTAAATCAGATGTCCGGAGGCGGACGTTACCGTCGCCCAAGGTGCTGGTCACTATGCCTGGTAACATTCCTTGCTGCGTCTGTGCTAGCCCGAACCAAAACTGCACAAATTGTGTTTGTGCGAGAAATAACCGACCATGTGTGAATTGCAGGAAGCTAGACCAGTGTCGGAACCCACGTCGCAGGGAGCCGACACAGGCGGCCACAGTGGATATCGCCGGGACCCAACTACCCGATGATATCCGAAATGATAGCAGTGAGTCTACTCAACCCGATAATGTAGTACTAATAAATGCTGCTCCCTCAGTAGCAGGTGTCCACGAGGAGAATGAGAGACAGCCGCCTCAGTGGAATGGCATGTCGATGGAAAATGCAGGCGTATGGGTCAAAGAAACCTACTCAGAAATTGTCAAGTGGTCGCCCGCTAACTTATTTGAACCACCCAAGTGTGCGGCCACCAAAGAAATGATTCGGGAGATGACTCACTTCATGACTGATTACACTCAGGACCGCTTCCTCGCCCCCCTAGCTCTTCAAATACTGGCAATAATACCACATCTATTTTGTCAGAGGACACACACAAAGGCTAAGCACAAAGAAAATGTGGCAGCAATGAAGAGAAGGTTGACAATGTGGCAGACTGGGGCCCTAGATGATCTCCTATGTGAAGCAAGAACACTGCAGGAGAGACTAAAATCTACGGGTGACGGAAAGCAAAACACCGATGACGTGGCAAGACAATTTGGAAACAAAATGCGTGTGGGAAAAGTGTCTCTCGCGGTAAGATCTCTCACACATGAATCCTCCGGTGGAGTGATGCCAATAAACAGAGCGACATTAAAACTATTGAAAGAGAAACATCCCCCTGCAAGCGAAGATGAAGGCATCAGGCTCCAGGGTGCTTATATCCCACCAAACGCTGTCCTGTTCGAGAAAATAACAGGAGAGATGGTGTGGAAAAAGGCACTGAAGACTCGAGGCGGAGCCGGCCCTTCAGGTCTGGATGCAAACGGTTGGAGAGTCATCCTCAGCACAAACAAGTTTGGCCCTGTAGCAAGCGATCTCTGCACTGCCATTGCCACCCTTGCAAGAAAGCTTGCATCCTCTTGCTGCCATCACCTCCAGGCTCTGACGGCCTGCCGCCTTATTCCTCTGGAAAAGAAACCAGGATGTAGACCTATAGGGGTGGGGGAAGTGCTGAGGCGGATCATCGGAAAGTGTATAATGGAGGTGGTAAAGGATGATGTCAGGGCAGCAGCAGGGAACCTACAAGTGTGTGCTGGCCACCAGGCTGGTGGGGAGGCGGCCATTCACGCCATGAGATTGATATTTGAGCAGCGTGATTGTGAGGCCGTTCTCCTGGTGGATGCTTCAAACGCATTCAACATACTTAACCGCAAGGCGGCACTGCACAACATCAAGATCAAGTGTCCTAGCTTTGCGATGTATGTTGAAAATTCGTATAGGAATCCTTCAGACCTCTACGTAGTAAACAACAAGGCTCTACGAGGTGATACCATCCTACAGTCGACCGAGGGAACAACACAGGGAGACCCCGTTGCAATGGCAATGTATGCAATAGGCCTATCAGTGCTCCAACAAGAAATAAAGTATGAAACAACTGGGGTCAAACAAGTGGCATATGCTGATGACCTCACAGGAGCAGGAAAAGTGGAGGACATCAAAAAGTGGTGGGACCTGGTAACATCGCGAGGTCCACAAATAGGGTACCACCCAAACGCCAGCAAATCCTTCCTCATCGTGAAGCCAGATCATTATGATCGGGCTGTGGAGGTTTTCGGCGAAAGTGAGGTCAAAATAACTAAGGACGGCCAAAGACATCTAGGCGCAGTAATTGGCACTACGGACTTCAAGACCCAGTACGTAGGGGGAAAGGTGAATGAGTGGGTTAGCGAAATCCATGCTCTATCGGAGATTGCTAACACAGAGCCACATGCGGCCTTTGCAGCATTCACACATGGAGTCAAGCATCGTTGGAACTACCTGATGCGTACCATCCCTGAGATCCGACCCCTCCTCCACCCTTTGGAAGAAGCAATCAGTGTCAAGTTCATTCCCAAACTAGTGAAACACCACGACTTAACCCCAGTAGAAAGAACACTTCTTGCACTTCCACCAAGACTGGGAGGGATGGGACTAACTAATCCAGAGGAGATTGCTGACTCTGAACATCAAAATTCACTTAAGCTCACGGCAGCCCTCACTGACCACATAATAGCCCAGAATGCAACAGGGGAAGTGGACACCAGCGAAGTTAATAAGATCCGTAGATCCATTACAACAGATCGGCAGCACTGCCAAAATGACATGTTGCAGCAACTATTGCTGCAGGTTCCAGAAAATCTGACAAAAAAAGTAGCTATAGCGCAGGAGGTGGGCGCCTCGAACTGGTTAACTACGTTACCGATAAGGGCAAATGGTTTCAGCCTTAACAAACAAGAATTTACAGATGCCATTGCTCTAAGGTACGGTTGGCCAGTAGATGGTTTGCCCTCCCAATGCGTGTGTGGCTATTCCTATGATGGCGATCACGCCATGGTTTGCAAGAAGGGGGGCTTCATATGCATGAGGCATGACGAGGTAAGGGATCTCACAGCAAATATGTTGAAGGAAACCTGCCGGGACGTCATGGTAGAACCGACCCTCCTTCCACTGGATGGCGAGATCCTCCAACACAGGACTTCAAACACATCTAACGAAGCCCGTGTGGACGTCAGTGCTCGAGGATTCTGGACGCGGGGACAGCGAGCCTTCTTCGACATCAGGATTTTTGATCCCATGGCCGTTTGTCACCGTAACCTAGCTCTCGATGCTGCACATAGGAGGAACGAGAACGACAAGAGAAGGGCATATGGGGAGAGAATTCAAAATGTCGATCAAGGCAGCTTCACTCCGCTAGTGTTCACAACCTCTGGTGGGATGGGCCCAAGCGCAAGATGTTTCTACGCCAGACTCGCGGAGCTGATCTCCGAACAGAAGCAGCAGCCCAGAAGTTATGTCACAGCCTGGATGAGATGTCGACTGTCCTTCTCTCTCCTTCGGTCGGCTTTGCTCTGCCTCAGGGGAACGAGAGCTTCTGCCCCTACTCCGTCAACTGCTGCAGATATCGACTATGAGGCTACAGTCACCGAATGCCGCATCGATCTGCGGCTCAACTAATTTAACACAGATAGGATAGTTGCTTATGTATTAGGATAGTTAATATTAAGGTAAATAAATGGTGGCGAAGGTGTGGCTATTGGGGGAGGCTGGAGGCCACGTAGTAGTAAAAAAAAAAAAAAAGTAGTAGTAGTAGTAGTAGAGCTTTGCCCCTACTCCGTCAACTGCTGCAGATATCGACTATGAGGCTACAGTCACCGAATGCCGCATCGATCTGCGGCTCAACTAATTTAACACAGATAGGATAGTTGCTTATGTATTAGGATAGTTAATATTAAGGTAAATAAATGGTGGCGAAGGTGTGGCTATTGGGGGAGGCTGGAGGCCACGTTCTAAAAAAAAAAAAAAAAAAAAAAAAAAGTAGTAGTAGTAGTAGTAGTGGTGGTGGTAGTGGTGGTGGTGGTAGTGTGCAACAATATTAATACTTTTCTTTTTGTTTTGAACTAATACATAACAATCTAAATGGCATTAAAAAAAAGGTACTTAACTACAAACGAAATAAACATGCAAATGAGATGCAAGAAATGGTTCATCTTTTACAGCAGTTCACAAGAAAATCCCCTCAACCAATCAAAACTTGTGAATAGCCAACAAAAAGTTTAATAATTAACCAAACTTAAATTTATTCTCAATGGTTTCAAAAAAGAAAAAAAAATCTGTGGGGGGGAACTTTTCAATGTACTGGTCATTAAGGTATGATTAAAGTTCCGCCCCATAGAACTTTTATTTATGCTAATATTAACACGATAAACCTTCTTTGAACTTTATCTGGTCTCCTCCTCCAACACCCCTACACCACCCCCCACCCCCTCAATATTACTACCACGCCCTTCACTCCTCTCTCCAACCTTTTCCCCCCTCTCCGTATACCTCCACCTCGACCCACCTTCAAACCTCTCCCAAGCCTCTAAACTTTCCCAGACGCCAGAATTTTTCAAGTAGGTACATGTGACATCTGTCTGTTGACCAACTTACCCTAGAGGCCTAGATCATACCTACAACCATACGCGTGGATATACAAACATACTGTACTCTCTCTCTCTCTCTCTCTCTCTCTCTCTCTCACAAGTCAGTCGTGATCATCTTTATGGTAAGGTGGGGATGAGAAGTGAAGAACAACATGGCTCCTCGCTCCTCCCGGCTCGAGGGGGCGTGAAGAAGAGGTAAATATTGACTCTTGCTTATGTGTGCTTTAGAGACCGAGCGTGACATAATGAAGGGGGAGAAAGTGATACAAAGAGGAGAGAAAGAGACGAAAGATAGTAGGAGAAGCTGTCAATACTTAATACAGTAAAACCTCCATATAACGTACTTCTCTCTCTCCATATAGTCCGTTAAATGGAGGGTTCACTTTAAACAGCCTATACCTCATACATATATATTTAAAAAAAACCCGCAAATACCAATACGAGGTAATAAGAAATGAAGCTCTGGATCGGTGTTAAGGTTATGCAGGGTAATCTTACCCCTAATGTGAAGATGGCAAACTTGATTGAGAAATTGCCGGTTGATGAGGTTCTGGGATCTTTACTCATGTGTTAACGGCGTTCCTTGGTGATGGAGGGGGAAGATGCGTGTTAACCTGTGTCTGTCTAATTGTCTGTCTCATTATCTGTCTGTCTCATTGTCTCTTATTGTATAGTATTGTATGTTTGTGGTGGTGTCTCTAGTATGGGTTGGAATCTTACACCAGAGTTTCAGATGCTCTTCATTATGTGGTTCATGTACATAATGACTCGTATGTATCCATCTGGTCTATTGGGGGAAGATATTAGATGTATAGTGTAGAGCCTTCCGTAGCATAAGTATACAAGTATCATATGGGTTTAATAAAGAGAATTTAACCCTTTGGTGATGATGGTTTAACCCTTTGACGACGATGATCTAACCCTTTGACGACGTTGATCTAACCCTTTGACGACGATGATTTAACCCTTTGACGACGTTGATCTAACCCTTTGACGACGATGATTTAACCCTTTGACGACGATGATCTAACCCTTTGACGACGTTGATCTAACCCTTTGACGACGATGATTTAACCCTTTGACGACGTTGATCTAACCCTTTGAAGACGATGATCTAACCCTTTGACGACGTTGATCTAACCCTTTGAAGACGTTGATCTAACCCTTTGACGACGATAATTTAACCCTTCAGGACTCAAAGATTAATACCAAAACACTTTACAAGATATTACATTAAATTGATCCCACGGAAAGAAAAAAAAAATATACATATAAATTGTGATGTTAAACTGCCAGGCTCAACACTTAAAAATAACCTCTGACCTGTATTGCCTATTAGCCGTAGCAGGAGATTGAGTTAAGTGTCGATTTTCTCCAGATAATTACCTGTTTACGAGAGAAGGTTTAGCCCAGTGCCTTCTTGAGTGTAGTCCTCCTGGCCACCCCGAGTATCACGTCCGGGTTGAGACAGAGGCGGTGTATGTCTCGTGAGTGTCAGGCAAGGAGTGTGTGTGTGTGTGTGTGTGTGTGTGTGTGTGTGTGTGTGTGTGTGTGTGTGTGTGTAAAGAGAGACATACATACAGAGGCTTGACATAAAAGGTTCCAGTCCTATTGACCACTAACCTAACCTAACCTAACCTACCAGAGATGAATGGGTTACAATCGACCAGTAACCTCTCTCTCTCTCTCTCTCTCTCTCTCTCTCTCTCTCTCTCTCTCTCTCTCTCTCTCTCCTCTCTCTCTCTTTCTCTCTCTCTCTCTCTCTCTCTCTCTCTCTCTCTCTCTCTCTCTCTCTCTCTCTCTCTCTCTCTCTCTCTCTCTCCCCACTATGTCCTCGGAGAACTTAATCACACAGTTAGTAGAAAATATTTACGAGTTCACAAATGTCCGCCAAAGACTTTTAAAACATTTACGTGTAATCTTAAACAAAAGTCTTTCACGACAAAACCATTTACTCTTTCTGGCTGTTGTTTTTTGGGGAGGAGTATTTGGAGGTGCTTATAGGGGATTTCAGGTGTTTGAAGGTGCTTGAAGGAAGTGCCAGGTGTTTGGAGGTGTTTGTATTAAATATCTGAATGTGTCTGTAGAAGTTGTAGGTAGGTGTAGTTGGTAGGAAAATTATGTAGGTGAATACAAGTGTTTATGTATCTTGAAATTATCTAACACGTTTTAACATGATCTAATGTATTATATCATGTCTTTGAATATTGTAACATGTCTTGGTGTACTCTGACATGAATCAATGTATCTTATCATGATATAGTACAATTTAACATGATCTGTGCTCGTATAAGAGTGGGTGACGCTTGATGTAATGTGATGTAATTTAACATGATTTAACGTGTTTTATGTCATATCATATACAGCCTGGACAGGTGCACCTCAAAAGCGATAATTAGTGACTCTTTACCTGGTGTAATTGAACGTGAGAAGCTGTCAGGTGTGTGAAACAAACACCTCTGTATGTTTATGGTGCGTTTGATGTATGTATGTATGTGTGTGTGTGTGTGTGTGTGTGTGTGTGTGTGTGTGTGTGTGTGTGTGTGTGTGTGTGTGTGTGTGTGTGTGTCGAGTAAATCATGAGTTATATAATGGGACAATAAACTGTTTACTATATATATATATATATATATATATATACCTCCAGAGTATATTTTCTTTAACAATAGACTGTGAGCTATTTACACCAATAATAAGTTTTGAGTTATTTATATCAACACACTATTCAGCAGTCACTCAATGTATTCGACATGACAACGAAAGTCTCGGTAATTTTACACCTTTAAACGTAAATAAATAACAAAGAGTCCAATAACGGAATGATAGAGGCAGCGTGAAGGAGTGGTGAGAACATTTATGTTGGACAGAAACCCAATTTTAACTGATAATATTGTGTATTAGATCAATGAAGGAGTTACACAGACAGGATTTATATCATAAGTTCAAGTCAGATACTAAAGTCAGTTCAACTTAACCCCTGAACAACGAACCCTGAACCCGAAGCAATAGACTGATACAATATTTTACTCATAAATGCTTCGGATTTAAGAACCTGAATCTCGGGGTTCATGGTTCAGGGAGAGAGGTGAATGGACTTTATTAGCTCACTGTACTGTACATACTAATTTGGTTAAGTGAAATTAAACTCGAAATCGTAAAAAAAAAAAATGCACATAAGTTTTTTTGCTAAATTGGTAACAGGAAAAAAGTATCCTTTATACCGGTAGAGTTTCAGTAGACTTTAGACGCCATTTTTATCAATAATGTTTCCTTTAGCTCATTAGAATAAGTCATTTGGATCCGATTTCGCATTACCATTACGATTCTATGAGTGTGCGAGTGTGTGCGAACGAGTATGTGTGTGTGTGTGTGAGTTTTTGAGTGCGTGATTTTTGCGTGCAGAGTGTAATACGGGGTATCTTGTAGTGACTAGACTCTTCGCGACCACCCTGCGCCATGTTTGTTTACTATTATCAGCTGTGTTGAGAGAGTAAACACACAGGCTGGTGCAGTGTGTATGGCTGTGTTCATGATGGTGTGTGTGTGTGTGTGTGTGTGTGTGTGTGTGTGTGTGTGTGTGTGTGTGTGTGTGTGTGTGTGTGTGTGTGTGTGTGTGTGTGTGTGTGTGTGTGTGTGTGTGTGTGTGTGTGTGTGTGTGTGTGTGTGTGTGTGTGTGTGTGTGTGTGTGTGTGTGTGTGTGTGTGTGTGTGTGTGTGTGTGTGTGTGTGTGTGTGTGCGTGTGTGTGTGTGTGTGTGTGTCCTCTCATTCTCTCTCCAAAACGTTAAGGAAAAAATTTAAATATTACTATCGTTTAGTCGCTCTGTACGTGACTGAGTGAGGTGATAAATTAATTAGCCAGAGAAATTGTCAGGCGGTTTGAGGCAATAAATTTACGTCAGTCCAGCAAGAGGATAAACATCTCTCTCTCTCTCTCTCTCTCTCTCTCTCTCTCTCTCTACCTGCCTACTTTTCATTAGTGTCCTCTATTCAGCAGGTGAGTGAGGCTCTCAAGGGACTGTCTGCCATCCTGAGATTTCTTTTATCAAGGACGCACAGAAACTTTCCTTGTATGGGCGGGTCAATTCACCTGGGGAAAATAACTCTAAATTCTCGAAATGCTGAATGACTATGATGTAAAATTGTAAAATGTAGAATAATATGAAATAGAACGGATCATCCACTTCCCCCCCTTCGTCACACTCCCTTCTTCTTCTTCTCTCTTTTCTTTTCTCCCTCCCTTCTTCTCTTTTTCCCTCACCCTCTCTTCCTTCCTACTCCTTTTCTCCTTATCTCTCCTCCCTCCCTCTCCCTCCCCACCTCCACTTCAAACTTTCCTACCCTAAGTTACCGCATCGTCACTCTATGATTTACATTGAGCTAAAGTTGTATCATATATGAATTTATTTCCATATATTATGGGTGTTAGCCATCTGTTTACATAAGTGTCTCAGTAATTAGTTTCTCAAAAATGTTAAAGAGCTTAATTTTGTAAAAGATGGAGCAGTAAATGAGTATTGTTTTTGAGTAAATCATTGTGGTGTTTCATTTACATTGTTTTCTTTTTTCATCGTGTATTTTTCATGCTCTCTCTCTCTCTCTCTCTCTCTCTCTCTCTCTCTCTCCGTTAGATCAAGTCACCAGCCTCCTTAGTGTGTTCATTTCTTTAATTTATTCCTTATCCAAACTTTACTGCATTATCCAAGACCCTATGAATAAATTTATCCTCCCCCAGAAACGGGTTAATCAAGCCTCCCTTTGTCTAGTATCTCTTATCTAGCCCTCTTCATCCACCCCCCTCATCCAGGTACCCTTCATCCAATCCCCCTTTCACCCATTCCTCTTCCTTATGCCCTCATCCTCCAACCTTTTACCTATCCCCTCATCCAGTTCCCCCATCATTCACCCTCTTTTACCCAGTCTCCTTCATCCAGTCATGACCATCTGACCCAACATGACCCCTACCTGATCCAACCTGATCCAACATGACCCAACACCCTTTCAGATAAAATTTTTTTTCCTAGGTCGAACACTTTCATTATCCACGATCTCCCTCGTTCACCAGAGGCCTCGGCGTCCCTCCTGGTCCAGTTAATTAAATCCTAAATTAGACAAGAACCTTCTACCTCCCATTTTCTATGAGATAAATTACAGCTCAGTCAAAATTAATCAGAGCTTTGTCTAATAAAACAAAAATGAGGGTAAATTAGTTTTTTTTTTCTTACGTGGGAAAGAAATAATTTTGGGTATCTGGGTTAATGTTGTAAATACGAGGAGAGAGAGAGAGAGAGAGTTACACTAAAGGAAAACAGTAAATATATATAAAGAGGTAATAAGATTTGATGAGAGTTTGTTTACAACTCTCTTTCTCTCCCTCCTCTCCCCCTCTGGGTCCTATGATCCGGGGCAACGTTCTGCTCTCTCATATTAAATTTCGATTACACCTTTTTCCAATACTCAGTCTGGAGGCAGACACTCCCCACCATCACCAGCTCAGTGTCACTTTCTTTATTTTGTAGCCAGAGGAGACGGGGAGGGGAGGAGGAGAGAGGGCCATAGAGGGGGCCACATGATAGGGGGACAATACACAGGGGGCCACACGCCATAGGGGGCCACACACACATAGGGGGCCACACGATAGGGGGACAACACCATAGGGGCCACACCATACACCATAGGGGGGCACCACCATAGGGGGGCCACACCATAGCCAACACCATAGGGGACCACCCATAGGGGCCACACCATAGGGGAGCCACCCATAGGGGGGACTAGGGGACAACACCATCGGGGACCACACCATAGGGGACAACACCATCGGGGGCCACACCATAGGGGAGCCACACCATAGGGGACAACACCATCGGGGGCCACACCATAGGGGAGCCACACCATATGTCAAATTTGCTCCTACAACTCTGTTTTATTTCTAGTTGTAATAAATGATAATACAGGTCACAACTTTTACTCTGTTCACCTTAAGGTTATATCAGGTCTTCGTAAATAATAAACACAAGGACTTGACTACTCATTCTCTTACAGGTGTAGTAAATGGGTTTATTCCGGGTGTAGTGTGCGGAATATAATAGAAAAGCCCTAAATCTTGCCTCAGGCCTCGTGAGCATTGGTGAGAAATCCTGATTTAGTTTTTTTTTGCAGAGCTTTAGTGAAGAAGATCCGGGCGAGTGTGTGTGTGTGTGTGTGTGTGTTACAATACAGTCAGTCCCGTGGTCGTCAGGGAGAGTGGTTCAGTCTCCACAAACTCTTGATGTTGCTGTTGGAGACTCAAGTTTACCTTCACAGGTTGTATCACTTACGGCATCATTTACTTTCTTGCGATTCACACTAAAGGCAATAATACTGAGACACTTTAGGTGAAGAAGGAATCTGATAGTTTTAAAGGAAAATGAAAACAGTCATGTTTACGTCAAGCTGTCACTGTGGACTTAATGGCATAGCATTAGAGCAATACAATGGACGGTAACAACTTATTTGTATTATCTTCACATGAACATCAAACTGCGTGAAGATGTCGCTGCTTCCTTCAGGAGAAGACACGGACGTTCCTATAAGAATCCATTGAAGAGTTGACTATCATCCAACCTCCGATGGCTCGCTTTAAATAGACTCTCAGAGCGAGCAGGACTAGGAGAGGAGACATGTAAACACGCCAGGGTGGGGGGCTGTGTTTGGCCTTGGTCGTGGCCGTGAGGGAGGAGAGACTCAGCTGGCTCAGGAGGCGGTGGACGGAGAGCAACAAGATGGTGACACAAGTTCGTCTCAAGTGATGAAACGAAAAGATAAAATAAACAGTTTATTCTAGCAAAGCCATTAACTTTACTTTGGTTGAGACAAACAATTTATATCTTAAAACATCACTACGGTGTCCTTGTTACTTTATTTGTGACTATAAAAGCCTCAAAATTACGGACAGCAAAGACTCCAAGTCGACCCCCCCGACACTCCACCTGGACCTGACCCAGCCGTCGTCAGCCACTGGTGATTCCCAAGCTGGTGGTGAGGGAGGTGGCGGCGGCGGTGGCAGTGGTGGAGGTGTCGGGGGAGGGAGAAGACGTGTCCTCAGGGATCTGCGACCTGGTGGTGGAGGTGACAGGCGGGGCGGGCGGGCGGGAGGACGACCCTGTAAGGCGGTATCCCCCGTGGCCGAAATGTTCCGGCCGGTGGGTCTCCTCCTGCACTCCCAGTCCGTCCCTTGCTTCGGCTCCTACGAGAACATCAGTCACCTCGACGTTCCTGACAACTCCAAGAAACGTGAGTGTTGACCTAACTCCTTGTGACGCTCGTTTAATATATCAATTGTATCTTTCTTTTTGTCTTTTTCATCCATTCTCCTATTTTTTTCACCCGTGTCTCTATTTTGTTCTACTGTTTTCCTTTCATTCTCGGTGTTGTTGCTGTAACTCCTTGTTCTTCTTCTTAATCTTCGTCTTTTCTTCTATTTTTTGTTCTTCTCCTTTCTCTTCCCCCTTCTCCCTCTATCATCTACCACAACACGGATATTATTATTATTATTATTATTATTTTAATATTTTTCTTACGTGTAAAATATGGATCGTTATGTTTCAGTGATTCGTCATCCAGTTAACTGTATATGCAACAACTAATAACACTGGTTACTTTAGACGGGTAGTTTGTTTGGTAGTTCGACACACTCACAACCACAACCACACGCCTACACGCCCACACACGCATTAAGACTCAAACTCACTACCACACCCCTACACGCTCATACACGCATTAAGACTCAAACTCACTACCACACCCCTACACGCTCATACACACATTAAGACTCGCAACCACACGCCTACACGCCCACACAGGCATTAAGACTCAAACTCACAACCACACGCCCACCTTAAGACTCCCACACTCACAACTGCACGCCCACACGCCCCCTACGCCCACAGGAAAAAACACACAAGACAAGGGAGAGGTGGCCAAGGTGTTGGTGGTGTTGGCAGACGTTCAACTGAGGGCAGTAAGGTAAGCAACAGATACACCAGTTCTTTAGTATACTCTCTGGCCTCACTGTGTCTACATCTGTCGCCCAAGTGTTAAGTGTACATCTGTTGCTCAAGTGTTAAGTGTACATCTGTCGCCCAAGTGTTAAGTGTACATCTGTTGCTCAAGTGTTAAGTGTACATCTGTCGCCCAAGTGTTAAGTGTACATCTGTTGCTCAAGTGTTAAGTGTACGTCTGTTGCTCAAGTGTTAAGTGTACGTATGTCGCTCAAGTGTTAAGTGTACGTCTGTCACTCAAGTGTTAAGTGTACGTCTGTCGCTCGTGCTAAGTGTACGTCTGTCGCTCGTGTTAAGTGTACGTCTGTCGCTCAAGTGTTAAGTGTACATCTGTTGCTCAAGTGTTAAGTGTACATCTGTCGCCCAAGTGTTAAGTGTACATCTGTTGCTCAAGTGTTAAATGTACGTCTGTCGCTCAAGTGTTAAGTGTACATCTGTTGCTCAAGTGTTAAGTGTACGTCTGTCGCTCGTGTTAAGTGTACGTCTGTCGCTCAAGTGTTAAGTGTACATCTGTTGCTCAAGTGTTAAGGGTGAAAACTTACTGTAATCCAAAAAAATACATAAATACAATAATAAAGGAACATATATGAAGTTACAGTGACCAAACGGAACTTTCTGCGTCACACAAACCAGGCACTCAACACCCAGGGTCATGTTCCTTAGTGTTCCTTAAGTATCACAGGACGAAGATGGATATACAAAAGGTAATAAAATATAAATATATCCTAATATCTTTTTTTTAACATGATAGGAACGAAACTCTGATATTCAAAGGAGTTAATAATAGTTTAATCATTCAGCGGACAGGTCGGGGTCGGCTGGGGTCGAACTGGCGGACATTGGGTCAGAATACGAGCGTTATATCCCCCCCCCCCCACAGATAATCGGGATGAGAGATGAAAAGAAAATGAAGAGAGGCATCCATACAATAGCCTCGGGGCGTCATTCATAGAAGAGGAGGAGTGAAAGAGACAAAACAACATTATGGCAGATACCGCTATTGTGATGTCTCTAGTGACCCATTGTGTAGGGTAACGGCATAGTCCCATACTACCATAACACCATTAGCAAGGATATCACCATAACATCATTTGAGGAACAGCACCATAACACCAACAACAACACCAGCAATGATACCATAACACCATCAGATGAACAGCACCATAACACCATGAAATGAACAGAACCATAACACCATCAAATGAACAGCACCATAACACCATCAGATGAACAGCACCATAACACCATCAGATGAACAGAACCATAACACCATCAGATAAACAGCACCATAACACCATCAGATAAACAGCACCATAACACCATCAGATAAACAGCGCCATAACACCATCAGATAAACAGCGCCATAACACCATCAGATAAACAGCACCATAACACCATCAGATAAACAGCACCATAACACCATCAGATAAACAGCACCATAACACCATCAGATAAACAGCGCCATAACACCATCAGATAAACAGCACCATTGTGAGGTGAAGGATGAGTGTGTGTAGGTGTTAAGCTTTTCCAAAGTATTGATTACAAGGGACTCACAATATAAGCACTTGATCCCTCGACACACCTGAGGCTGCACCGTGACACAGGTGTTAATTAAGATCTTCACACCTGTTACCCTCGAGCCACGTATAAACATCGCATTATTCTTTCCTTCCTTGTGATCGCTCGGTAGTTGATGAAAGACCTGTTGATTAACTTAATGAAGGTGGTGGGTTGGGTCGGGCCAGGTCAGGTCAGGTCAGGTTAGGTTTGGTAGGGTTACATTAAGTTTTAGTTGTTATTGTATTGTAAAAACTAAAGTATACACAAATAAATCATAAAATCGAACAAGTTGGGGCGTCAACCTAATAATGACAAACATTTAGTCTTAAAATCAATGAACCTTGTGAACATAGTAATTCAATATTAACGAAGGACATTTTACTCATACATACCATACCTAACCTAACCTAACCTGACCTGACCTGACCTGACCTAACCTAACCTGACCTAACCTAACCTGACCTGACCTGACCTAACCTAACCTGACCTAACCTAACCTGACCTGACCTGACCTAACCTAACCTAACCTGACCTGACCTGACCTGACCTAACTTTCATTATAGAAACTTAAAAAAGAAAAAACTATAATGGCGGGTAACTTAATCACTCAGGCTCTACTTTTATAATGAGGGAGGAAATAGGGTGAAGTTGCCAAAGTAATTATGTGGTTAAATACGAGCGAGTGGAGGGGCGGAGGAGGGGAGGCGGGGAGGAGGTAGGGAGGAGGGAGGAAGGGGAGGGGAGGGAGGAGGGTGGGGAGGGAGGTAGGGAGTAGGGAGGGGAGGGAGGGTAGGGAGGGGGAGGAGAGAGGGTAGGAGAGGGGAGGGGAAGGGGAGGTAGGGAGGGGGAAGAGGGAGGGTAGGGTAGGGAGGGGGAGGGGAGGGGGGAGGGGAGGGAGAGGGAGGGAGGGTAGGGAGGGGGGGAGGGAGTAGGGGGAAGAGGGAGAGGGTAGAGAGGGAGGGAGGGTAGGGAGGGTAGGGAGGGGGAGGGGGAGAGGAGGGAGGGGGGAGAGGGGAGGGTAGGGAGGGGGAAGAGAGGGAGGGGTAGGGAGGGGGAAGAGGGAGGTAGGGAGGAAAGAGGGAGGGGTAGGGAGGGGAAGAGGAGGGAGAGGGGGAGGGGGGGAAGAGGGAGGGGGAGGGAGGAGGGGGAGGGAGAGGGGAAGAGGTAGGGAGGGGGAAAGAGGGAGGGGAGGGGAGAGGGGAAGAGGGGAGAGGTAGGGGGGGGGGGGGGGGGAGGAGAGAGGGTAGGGGGGAGGTAGGGAGAGAGGGAGGGTAGGGGAGGGGGGAGAGGGGGGTAGGGGAGGGGGAAGAGGGGGGAGGGGGAGGGGAGAGGGAGGGAGGGAGGGGAAGAGGAGGAGGGGAGGGAGGGGGAAGAGGGGAGGGTAAGAGGGAGGGTAGGGAGGGGGAAGAGGGAGGGGTAGAGGGGGAGGAAGGGTGGGGAGGGGAAGAGGAGGAGGGTAGGGGAGGGGAGAGGGAGAGAGGGAGGGGTAGGGGAGGGGGGAAGAGGGAGGGAGGAGGGGGAGAGAGGAGAGAGAGAGGGAGAGGAGAGAGAAGAGTAGAGAGAGAGAGAGGGGAGGAGAGAGAGAGGAGAGGAGAGAGAGAGAGAGAGAGAGAGAGAGAGAGATAGTTGTTCATTAAAACAAACAATTATTATTGTTATTGTTGTGGTATTGTATTGTGTTGTTATTGTTGTTGTTTTATCGGAAGGGAATCTCTCCTATCTGTTGTCTAATTTAATCAGATAATGTCACTGTACACAAGAAGTGCCTGGATCATGTCTGTCTGTGTGTGTGTGTGTGTGTGTGTGTGTGTGTGTGTGTGTGTGTGTGTGTGTGTGTGTGTAAAGTTTAAACCCTCCGTGACTGCTGTAGCGACAACGGTCATACTCCAGGTGACCGAGCCGAGCCTCCCTGCCTATTGTCCCTTAATTATCTGTTCACGTCACTGGTAAACGCCTGTTAACCATCTGCGTGTTTGTTTATAGTTAGTGTGTGTGTGTGTGTGTGTGTGTGTGTGTGTTAAATGAAACGTGTTGTGATTCATTTAATTTGGAAGAATATTTACTATTTGAGTTGATTGTTAATTGTTTAATGAGTAAATTTAGCGAGTTAATTGCGAATCGTTTTAAGAGTAGACACGTGAAAGCACACACACACACACACACACACACACACACACACACACACGCGTACCCAACCAGGTGAATATTACTTAACACGGATATATTATCATAGTCCTGTACACCATGACATTTGACCAGCCAATCAGCGGTCCACCCAGCAATGTGACGTCATTTCCTCACAGCTACTTGATGGGCGTGGCCTCAAGTTGCTATCATCAAGTCCACCAATCAGCGAGGAGCGAACACAGTAGCATCAAAGAAGGACATCTCATTCTCACGTCTGATTGGTAGAAACAAAGCCTCACTTCGGTGTTTGTGTCAGTTCTGGAGCTCTGTGAGACAAGGTAAGCTGAGCTCTTTCGTTCATAAAGGTGATGTATGTATCCCTGTCTGCCGGGATGCTCGCCCGTAATGGAGGTGCAACTTTGGCCTCTTTCCTTACGCCTTTGTCAAAATAGATCGCGGAAACGTTTGTGAGTAAAAAAAGAAAGTTCTTCTTTAATCCGTAACATGGATGTCAAAATAGCTTGTATCTGATATACTTAAATATAAATGTATTAGACATAAAATATAATACAATAAGCAGAGGTGTTTGAAGTGACGAGAACAATACATAGGGTTTTTCTTAAGTCATCATCACACACCTGTCATCACCACACACCTGTATCACCACCTCCTGTCATCACCACACACCTGTCATCACCACACATTGTCATCACCACACACCTGTCGTCACCACACTCCTGTCATCACCACCTCCTGTCATCACCACACTCCTGTCATCACCACACTCTTGTCATCCTACCTCCTGTCATCACCCACTGTCATCACCACACACCTGTCATCACCACACTCTGTCTCACCACTGTCATCACCACTATCATCCACCACCTCCTGTCATACTACACACATCAATGCACACACCTGTCGTCACCACACACCTGTCATCACCACACTCCTCATCATCACCACACACCTGTCATCACACACTCCTGTCATCACCACACACCTGTCATCACCACACACCTGTCGTCACCACACCTGTCGTCACCACACTCCTTTCATCACCCTCCTGTCATCACCACACTCCTGTCATCACCACCCTCTCATCACCACCTGTCTCCGTCACCCTGTCATCCACCACATCCTGTCATCACACACACCTGTCCTACACTCTCATCACCACACACCTGTCATCATCACCCACACCTGTCGTCACCACACCTGTCATCACCACCTCCTGTCATCACCACACACCTGTCATCACCACACACCTGTCGTCACCACACCTGTCATCACCACACACCTGTCATCACCACACACCTGTCATCACCACACACCTGTCATCACCACACACCTGTTATCACACACCTGTCAAACACACTCCTGTCGTCACCACACACCTGTCATCACCACACACCTGGCAGTAAAATAAATATTCTCTTTGGTTAATATGTAATAGTGCAAGGATTATTAAAGTACAGCAGCCAATGTTTGTCAGGGCTTAACACACACACATGAGAATACAATCTAGTGAATAACAAGTGGGAGAGAGAGGGGGGCACTTCGCTAATGTCCCACAGTAACGGCAAACTCATTATACGACTCGGTGTGCAGGCAGCGAACATCTCCCAGCGTTCATCCATTTACCCGTCCCCAGGAGAGTCTTCAAGGCCTGACGTAGTGTAGGAGTCCTGGAGGAGGCAAATGGGAGACGAGGAGGGAGGAAGGGAGGGGGGCGAGAGGAAGAAGAGAGGGAGGTGGGGCGAAGGAGGAAGAGGGCGGGGGCGAGAGGAGGAAGAGAGGAGGGGGGGCGGGAGGGGAGGGAAGAGGGGGGGGCAGGAGGAAGGGGAGGAGGAGGAGGAAGAAGAGGAGGGGGGCGAGGGAGGAAGAGAGGGAAGGGGGGGCAGAGGGAGGAAGAGGGAAGGGGGGCGAGAGGAAGAGAAAGAGGAAGGGAGGGGGCGAGAGGAAGAAGAGAGAGGAGGAGGGGGGGGAGACGAGAGGTGATTGTACAACTTAGGGTGATATTGTTGTTAAGGTTAATGGAGTTGTCGACCGTGATGAGCCTTAAGGGACATAACAAACGACTCTGTGTTTACAAATGTTCAGGTTAACTAAAAATTAATAAACTCAGGATATCATACGTTTAAACCTCATCAAATTCCACTTTAATTATCGATATATTATGATATATTAATTACTCTTGGTATCATGGTGCATTTACGTGGTTCTTAATGGCGATAGGAAGTTGATACAAATTGCCTATTAAGGATAAGACCGTGCAGGTGCCTGAGGTGGTACAGGAACGCCGGAACATCCACCAGCACCTATAGGAAATTGTCTCGTGTGTGAGGGAGTGATGGGGAACACTTCTCGAAATGATGGAGATATTTTGTGTGTGTGTGTCTGAGTGTCGTGTGTTTAGGTGTGTGTGTGTGTGTGTGTAGTGTCATGTGTTTAGGGTGTGTGTGTGTGTGTGTGTGTGTGTGTGTGTGTGTCTGTGTGTTGGGTGTGTGTGTGTGTGTGTGTGTCATGTGTTTGGGTGTGTGTGTGTGTGTGTGTGTGTGTGTCAAGGTGTCATGTGTTTAGGTGTGTGTGTGTGTGTGTCAAGGTGTCATGTGTTTAGGTGTGTGTTTGTGTGTGTCAAGGTGTAATGTGTGTTTAGGTGTGTGTGTGTGTGTGTGTGTGTCAAGGGTGTCATGTGTTTAGGTTTGTGTGTGGGTGTGTGTGTGTGTGTGTGTGTCATGTTTAGGTGTGTGTGTGTGTGTGTGTGTGTCAAGGTGTCATGTGTTTAGGTGTGTGTGTGTGTGTGTGTGTGTGTGTCAGGGTGTGTCATGTGTTTAGGTGTGTGTGTGTGTGTGTGTGTGTCAAGGTGTCATGTGTTTGGGTGTGTGTGTGTGTGTCAGGTGTCATGTGTGTTTAGGTGGTGTGTGTGTGTGTGTGTGTCAGGGTGTCATGTGTTTAGGTGTGTGTGTGTGTGTGTGTGTGCAGGGTGTCATGTGTTTGGTGTGTGTGTGTGTGTGTGTGTGTCAGGGTGTCATGTTTAGGTGTGTGTGTGTGTGTGTGTCAGGGTGTATGTGTTTAGGTGTGTGTGTGTGTGTGTGTGTGTGTCTGGTGTCATGTGTTTAGGTGTGTGTGTGTGTGTGTGTGTGTCAGTCATGTGTGTGTGTGTGTGTGTGTCAGGGTGTCATGTGTTTAGGGTGTGTGTGTGTGTGTGTGTGTGTCAAGGTGTCATGGGTTTAGGTGTGTGTGTGTGTGTGTGTGTGTCAGGTGTTGTTTAGGGTGTGTGTGTGTGTGTGTGTGTGTGTAGTGCATGTGTTTAGTGTGTGTGTGTGTGTGTGTGTGTGTCAAGGTGTCATGTGTTTAGGTGTGTGTGTGTGTGAGTAGGTGTCATGTGTTTAGGTGTGTGTGTGTGTGTGTGTGTCAGGTGTCATGTGTTTAGGTGTGTGTGTGTGTGTGTGTGTCAGGGTGTCATGTGTTTAGGTGTGTGTGTGTGTGTGTGTGTCAGGGTGTGTTTAGGTGTGTGTGTGTGTGTGTGTCAAGGTGTCATGTGTTTAGGTGTGTGTGTGTGTGTGTGTGTGTCAGGGTGTCATGTGTTTAGGTGTGTGTGTGTGTGTGTGTGTGTGTGTGTGTGTGTGTGTGTCAGGGTGTCATGTGTTTAGGTGTGTGTGTGTGTGTGTGTGTGTGTGTGTGTGTCAGGGTGTCATGTGTTTAGGTGTGTGTGTGTGTGTGTGTGTGTGTCAGGGTGTCATGTGTTTAGGTGTGTGTGTGTGTGTGTGTGTGTGTGTGTGTGTGTGTGTGTGTGTGTGTGTGTGTCAGGGTGTCATGTGTTTAGGTGTGTGTGTGTGTGTGTGTGTGTGTCAGGGTGTCATGTGTTTAGGTGTGTGTGTGTGTGTGTGTGTGTGTGTGTGTGTGTGTGTGTGTGTGTGTCAAGGGTATGTGTGTGTGTGTGTGTGTGTGTGTGTGTGTGTGTGTCAGGGTGTCATGTGTTTAGGTGTGTGTGTGTGTGTGTGTGTGTCAGGGTGTCATGTGTTTAGGTGTGTGTGTGTGTGTGTGTGTGTCAAGGTGTCATGTGTTTAGGTGTGTGTGTGTGTGTGTGTGTGTCAGGGTGTCATGTGTTTAGGTGTGTGTGTGTGTGTGTGTGTCAAGGTGTCATGTGTTTAGGTGTGTGTGTGTGTGTGTGTGTGTGTGTGTGTGTGTGTGTGTGTGTCGAAGGTGTCATGTGTTTAGGTGTGTGTGTGTGTGTGTGTCAGGGTGTCATGTGTTTAGGTGTGTGTGTGTGTGTGTATCAGGGTGTCATGTGTTTAGGTGTGTGTGTGTGTGTGTGTGTGTGTGTGTGTGTGTGTGTGTGTGTGTGTGTGTCAGGGTGTCATGTGTTTAGGTGTGTGTGTGTGTGTGTGTGTCAAGGTGTGTTGTTTGTGTGTGTGTGTGTGTCAGGGTGTCATGTGTTTAGGTGTGTGTGTGTGTGTGTGTGTCATGGTGTCATGTGTTTAGGTGTGTGTGTGTGTGTGTCAAGGTGTCATGTGTTTAGGTGTGTGTGTGTGTGTGTGTGTGTGTGTGTGTGTGTGTGTGTGTCAGGGTGTCATGTGTTTAGGTGTGTGTGTGTGTGTGTGTGTGTGTGTGTGTGTGTGTGTGTGTGTGTGTGTGTGTGTGTGTGTGTCAGGGTGTCATGTGTTTAGGTGTGTGTGTGTGTGTGTGTGTGTGTGTGTGTGTGTGTGTGTGTGTGTGTGTGTGTGTCCTATCCTCCTGTTGATAATAAGTCTATCTGTTTGTGGTTATGCACTGTACCTACCTCTCTCTCACATAATATCTAGTGAGGACCACTTTTCCCTTTCTCCACTGTGGTTTTTACCCATAGTGGTTCACCGAAACACGGAACTTTCTATTCTACAGCCAAGTTCACTAACCACTTCTCTTTATTCTTCAGGTCATTCTTCCCACAAGGTTCTTATTTTTTAGGTTAGGTTAGGTTTATTTTTCGGGGTTTAATTTGGGGTAGGTTTAGATTATGTAACGTTAGGCCTGGTTTAGATTTGGGTTAGGTAATGTTAAGTTAAAGTTAGGGTAGGTTAGGTTTAATTTTTGGTTTCGTTTAGGTTAGGTTAGGTTAGATTAGGTTGGATTAAATAACATGTTGTATCACGTATAATTCTTAGTCATCACATCAAATAATTAGTTACAAAAATCATCTCCCATTATCAAATCACATCCTTGTTCAAAATTCACTCGAGTTATAACCCGTATATGTACATCCACTGGTGATGTTTTCAGTGTGATCCGGGAGATGTTTTTGAACAGTTTGCAAACGAGAGAGAACTTTAATGATATCTTTGTGTTGTTATGTGGTGATATTTATGTTGATACCTGTGTTGTTAAATGTAGGTTGTGTCTTGGTTTGTGGAGTTTGATTAGGTTGGGTTAGTTAATGGTGTTAGATGAGTTTGTTTTAGCTAGCAGTTCTGAGGCCGAGTGAACACATGACTCATTTCTGCGTTTTAGGGGTCAGTGATTCGAACCAGTAGACCCGCCAGTACATCCAGGTTTGAGGACACTTACCTTTAGTGCCGAGGCATTAAGGTAGATGAGAGCGGCTCAGGTGTCTGCTACAGGACTACACATGGCAGCGTCTCTGTTGGAAGTAATGTAAAAGATAACTTATTTACTCTGAAGTTACTGTATTATAAAACTGTACTCGTATAACAGAGACAATGTATAATTAGTAATGCTGGTTCCTCACACCTCCTCCTCCCTCCTCTCTCCTCCTCCCTCTCTCTTCCCTCCCTCCTCCCTCTCTCCCTCTCCCTCTCCCTCCTCTCCCTTAATATATACACAAACATAACATAACTTCAAAGCTTTCATTAAAACATATAAAAAATACGAGTTAATTATTCAACGTTAAACAATTCCAGATTCGCATTTCAATGAGGGACAGATAAAGCCAAAGGTCAAAGGTTAAAGGCTCTAATATTAATGGTGGAATATAACAGTGATGAAAGAAGATTTTGGACTCATATGATAAACTGTACTAGGTGGAGCGTGGGTAATGCTAGCTAGGTTATGTTTCTGGTGAACACTTTAGTTGGTAAATTTTTGTGTTTAATGTTTTTTATAGTTCAGTTTAATTTAATATCTCTGTTATGGGTATTTATAGGGTGTTTATGTATGTTTATATGTACACATGCCACATGCTTATAATATACTATTAAACAGTATATAATGTCTGATGTTTGGTAATGTTTATATTATTATTATTATTATTATTATTATTATTATTATTATTATTATTATTATTATTATTATTATTATTATTATTATCATTATTATTTTATTATTATTAAATCAAAATACAAAGATACAATAAAATAATCACAAAGCACAAACTTTTTACACAAACAGAGACACTATCATTAATCACTATACCTGGCAACCAACAGGTAATTAACGCTGCTGCGGGAATACAAAAATAATCAAAACCTGTAAAAGTCATCAGGTAATTACCCCTTTGGTCTCTGATTAATTACGCACCTGGATTGGATGATGAGGTGGTTCATTATGACGTCTACATCTGAAGTAAATATCAAATGGTATTTTCATCAGTACAACTTTACCATTACTTTGTATTTACATTGGTGAAAACTTGTATATTTTATGACTTTTATATATTTTTTTTTATTTCCGGTTTTTTCAGCAACATCAAACAGAAATCGAAGGGAGAAAAATATCCTAATCCTTTTCTTTTTTTAATTTGAGTAAAAACAGATTATTTGTTTAATTTGTATTTGATTTTTAGCTTCTCAAATGTTTTTCTCTTTCCTCTCAGCCTGCCCTTTGTCTAGTAGGACATCAGACGGATGAGACAGACAGACAGATAAGAGAGACAGACAAACAGACAAGACAGACAGACAGTAAGTGGGGAAAATGGCGCCCTTACCACTCTTGCTATGACCTGTTATTATAAGTTAGTTCCTGTGGAGATAAATTTATTAGTCTTGTAAGCTTTTATTAATTACTGTGGTCCTGCATACATCACTTATTGTTTTATTATTCACCATCATCATATCATCATGTCATCATCATCACCCATCATCATCAGTCACATCATCATCATCATCATCATCATCATCATCATCACCATCATCATCGTATCATCATCACATCACCACCATCATCATCATCATCAATCAACATCATCATCACCATCATCATCATCATCATCACCATCATCATCATCATCATCATCATCGTAATACCATCATCATTATATCATCATCATCATCATCATCATCACCATCATAATCATCATCATCATATCATCATCATCATCTCCATATATCATCATCATTGTTATTACTATGGACGTTGACTTAACCTAACACGTTGTTTATTCCTTCTTTCAGGTAAGTAATTGCTGGATGATGAACACCTGTAACAGGGTGAGTTTTGAACACCTGTTATGGTTTGCTACAGGTAAGGTTGAGATACCTGACATGAATTACAAGTGAGTAATAGACACGTATGGATCATACACATTTTACAATAACACATTTACACGTACACAGCAAAAACAGGCGTACACATAGACGTACACAACAATAACTTCATACGTACACAGAATAAACACACACACACACGTACCTAACAATATTCTACACACACTTTTTTACACGTACGTACTCTACACACATAATGAAACAAAGCAGGAAGCTGGTGTATAATTAATAATACATATGCTAAGTTTACAGACATACACTCCTGCTACTGTACCTGTATAACCAAGAGTTTCCTCATAAGAGTTTGGGGGTGTGTGTACTTGGCTAGATATACCAAGTAACACCTACATAGGGGCTCTATTTGTATATGATAAAGGGTTAGGTTAGGTTAGGTTGGGTTTAGGTTAGGTTGGGTTATTAGTGATCATTGATTACATTAAGAGGTTTATAAAATTGGTAGAAATATCGTACTTGTTGTACAATTTTGAAGAAAAAATAATATAAGTATAATCAGCACTGAAATATTTGTAAAGTTATGTTACCTTTTTCTTTATTTCTTCAATTACACTCGCGTGCAAGCATTATATAATGAAACATGTGTGGTGGAGATGCATAATTCAAACACTTCTTCCTCATTCCTCCTCTCTCTGCCTCTTACACACACACACACTAAACACACACACACACACAACTTTCTGCTGTATACCTTCCGTACCACTGGCCCGTCCATTCTAGCTGAACCCCCCTTCATCACCCCCATGCCCCCTCTTCCTACATCCACCCCTCACCCCTCCATCTGCTTCCCTCACCCCTCCATCCACTCCCCTCACCCCTCCATACACGCTCCCCTCCACCCCCCTCCATCCACGCTTCCCCTCCACCCCCCCCTCCCCCACACACACAAAGGTTGAAGACTATCATGTTTTGAGAGGAAGCAATGAACTAAGTAAATTTAGGTTTGGGCTTTTGAAGAAATCGTCAGTCGAGCCATTTCTTGCTGAACTCCCTGCTCTGTCCTAGGTAAGAGTTAAACAGGGTCAAGCTCATTTTAACCTTTGAGAATGATGGTTTAACTTTTGGGGACGATGGTTTAGTTACCCTTTGAGGACCTTTGAGGACTGATGTTTAACCTTGAGAATGATGGTTTAACTTGCTTTTTGAGGACGATGGTACCCTTTGAGGGACGATGGTTTAACCCTTGAGGGGCGATGGTTTAACAGAGGGATGATGGTTTTAGCTTTTGAGGACGATGTTTTGATACACGGGATGATGGTTTTAACCTTTGAGGACGATGGTTTACCCTTTGAGGACGATGTTTTAGCCTTTTGAACATGGTTTAACCTTTGAGGATGATGTGTTTTCTTAAGTTTGGGGTGGTTTTTTTGGGTGTTTTTGGGGGGTGGTTTGTTTGGGTGTTTTTGGTTGGTGGTGTGGGGGTGGGGGGGGGGGGGGGGGAGAGACCTTGTTTTTATTATAGTATATGTTAATATTTTTTTTCTCGTCTAGACTTTTAAACATTTGTCTCACCGGAATATAGTGAAGGATTTTTTTCATATATATTTTTCCTGTGTTAAATAAATGGTAAATGTGTTCTATTTCCTGTCCTCCCTCTACCCCCCCCCTACGTCTCCCTCCAGTAGAGACCAACTGACCCAAGTCGTCTGTTGGATGCTGATACCACTGTTGTTGACCTGAGCTGAAGAGGCGCACTCACACACACACACACACACACACACATATCTCTTCCCCATTTGCCACTCTCCTTTCTTGTTTATTTACCTTCGTGACGTCACATAGGGCTTTAGCTCGTCTCCCATACTTTTTGTGTTATTTACAAGTTGTTTTTATTATATTTTAGAATCTTAGGATATTATTCAGAATGTATCATTACTTTAGAGGGGGGGGGGGGGGGGGGGGGGGGGGGGGGGGGGGGGGGGGGGGGGGGGGGGGGGGAGCCTGCCTGGTCAGCCACTTCACGTAAAGGAATATCCATTTTCAGTCAAATTCCTTCACTTGAGGTCATGTCAGGTCATGTAAGTAAGGTCACATCAAGAGTTCCCACACACACACACACACACACACACACCAGTCTTCACCCCACTATCTGTATCCAATAACTGAAGAGGAAAAAAAATCAAGATACGATTTGACATTTCTGACAGCGCATCAGGAAGCCACTAGTGATAATGACGATAATGAAATTTTTCTTCTCTGGTCAATTTACTAACGACTGTGATTCCCAACTCATATATAACCTCCCTTTAATGTTTGATTCCTCCCTTGAACAGGTTAATTCCTCATTTATACTCAACTCCCTTGAATAGTATTACTCCCTTTGATTAAAATGATTTCACAAAATATAACATCAACCACGATTATATAAACTCCCTTAAATTAATGTATTACTAGACCTTAAGCATAACATCTCCCTTAACTGTAAAAATCTCCCTTAGGTAATGATTCTCTCCCTATCTATCTCCCTTAAGGCTTTGGATTCTTTTTTTTTTCAGGAAATCAATCACAACTTTGACTCCCAACATCAGGGCGTTAAATTTTGATGAGGCTCCTGGGAGGTACCTATAAGTAGGGAGAGGAAGAGGAAGGGTGAAGGAAGAAGAGGTTAAGGGAAGATTCAAAGGTAGAGGGAGAAGAGAAGAAGGATGGGGGAAGGGTGAAGGGAGAAGAGGTTAAGGGAAGATTCAAAGGTAGAGGGAGAAGAGAAGAAGGATGGGGGAAGGGTGAAGGGAGAAGAGGTTAAGGGAAGATTCAAAGGTAGAGGGAGAAGAGAAGAGAGGGGGGAGAAGAGGGAAGGGAGAAAAAGTTAAGGGGGGAGATTCCAAGGTAGAAGAAAAAGGGAAATAAGAGGAATGGTTGAATATTATACTTTGTTCATCTATTATTATTATTATTATTATTATTATTATTATTATTATTATTTATTGTTATTATTATTATTTATCTTTGTCTTGTAATCAGTATTAGTATTTATATTTATATTTATATCTATAATATATTCTTATCATCATCATCATCATCATCATCATCATCATCATCATCATCACCATCATGATCATCATCATCACCATCATCACCATCACCATCATCATCATCATCATCATCATCACCATCATCATCATCATCATCATCACCATCATCATCATCATCATCCTCATCATCATCATCCTCATCATCATCATCATCACCATCATCATCATCATCATCATCACCATCACCATCATCATCATCATCATCATCATCATCATCACCATCATCATCATCATCATCATCGCCACCATCATCATCCATCATCATCATGTCATCATCATCATCATCATCATCATCACCATCGCCATCATCGTCATCCCACCATCACCATCATCACCATCACCCATCTATCCTCATCACCATACCATCACCATCATCATCATCATCATCATCTCCTCACCATCATCACCATCACCTATCATCATCATCATCATCACCATCACCATGCCATCATCATCGCTCTCCCATCACCATCATCATCATCATCATCACATCATCATCATCATCATCATCATCACCATCACCATCATCACCATCATCATCATCATCATCATCATCATCATCATCATCATCATCATCATCATCATCATCATCATCATCATCTACATCATCATCATCACCATCATCATCATCATCATCACCATCATCATCATCATCATCATCATCTTCTCCATCATCACCATCACCATCATCATCATCACCATCATCATCATCATCATCATCATCATCACCATCATCATCATCATCATCATCATCATCTTCATCTGCATCATCATCATCATCATCACCATCATCATCGCATCATCATCACCATCATCATCATCATCATCATCATCATCATCTCATCATCATCATCATCACCATCATCATCATCATCATCACCATCATCATCATCATCATCATCTTCATCATCATCATCATCATCATCATCCTGCACTTTCTCCATACGGTATACAATTTCTCTGTCGTGTAGTCGCAATTCTGATTTATAATATTATTTTTTAATATTGAAGAACATATTCCGGCAAATGGGAAAATTGGATTAAATTCTGTCCATTCGGTGTCCTAACTGGTTAAATACCAATTTCATATTTGATATTTATCAGACTAAAGTGACGGGGGATTACGTGCATTCATTATTGATTCTTACACACACACACACACGAATCAAGTCCACTTCTCGTTAAGCCTTCGTAACTCCGAGAAACTCTGCCAGTGCCGTTTATGGGTGAATACGAAAGCCCCAAGTTGTTCGCAGGAGTCTGATCCAGAAGTTGAAGGAGTTCGAAGGAGGCGTTGAGTATCCTAGCCACACGCTGAAGGAAGAGGTGGAGGAGGAGGAGGAGGAGGAGGAGGAGGAGGAGGAGGAGGAGGAGGAGGATACGATACAGAATTAGAGACAAGAAGAGATCAAAAAAGATTCTAAGATGTAGTTAGAGTTTTTTAAAGACTCGACAATGATCATAATATTTAGTGGGTTAAATTTTGATAATAACATGACTCACGGGAACAACAACAACAACAACAACAACAAACAGAAGAAGAAGAAGAAGAAGAAGAAGAAGAAGAAGAAGAAGAAGAAGAAGAAGAAGAAGAAGCAAGACACAATAACCACTTCAACAGCAAACATCAATTAGTAGGAATATCGGCAACACAGAAGCCATTAAGAGCAGAATATAATTAGACCCCAAAAAAGTCAAATTTTGTTTTATATATAATTTATGATAACTTAACATAGGAGGAAGTTCATTTGAGACTTTTACCTGGAATCGACATTATATCTCATTCTTCAATTTATATAAGTCTGTTTTACCTTGTTATGTGTATCTATATGATAGTGTTTACTGAAATAGTTTTCCGTGAATAGATAGGGAGAGAAAAAGTCGACGACCAGAGAGAGAGAGAGAGAGAGAGATGCTGTGACCTCGACCTGTTATGGTGAGACCGTAACCCGGATGACCTTGCCTGACCTTTCTAAATTGATATTGAGATATATAAAAGAACCACGAGATATGACCCCATCCTGGTATTCTTCACTCCTTCCCCCGTTCTATCCTACCCAAGTATCCTGTTAATATTTAGATTCTCATTTATTTTATCCTGCCTTTTGTTCTCTCGTTCTTCATTCCTCCATCATTCTACTCTCATCCTGTTATCCTTCATTTTATCCCGCCTTGTGTCTTGTCATTCATCACTCTCTCCTTCATTCTATCCTGCCTCTTCTTCCCGTTATCCTCCAGTCCTTCATTCTCTCTCCCTCGTCCTATCTCCGTGGAGTAGGAGGCTTTGCCATCACTATATCCTCCAGGATCACCCTCATTCCCGCCGGTGCCCGTCTCGTCCCACCACACCATGATTAAGTCTGACTCAGGGCGTATCATCCTCAAAAATATATCATGTCTTGGCTAGTCCTAAGGTTCCTCATCTGAGATTAATTTACGGTCCTACTACTACTACTACTACTACTACTACTACTACTACTACTAATAATAATAATAATAATAATAATAATAAAGAATGTACATAGTTAATAAAGCTATGTTGGTTTGATACATGTATGGAACAAGGCAGTACGTCAGGGTTTAATTATATGTAAATAGACAATAAAGGCTTTCGGAGAGAAAAGTTGATTTTTAAACTACGTTGATAAGGGATTTACCCAAGTGTTAGATGTACTCAGTGCCAGAGTGCCAAGTAGTGCCAGGAAGAAGTTAGCGTTTCCAGAGTTGAGTGTGTAATATTGGTCATGGTGACGGGCGTATGAAGAATTTTTTCTGTAGATGATAAAATGTTGTTTCTCCTGATCCATTCCGAGAACTTTATTAGTGATAGTAGTAGTAGTTGTAGTAGTAGTAGTAGTAGTAGTCAAATATACTAATACTTTACTCTCATTGATTCCAAGTGTTTTCCCTCACGTGTTCCGGCGTCGCCCTCTACACAACATCTCACCAACATGAAAATCTCAGCGTCTTCGTGTTTACCCATGATCCACTCAACCACCATCCTGCACCTCCCGAGTCCCCTCAGTCCTCTCCCCTACCACCATCCTTCAACCCCCCCCCTCCCCTCTCTCTGTATCCCCACAAAGCTCCTGGTTCAGCTGGCGGACTCTCACTAGTACTGAAGAAGTGCACCGCAGAATTGACCATAATCCACCTATATTAAGTCCCCCCCACTGGCCAATACTATTATTTTTACTCCCCAATGTACCTAAGGAAGAAGTGATGTGTGTGTGTGTGTGTGTGTGTGTGTGTGTGTGTGTGTGTGTGTGTGTGTGTGTGTGTGTGTGTGTGTGTGTGTGTGTGTGTGTGTGTGTGTGTGCGTGTGTGTGTGTGTGTGTGTGTGTGTGTGTTTTAAAGCGATACAGAACGGTCTCTAGCTGTCAACAAGGATACTCCCATATTCAGTCTATTTTTGGCATAGTCTAAGAATCAGATTTACGACACAAACTCTAAAAGAAGGTTATCATTTTCCTCATGAATACTCTTATCTCTCCCTCTCTCCCTCTCTCTCTCCCTCTCTCTCTCTCTCCCTCTCTCTCTCTCTATCATCCCCCCCCATCTCTCCCACCTGCCACTCCCATTCACTCACCCAATTATTAATGCTACCGACAAGTAACACCCTAACACAAATCCCAGGATGAACACCAACATACATGGCAAATATAAACACACTTCCTTGATCCAGGTGGGAAAAAAAATCATACTTATCCCAGGAATACCGCCAACACATATGTCAACTATAAACACAGGTCATTAAACCAAGTAGGAAAAAAAACAGCTAGACACAGGTCGTTAAACTAGGTAGAAATGAAGATTTGTCGGAGGAAAGAGGAGAGGAGAGGATAGGAAGAATAAAAGAATAAAAAGATAAATAGGATAAGATGAGGTAAAATTGGGAAAATTGAGGAAAGAGAAAGGGGAATAAATCTAATAATATATATATACTGTATATATATCATCCCTTCTCTCTCTCTCTCTCTCTTCCCCCACCACCTCTTCAACCTTCTTCTTCCACAGCCTCCACACTTCCAGGTTTTGTCTCATGTGGCTTGGTTATCAAAGGAACGCAATTATCCTTCCACAATACGTTCAGGTATATTCTCTACGGTCACTTAATTAAGCTTACCAACATTACGCCTGAGGTCTTGTAATATAAATCCGTTAAGTCTAAGGCGCCGTAATAAGTCTCCTGAGCCTGTCGTGTACACAGTAATATGCTATAGGGCAGCGGGGTAAATAATGAAGACTAATTAGTTTCTTTTGTCCGGTGGAAATAATGATAAGACTCTTATTTTGGGGAGTAATGATATTAATACAATTAATGATACTACTACTACTACTACTACTACTTTTTTTTTTTAACTGTTTGCATTCAGACCTGAGGGGCCGGTTGTTCGAGTGTTTTAAATAATTTCTCTGTTTTTTTTGAACAGGACAGTATTTGGTGGGTTATAGGCACCTGGGAGCTCGGATGTTTCTATTTCGCTTACTACTACTACTATTATTATTATTATTTACTACCATACATTACTATTACTACTATTATTTTACTATTACTATTTACTACTAATACTATTTCTCACTACTACTACTTCACTACTACCACTACTAACCACCACCACCACTACTACCCCACCACCACCACCACCCACCCCACCACCCCACCACCACAACCACCACCACCCCACCACCACCACCCACCACCACCCCACCACCACCAATCACCCCACCACCACCATCAATTCCACCACCACCACCACCTCCATCACCACCACCTCACCACCCCACCAACTGTCTCCACCACCACCACCACCACCAACTGACCAACTCAATCACCACCAATCACCACCACCACCACCCCACCAACTGACCACCACCCCACCACCACCAACTGACCCCACCACCACCACCACCCCCACCACCACCACCACCTCACCACCACCTCACCACCACCTCACCCCACCACCGACCACCACCTCACCCCACCCCACCACCTACCCACCACTACCTCACCACCCCACCTCACCACCACCTCACCTCAACCTCACCGACCACCACCTCACCACCACCACCACCTCACCACCACCACCACCACTCATCACCACCACCACTCACTACCACCACCACCACTCACCACCACCACTCACTCACTCACCACCACCACCACCACCACTCACCACCACTCACTCACTACTACCACCACCACTCACCACCACTCACTACCACTACACCACTACCACTTTTTTTTTTTTTTTTTTTCAAATGGCCTGCAGCCTCCCAACAGCCACACCCTCGCCACCATTTATTTCACTCATTAATCCATCCCAATACATAAGCAACCATCCCATCTGTGTTAATTATTGAGCCGCAGATGCGCATTCGTGACTGTAGCCTCACAGTCGATATCTGCAGCAGTTGATTGAGTAGGGCAGCTCTCGTTCCTGAGTGGTGCCGACTTAAGGAGAGAGAAGGACAGTCGACATCTCTATCTAGGCTGTGACATAACTTCTGGGCTGTTGCTTGTTCGGAGATCAGCTCCAGCTCATGCGAGAAACATCTTGGCACTGGAATTCATTCACCAGAGGTTGTGAACATTAGAGGAGTGGGAAGCTGCTCTGATCAACATTTTGAATTCTCTCCCATGTCCCCTTCTCTTTGTCGTTCTTGTTCCTCCTATGCGCAGCATCGAGAGCTAGGTTGCGGTGACAAACGGCCATGGGATCAAAAAATCTTGATGTCGAAGAAGGCTCGCTGTCCCTGCCCAGAATCCTTCGAGCACTGACGTCCACACGGGCTTCTGTTAGATGTGTTTGAAGTCCTGTGTTGGAGGATCTTGCCATCCAGTGGAAGGAGGGTCGGTTCTACCATGACGTCCTGGCAGATTTCCTTCAAATATATTTGCTGTGAGATCCTTACTCGTCATGCCTCATGTATATGAAGTCCCTCTTCTGGTAAAACCATGGCGTGATCAAGATTGGGAGGGCAAATCCATCTACTGGCCAACCGTACCTTAGAGCAATGGCATCTGTAAATTTGTTTGTTAAGGCTGAAACCATTTGCCCTTATCGGTAACGTAGTTAACCAGTTCGAGGCGTGCCCACCTCCCGCGCTATAGCTATTTTTTTTTGTCAGATTTTTCTAACCTGCAGCAATAGTTGCTGCAACATGTCATTTTGGTGTGCTGCTGATCTGTTGTAATGGATCTACGGATCTTATTAACTTCTTGCTGGTGTCCATTTCCGGCTGTATTCTGGGCTATTATGTGGTCAGTGAGGGCTGCCGTGAGCTTAAGTGAATTCTTGATGTTCAGAGTCAGCAATCTCTCTGGATTAGTTAGTCCCATCCTCCCAGTCTTGGTGGAAGTGCAAGAAGTGTTCTTTCTACTGGGGTTAGTCGTGGTGTTTCACTAGTTTGGGAATGAACTTGACACTGATTGCTTTCCAAAGGGGTGAGGAGGGGTCGATCTCAGGATGGCACGATGTAGTCTCCAAACGATGCTTGACTCTATGTGTGGATGCTGCAAAGGCCGTGACAGGCTCCTGTGTGTTAGCAATTCCGATAGAGCATGGATTGCTAACCCACTTATTCACCTTTCCCTTAGGTACTGGGTCTTTAAGTCCGAAGGTGGATCACTGCGCCTAGATGTCTTTGGCCGTCCTTAGTTATTTTGTTCTTCACTTTCGTCGAAATCTCTACAGTCTGACTATAATGACCAATGATGGAAGGATTTGTGGCGGTAAATTTATTTAGATCTCGTTACCAGGTCCCACCACTTTTTGATGTCCTCCACTTTTCTCCTGCTCCTGTGAGGTCATCAGCATATGCCACTTGTTTGACCCTAGTTGTTTCATACTTTATTTCTTGTTGGAGCACTGATAGGCTTGTTGCACACATTGTTACTGCAACGGGGTCTCCTGTGTTGTCTCGGTCGATGTAGGATGGTATCACTTTAGAGCCTTGTTGTTTATTTCTTAGAGGCTGATGCGATTCTTATACAATTTTCAACACATCGAAGTTGGACACTTTACTTGATTCTATGTTGTGCTAGTGCTAGTTTTATTGGTTGGTGCTTTTATAATCTAGTTTTATAGTATCTATACTAGTAGTAATCTATTCTACTACTACTACTAC